>NC_092158.1:2571038-2931038 GCF_045791955.1 Oncorhynchus clarkii lewisi | reverse complement strand
TAGAGTCCAGCGTGTGGGTAGTGTCCAGTTTGTTGGGTAGAGTCTAGTGTGTTGGGTAGAGTCCAGGGTGTTGGCTAGAGTTCAGTGTGTGGGTAGAGTCCAGTGTGTTGGGTAGAGTCCAGTGTGTTGGTTGAGTCCAGTGTGTTGGGTAGAGTCCAGTGTGTTGGGTAGAGTCCAGTGTGTTGGGTAGAGTCCAGTATGTTGGTAGAGTGCAGTGTGTTGGTGGAGTGCAGTGTGTTGGTAGAGTCCAGTGTGTTGGGTAGAGTCCAGTGTGTGGGGGGGGGTAGAGCCCAGTGTGTGGGTAGAGTCCAGTGTGTGGGTAGAGTCCAGTGTGTTGGTGGAGTGCAGTGTGTTGGGTAGAGTCCAGTGTGTGAGTTGAGTCCAGTGTGTGGGTAGAGTCCAGTGTGTGGGTAGAGTTCAGTGTGTTGGGTAGAGTCCAGTGTGTGGGTAGAGTCCAGTGTGTGGGTAGAGTCCAGTGTGTGGGTAGAGTCCAGTGTGTGTGTAAAGTCCACTGTGTTCGGTAGAGTCCAGTGTGCGGGTAGAGTCCAGTGTGTGGGTACAGTTTAGTGTGTGGGTACAGTTCAGTGTGTTGGGTAGAGTCCAGCTTGTGGGTAGAGTCTAGTTTGTGGGTACAGTCCAGTGAGTGGGTGGAGTTCAGTGTGTGGTTAGAGTTCAGTGTGTGAGTAGTGTCCAATGTGTAGGGTAGAGTCAAGTGTGCGGGTAAAGTTCATAGTGTGGGAAAAGTCCAGTGTGTTGGGTAGAGTCCAGTGTGTGGGTAGAGTGCAGTGTGTGGGTAGAGTCAAGTGTGTGGGCAGTGTCCAGTGTGTGTGTGTGTGTGTGGGGGGGGGGGGGGGTAGAGTCCAGTGTGTTGGGTAGAGTCCAGTGTTTGGGTAGAGCCCAGTGTGTAGGTAGAGTCCAACGTGAGGGTAGAGTCCAGTGTGTGGTTAGTGTGCAGTGTGTGGGTAGAATTCAAAGTGTGGGACGTGACCACTGTGTTGGTTAGAGTCCAGTGTGAGGGTAGAGTGCAGTGTGTGGGTAGAGTCTAGTGTGTGGGCAGTGTCCAGTGTGTGTGTGTGTGTGTGGGGGGGGGGGGGGGGGGGGTAGAGTCCAGTGTGTTGGGTAGAGTCCAGTGTGAGGGTGGAGTTCAGTGTGTGGGTGCAGTTCAGTGTCTGGGTATTGTCCAGTTTGGGTAGTGTCCAGTGTGGGTAGAGTACACTGGGGGGGTAGATTACAGTATGGTTGTAGAGTTTAGCATGTGGGTAGAGTCCAGTGTTTGGGTAGAGCCCAGTTTGTAGGTAGAGTCCAGCGTGTGGGTAGAGTTCAGCGTGAGGGTAGAGTCCAGTGTGTGGGTATTGTCCAGTTTGGGTAGAGTCCAGAGTGTGGGTAGAGTCCTGTGAGTGGGAAGTCTCCAGTGTGTGGGTAGAGTCCAGTGTTGGTAGAGTTCATCGTGTAAGTAGAGTCCAGCGTGTGGGTAGAGTTCAGGGTGTGTGTAGAGTTTAGCGTGTGGGTATAGTCCAGCGTGTGGGTAGAGTTCAGGGTGTTGGTAGAGTTCAGGGTGTGGGTAGAGTTCAGGGTGTGGGTATAGTCCAGCGTGTGGGTAGAGTTCAGGGTGTTGGTAGAGTTCAGTGTGTGGGCAGAGTTCAGGGTGTGGGTAGAGCCCATCGTTTGGGTAGAGTACAGGGTGTGGGTAGAGTTTGGGTGTGGGTAGAGTTCTGGGTGTGGGTAGAGTCCAGGGTGTGGGTAGAGTCCAGTGTGTTGGGTAGAGTGCAGTGTGTGGGGGGGTAGAGTCCAGTGTGTTGGTTACAGTCCAGTGTGTGGGTAGAGTCCAGTGTGTTGGGTAGAGTCTAGTGTGTTGGTAGAGTCCAATGTGGGTAGAGTCCAGTGTGTGGGTAGAGTTCAGTTTGGGTAGAGTCCAGTGAGTGGGTAGTCTCCAGTGTGTGGGTAGAGTCCAGTGTGTGGGTAGAGTTCAGGGTGTGGGTAGAGTTCAGGGTGTTGGTAGAGTTCATGGTGTGGGTGGAGTCCAGAGTGTGGGTAGAGTTCAGGGTGTGGGTCGAGTTCAGGGTGTGGGTAGAGTCAAGGGTGGGGGTAGAGTCCAGTGTGTGGGTAGAGTCCAGTGTGTTGGGTAGAGTCCAGTGTGTGGGGGGTAGAGTCCAGTGTGTTGGGTACAGTCCAGTGTGTGGATAGAGTCCAGTGTGTTGGGTAGAGTCTAGTGTGTTGGTAGAGTCCAGTGTGGGTAGAGTCCAGTGTGTGGGTAGAGTCCAGTGTGTTGGGTAGAGTCCAGTGTGTTGGGTAAAGTACAGTGTGTGGGGGGTAGAGTCCAGTGTGTTGGGTACAGTCCAGTGTGTGGGTAGAGTCCAGTGTGTTGGGTAGAGTTCAAGGTATGGGTAAAGTTCAGGGTGTCGGTAGAGTTCAGGGTGTGGGTATAGTCCAGCGTGTGGGTAGAGTTCAGGGTGTTGGTAGAGTTCAGTGTGTGGGTAGAGTTCAGGGTGTTGGGTAGAGTTCAGGCTGTGGGTAGAGTTCAGGGTGTGGGTAGACACCAGCTTGTGGGTAGAATTCAGGGTGTGGGTAAAGTTCAGGGTGTGGGTAGAATTCAGGGTGTTGGTATAGTCCAGCGTGTGGGTAGAGTTCAGGGTGTTGGTAGAGTTCAGTGTGTGGGTAGAGTTCAGGATGTGGGTAGAGCCCATTGTGTGGGTAGAGTACAGGGTGTGGGTAGAGTTTGGGTGTGGGTAGAGTTCTGGGTGTGGGTAGAGTCCAGGGTGTGGGTAGAGTCCAGTGTGTGGGTAGAGTCCAGTGTGTTGGGTAGAGTCTAGTGTGTGGGTAGAGTCCAGTGTGTGGGTAGAGTCCAGTGAGTGGGTAGTCTCCAGTGTGTGGGTAGAGTCCAGTGTGGGTAGAGTTCTGCGTGTGGGTAGAGTCCAGCGTGTGGGTTGAGTTCAGGGTGTGGGTAGAGTACAGGGTATGGGTAGAGTTCAGGGTGTTGGTAGAGTTCAGGGTGTGGTTGGAGTTCAGGGTTTGGGTAGAGTCCAGCATGTGGGTAGAGTTCAGGGTGTTGGGTAGTGTCCAGAGTTTGGGTAGAGTTCAGGG
This sequence comes from Oncorhynchus clarkii lewisi, assembly GCF_045791955.1. Lineage (NCBI taxonomy): Eukaryota > Metazoa > Chordata > Actinopteri > Salmoniformes > Salmonidae > Oncorhynchus > Oncorhynchus clarkii. The sequence goes on along the minus strand of NC_092158.1, from coordinate 2,927,957 downwards.
TCTGGGTCGAGTTCAGGGTGTGGGTAGAGTCAAGGGTGGGGGTAGAGTCCAGTGTGTGGGTAGAGTCCAGTGTGTTGGGTAGAGTCCAGTGTGTGGGAGGTAGAGTCCAGTGTGTTGGGTAGAGTTCAAGGTATGGGTAAAGTTCAGGGTGTCGGTAGAGTTCAGGGTGTGGGTATAGTCCAGCGTGTGGGTAGAGTTCAGGGTGTTGTTAGAGTTCAGTGTGTGGGTAGAGTTCAGGGTGTTGGGTAGAGTTCAGGATGTGTGTAGTGTTCAGGGTGTGGGTAGAGTTCAGGCTGTGGGTAGAGTTCAGGGTGTGGGTAGACACCAGCTTGTGGGTAGAATTCAGGGTGTGGGTAAAGTTCAGGGTGTGGGTAGAATTCAGGGTGTTGGTATAGTCCAGCGTGTGGGTAGAGTTCAGGGTGTTGGTAGAGTTCAGTGTGTGGGTAGAGTTCAGGATGTGGGTAGAGCCCATTGTGTGGGTAGAGTACAGGGTGTGGGTAGAGTTTGGGTGTGGGTAGAGTTCTGGGTGTGGGTAGAGTCCAGGGTGTGGGTAGAGTCCAGTGTGTGGGTAGAGTCCAGTGTGTTGGGTAGAGTCTAGTGTGTGGGTAGAGTCCAGTGTGTGGGTAGAGTCCAGTGTGTTGGGTAGAGTCCAGTGTGTGGGGGGTAGAGTCCAGTGTGTTGGGTACAGTCCAGTGTGTGGATAGAGTCCAGTGTGTTGGGTAGAGTCTAGTGTGTTGGTAGAGTACAGTGTGGGTAGAGTCCAGTGTGTGGGTAGAGTCCAGTGTGTTGGGTAGAGTCCAGTGTGTGGGTAGAGTCCAGTGTGTTGGGTAGAGTTCAAGGTATGGGTAAAGTTCAGGGTGTCGGTAGAGTTCAGGGTGTGGGTATAGTCCAGCGTGTGGGTAGAGTTCAGGGTGTTGGTAGAGTTCAGTGTGTGGGTAGAGTTCAGGGTGTTGGGTAGAGTTCAGGCTGTGGGTAGAGTTCAGGCTGTGGGTAGAGTTCAGGGTGTGGGTAGACACCAGCTTGTGGGTAGAATTCAGGGTGTGGGTAAAGTTCAGGGTGTGGGTAGAATTCAGGGTGTTGGTATAGTCCAGCGTGTGGGTAGAGTTCAGGGTGTTGGTAGAGTTCAGTGTGTGGGTAGAGTTCAGGATGTGGGTAGAGCCCATTGTGTGGGTAGAGTACAGGGTGTGGGTAGAGTTTGGGTGTGGGTAGAGTTCTGGGTGTGGGTAGAGTCCAGGGTGTGGGTAGAGTCCAGTGTGTGGGTAGAGTCCAGTGTGTTGGGTAGAGTCTAGTGTGTGGGTAGAGTCCAGTGTGTGGGTAGAGTCCAGTGAGTGGGTAGTCTCCAGTGTGTGGGTAGAGTCCAGTGTGGGTAGAGTTCTGCGTGTGGGTAGAGTCCAGCGTGTGGGTTGAGTTCAGGGTGTGGGTAGAGTACAGGGTGTGGGTAGAGTTCAGGGTGTTGGTAGAGTTCAGGGTGTGGTTGGAGTTCAGGGTTTGGGTAGAGTCCAGCATGTGGGTAGAGTTCAGGGTGTTGGGTAGTGTCCAGAGTTTGGGTAGAGTTCAGGGTCTGGGTCGAGTTCAGGGTGTGGGTAGAGTCAAGGGTGGGGGTAGAGTCCAGTGTGTGGGTAGAGTCCAGTGTGTTGGGTAGAGTCCAGTGTGTGGGTAGAGTCCAGTGTGTTGGGTAGAGTCTAGTGTGTTGGTAGAGTACAGTGTGGGTAGAGTCCAGTGTGTGGGTAGAGTCCAGTGTGTTGGGTAGAGTCCAGTGTGTGGGTAGAGTCCAGTGTGTTGGGTAGAGTTCAAGGTATGGGTAAAGTTCAGGGTGTCGGTAGAGTTCAGGGTGTGGGTATAGTCCAGCGTGTGGGTAGAGTTCAGGGTGTTGGTAGAGTTCAGTGTGTGGGTAGAGTTCAGGGTGTTGGGTAGAGTTCAAGCTGTGGGTAGAGTTCAGGCTGTGGGTAGAGTTCAGGGTGTGGGTAGACACCAGCTTGTGGGTAGAATTCAGGGTGTGGGTAAAGTTCAGGGTGTGGGTAGAATTCAGGGTGTTGGTATAGTCCAGCGTGTGGGTAGAGTTCAGGGTGTTGGTAGAGTTCAGTGTGTGGGTAGAGTTCAGGATGTGGGTAGAGCCCATTGTGTGGGTAGAGTACAGGGTGTGGGTAGAGTTTGGGTGTGGGTAGAGTTCTGGGTGTGGGTAGAGTCCAGGGTGTGGGTAGAGTCCAGTGTGTGGGTAGAGTCCAGTGTGTTGGGTAGAGTCTAGTGTGTGGGTAGAGTCCAGTGTGTGGGTAGAGTCCAGTGAGTGGGTAGTCTCCAGTGTGTGGGTAGAGTCCAGTGTGGGTAGAGTTCTGCGTGTGGGTAGAGTCCAGCGTGTGGGTTGAGTTCAGGGTGTGGGTAGAGTACAGGGTGTGGGTAGAGTTCAGGGTGTTGGTAGAGTTCAGGGTGTGGTTGGAGTTCAGGGTTTGGGTAGAGTCCAGCATGTGGGTAGAGTTCAGGGTGTTGGGTAGTGTCCAGAGTTTGGGTAGAGTTCTGGGTCGAGTTCAGGGTGTGGGTAGAGTCAAGGGTGGGGGTAGAGTCCAGTGTGTGGGTAGAGTCCAGTGTGTTGGGTAGAGTCCAGTGTGTGGGAGGTAGAGTCCAGTGTGTTGGGTAGAGTTCAAGGTATGGGTAAAGTTCAGGGTGTCGGTAGAGTTCAGGGTGTGGGTATAGTCCAGCGTGTGGGTAGAGTTCAGGGTGTTGTTAGAGTTCAGTGTGTGGGTAGAGTTCAGGGTGTTGGGTAGAGTTCAGGATGTGTGTACTGTTCAGGGTGTGGGTAGAGTTCAGGCTGTGGGTAGAGTTCAGGGTGTGGGTAGACACCAGCTTGTGGGTAGAATTCAGGGTGTGGGTAAAGTTCAGGGTGTGGGTAGAATTCAGGGTGTTGGTATAGTCCAGCGTGTGGGTAGAGTTCAGGGTGTTGGTAGAGTTCAGTGTGTGGGTAGAGTTCAGGATGTGGGTAGAGCCCATTGTGTGGGTAGAGTACAGGGTGTGGGTAGAGTTTGGGTGTGGGTAGAGTTCTGGGTGTGGGTAGAGTCCAGGGTGTGGGTAGAGTCCAGTGTGTGGGTAGAGTCCAGTGTGTTGGGTAGAGTCTAGTGTGTGGGTAGAGTCCAGTGTGTGGGTAGAGTCCAGTGAGTGGGTAGTCTCCAGTGTGTGGGTAGAGTCCAGTGTGGGTAGAGTTCTGCGTGTGGGTAGAGTCCAGCGTGTGGGTTGAGTTCAGGGTGTGGGTAGAGTACAGGGTGTGGGTAGAGTTCAGGGTGTTGGTAGAGTTCAGGGTGTGGTTGGAGTTCAGGGTTTGGGTAGAGTCCAGCATGTGGGTAGAGTTCAGGGTGTTGGGTAGTGTCCAGAGTTTGGGTAGAGTTCAGGGTCTGGGTCGAGTTCAGGGTGTGGGTAGAGTCAAGGGTGGGGGTAGAGTCCAGTGTGTGGGTAGAGTCCAGTGTGTTGGGTAGAGTCCAGTGTGTGGGAGGTAGAGTCCAGTGTGTTGGGTACAGTCCAGTTTGTGGGTAGAGTCCAGTGTGTTGGGTAGAGTCCAGTGTGTTGTGTAGAGTCTAGTGTGTTGGTAGAGTCCAGTGTGTGGGGGGGTAGAGTCCAGTGTGTTGGGTACAGTCCAGTGTGTGGGTAGAGTCCAGTGTGTTGGGTAGAGTCTAGTGTGTTGGTAGAGTCCAGTGTGTGGGTAGAGTCCAGTGTGTGGGTAGAGTCCAGTGTGTGGGTAGAGTCCAGTGAGTGGGTAGTCTCCAGTGTGTGGGTAGAGTCCAGTGTGGGTAGAGTTCTGCGTGTGGGTAGAGTCCAGCGTGTGGGTTGAGTTCAGGGTGTGGGTAGAGTCCAGTGTGTTGGGTCGAGTCCAGTGTGTGGGGGGGGGGGGTAGAGTCCAGTGTGTTGGGTACAGTCCAGTGTGTGGGTAGAGTCCAGTGTGTTGGGTAGAGTCTAGTGTGTTGGTAGAGTCCAATGTGGGTAGAGTCCAGTGTGTGGGTAGAGTCCAGTGTGTGGGTAGAGTCCAGTGAGTGGGTAGTCTCCAGTGTGTGGGTAGAGTCCAGTGTGGGTAGAGTTCTGCGTGTGGGTAGAGTCCAGCGTGTGGGTTGAGTTCAGGGTGTGGGTAGAGTACAGGGTGTGGGTAGAGTTCAGGGTGTTGGTAGAGTTCAGGCTGTGGTTGGAGTTCAGGGTTTGGGTAGAGTCCAGCATGTAGGTATAGTTCAGGGTGTTGGGTAGTGTCCAGAGTGTGGGTAGAGTTCAGGGTCTGGGTCGAGTTCAGGGTGTGGGTAGAGTCAAGGTTGGGGGTAGAGTCCAGTGTGTGGGTAGAGTCCAGTGTGTGGGAGGTAGAGTCCAGTGTGTTGGGTACAGTCCAGTGTGTGGGTAGAGTCCAGTGTGTTGGTAGAGTCCAGTGTGTTGTGTAGAGTCTAGTGTGTTTGTAGAGTCCAGTGTGGGTAGAGTCCAGTGTGTGGGTAGAGTTTAGCGTGTGGGTAGAGTTCAGGGTATAGGTAGAGGTCAGGGTGTGGGTAGAGTTCAGGGTGTGGGTAGAGTCCAGCATGTGGGTAGAGTTCAGGGTGTTGGGTAGAGTCCAGAGTGTGGGTAGAGTTCAGGGTGTGGGTCGAGTTCAGGGTGTGGGTATAGTCAAAGGTGGGGGTAGAGTCCAGTGTGTTGGGTAGAGTCCAGTGTGTGGGGGTAGAGTCCAGTGTGTGGGGGGTAGAGTCCAGTGTGTTGGGTACAGTCCAGTGTGTGGGTAGATTCCAGTGTGTTGGGTAGAGTTCAGGGTGTGGGTAGAGTTCAGGGTGTGGGTAGAGTTCAGGGTGTTGGGTAGAGCTCAGGGTGTGTGTAGAGTTCAGGGTGTGGGTAGAGTTCAGAGTGTGGGTAGAGTTCAGGCTGTGGGTAGAGTTCAGGGTGTGGGTAGACACCAGCTTGTGGGTAGAGTTCAGGGTGTGGGTAGAGTTCAGGGTGTGGGTAGAGTTCAGGGTGTGGGTAGAGTTCAGGGTGTGGGTAGAGTTCAGTGTGTGGGTAAAGTTCAGGGTGTGGGAGGTAGAGTCCAGTGTGTTGGGTACAGTCCAGTTTGTGGGTAGAGTCCAGTGTGTTGGGTAGAGTCCAGTGTGTTGTGTAGAGTCTAGTGTGTTGGTAGAGTCCAGTGTGTGGGGGGGGGTAGAGTCCAGTGTGTTGGGTACAGTCCAGTGTGTGGGTAGAGTCCAGTGTGTTGGGTAGAGTCTAGTGTGTTGGTAGAGTCCAATGTGGGTAGAGTCCAGTGTGTGGGTAGAGTCCAGTGTGTGGGTAGAGTCCAGTGAGTGGGTAGTCTCCAGTGTGTGGGTAGAGTCCAGTGTGGGTAGAGTTCTGCGTGTGGGTAGAGTCCAGCGTGTGGGTTGAGTTCAGGGTGTGGGTAGAGTCCAGTGTGTTGGGTCGAGTCCAGTGTGTTGGGTAGAGTCCAGTGTGTGGGGGGGGGGGTAGATTCCAGTGTGTTGGGTACAGTCCAGTGTGTGGGTAGAGTCCAGTGTGTTGGGTAGAGTCTAGTGTGTTGGTAGAGTCCAATGTGGGTAGAGTCCAGTGTGTGGGTAGAGTCCAGTGTGTGGGTAGAGTCCAGTGAGTGGGTAGTCTCCAGTGTGTGGGTAGAGTCCAGTGTGGGTAGTGTTCTGCGTGTGGGTAGAGTCCAGCGTGTGGGTTGAGTTCAGGGTGTGGGTAGAGTACAGGGTGTGGGTAGAGTTCAGGGTGTTGGTAGAGTTCAGGGTGTGGTTGGAGTTCAGGGTTTGGGTAGAGTCCAGCATGTAGGTAGAGTTCAGGGTGTTGGGTAGTGTCCAGAGTGTGGGTAGAGTTCAGGGTCTGGGTCGAGTTCAGGGTGTGGGTAGAGTCAAGGTTGGGGGTAGAGTCCAGTGTGTGGGTAGAGTCCAGTGTGTGGGAGGTAGAGTCCAGTGTGTTGGGTACAGTCCAGTGTGTGGGTAGAGTCCAGTGTGTTGGGTAGAGTCCAGTGTGTTGTGTAGAGTCTAGTGTGTTTGTAGAGTCCAGTGTGGGTAGAGTCCAGTGTGTGGGTAGAGTTTAGCGTGTGGGTAGAGTTCAGGGTATAGGTAGAGGTCAGGGTGTGGGTAGAGTTCAGGGTGTGGGTAGAGTCCAGCATGTGGGTAGAGTTCAGGGTGTTGGGTAGAGTCCAGAGTGTGGGTAGAGTTCAGGGTGTGGGTCGAGTTCAGGGTGTGGGTATAGTCAAAGGTGGGGGTAGAGTCCAGTGTGTTGGGTAGAGTCCAGTGTGTGGGGGGTAGAGTCCAGTGTGTGGGGGGTAGAGTCCAGTGTGTTGGGTACAGTCCAGTGTGTGGGTAGATTCCAGTGTGTTGGGTAGAGTTCAGGGTGTGGGTAGAGTTCAGGGTGTGGGTAGAGTCCAGCGTGTGGGTAGAGTTCAGGGTGTTGGGTAGAGTTCAGGGTGTGTGTAGAGTTCAGGGTGTGGGTAGAGTTCAGAGTGTGGGTAGAGTTCAGGCTGTGGGTAGAGTTCAGGGTGTGGGTAGACACCAGCTTGTGGGTAGAGTTCAGGGTGTGGGTAGAGTTCAGGGTGTGGGTAGAGTTCAGGTTGTGGGTAGAGTTCAGTGTGTGGGTAGAGTCCAGTGTGTTGGGTAGAGTCCAGTGTATGGGGGGGATAGAGTCCAGTGTGTGGGGGGGTAGAGTCCAATGTGTGGGTAGAGTCCAGTGTGTGGGGGGTAGAGTCCAGTGTGTTGGGTAGAGTTCATTTTGTTGGGTAGAGTCCAGTGTTTGTTAGGGGGGGGGGGTAGAGTCCAGTGTGTGGGGGGTAGAGTCCAGTGTTTTGGTAGAATCCAGTGTGTTGGTAGAGTCCAGTGTGTTGGGGGGTAGAGTCCAGTGTGTTGGCTAGAGTCCAGTGTGTTGGGTAGAGTCAAGTGTGTGGGGGGATAGAGTCCAGTGTGGGGGGGGGTAGAGACCAGGGTGTTGGCTAGATTCCAATGTGTTGGGTAGAGTTCGATGTGTTGGGTAGAGTCCAATGTGTTGGGTAGAGTTCAGTGTGTTGGGTAGAGTCCAGTGTGTGGGTAGAGTCCAGTGTGTTGGGTAGAGTCCAGTGTGTGGGTAGAGTCCAGTGTGGGTGTAGAGTTCCGTGTGTGGGTAGAGTGCAGTGTGTGGGTAGCGTCCAGTGTGGGTAGTGTTCAGCATGTCGGTAGTGTCCAGCGTGTGGGTAGAGTCCAGTTGGTGGGTAGAGTTCAGGGTGTGGGTAGAGTTCAGGGTGTGGGTAGAGTCCATCGTGTGGGTAGAGTTCAGGGTGTGGGTAGAGTCCAGCGTGTGGGTAGAGTTCAGGGTGTGGGTAGAGTTCAGGGTGTGGGTAGAGTCCAGTGTGTTGGTAGAGTGCAGTGTGTTGGTGGAGTGCAGTGTGTTGGTAGAGTACAGTGTTTTGGGTAGAGTCCAGTGTGTGGGGGGGTAGAATCCAGTGTGTGGGTAGAGTCCAGTGTGTTGGTGGAGTGCAGTGTGTTGGGTAGAGTCCAGTGTGTGGGTAGAGTCAAGTGTGTTGGTAGAGTCAAGCGTGTGGGTAGAGTTTAGGGTGTGGGTAGAGTTTAGCGTGTGGGTAGAGTTCAGGGTGTAGGTAGAGTTCAGTGTGTGAGTAGTGTCCAATGTGTGGGCAGTGTCCAGTGTGTGGGTTGAGTCCAGCGTGTGGGTAGAGTTTAGGGTGTGAGTAGAGTTTAGCGTGTGGGTAGAGTTCAGGGTGTGGGTAGAGTTCAGGGTGTGGGTAGAGTTCAGGGTGTGGGTAGAGTCCAGCATGTGGGTAGAGTCTTGTGTGTGGGCAGTGTCCAGTGTGTGGGTTGAGTCCAGTGTGTGGGTAGAGTCTTGTGTGTGGGTAGTGTCCATTGTGTGGGTAGAGTCCAGTGTTTGGGTAAAGCCCAGTGTGTAGGTAGAGTCCAGCGTGTGAGTAGAGTCCAGTGTGTGGGTAGAGTTCAGGGTGTGGGTAGAGTCCAGCGTGTGGGTAGAGTTCAGGGTGGTGGTAGAGTCCAGTGTGTGGGGTAGAGTTCAGTGTGTGGGGGGATAGAGTCCAGTGTGTGTGTGGGGGGGGGGGTAGAGACCAATGTGTTGGGTAGAGTCCAGCGTGTGGGTAGAGTCCAGTGTGTGGGTAGTCTCCAGTTTGTGGGTAGAGTCCAGTGTGGGTAGAGTTCAGCGTGTGGGTAGAGTCCAGCGTGTGGGTAGAGTTTAGGGTGTGGGTAGAGTTTAGCGTGTGGGTAGAGTTTAGCGTGTGGGTAGAGTTCAGGGTGTACAGTGCCTTGCGAAAGTATTCGGCCCCCTTGAACTTTGCGACCTTTTGCCACATTTCAGACTTCAAACATAAAGATATAAAACTGTATTTTTTTGTGAAGAATCAACAACAAGTGGGACACAATCATGAAGTGGAACGACATTTATTGGATATTTCAAACTTTTTTAACAAATCAAAAACTGAAAAATTGGGCGTGCAAAATTATTCAGCCCCTTTACTTTCAGTGCAGCAAACTCTCTCCAGAAGTTCAGTGAGGATCTCTGAATGATCCAATGTTGACCTAAATGACTAATGATGATAAATACAATCCACCTGTGTGTAATCAAGTCTCCGTATAAATGCACCTGCACTGTGATAGTCTCAGAGGTCCGTCAAAAGCGCAGAGAGCATCATGAAGAACAAGGAACACACCAGGCAGGTCCGAGATACTGTTGTGAAGAAGTTTAAAGCCGGATTTGGATACAAAAAGATTTCCCAAGCTTTAAACATCCCAAGGAGCACTGTGCAAGCGATAATATTGAAATGGAAGGAGTATCAGACGACTGCAAATCTACCAAGACCTGGCCGTCCCTCTAAACTTCCAGCTCATACAAGGAGAAGACTGATCAGAGATGCAGCCAAGAGGCCCATGATCACTCTGGATGAACTGCAGAGATCTACAGCTGAGGTGGGAGACTCTGTCCATAGGACAACAATCAGTCGTATATTGCACAAATCTGGCCTTTATGGAAGAGTGGTAAGAAGAAAGCCATTTCTTAAAGATATCCATAAAAAGTGTTGTTTAAAGTTTGCCACAAGCCACCTGGGAGACACACCAAACATGTGGAAGAAGGTGCTCTGGTCAGATGAAACCAAAATTGAACTTTTTGGCAACAATGCAAAACGTTATCTTTGGCGTAAAAGCAACACAGCTCATCACCCTGAACATACCATCCCCACTGTCAAACATGGTGGTGGCAGCATCATGGTTTGGGCCTGCTTTTCTTCAGCAGGGACAGGGAAGATGGTTCAAATTGATGGGAAGATGGATGGAGCCAAATACAGGACCATTCTGGAAGAAAACCTGATGGAGTCTGCAAAAGACCTGAGACTGGGACGGAGATTTGTCTTCCAACAAGACAATGATCCAAAACATAAAGCAAAATCTACAATGGAATGGTTCAAAAATAAACATATCCAGGTGTTAGAATGGCCAAGTCAAAGTCCAGACCTGAATCCAATCGAGAATCTGTGGAAAGAACTGAAAACTGCTGTTCACAAATGCTCTCCATCCAACCTCACTGAGCTCGAGCTGTTTTGCAAGGAGGAATGGGAAAAATGTTCAGTCTCTCGATGTGCAAAACTGATAGAGACATACCCCAAGCGACTTACAGCTGTAATCGCAGCAAAAGGTGGCGCTACAAAGTATTAACTTAAGGGGGCTGAATAATTTTGCACGCCCAATTTTTCAGTTTTTGATTTGTTAAAAAAGTTTGAAATATCCAATAAATGTCGTTCCACTTCATGATTTTGTCCCACTTGTTGTTGATTCTTCACAAAAAAATACAGTTTTATATCTTTATGTTTGAAGCCTGAAATGTGGCAAAAGGTCGCAAAGTCCAAGGGGGCCGAATACTTTCGCAAGGCACTGTAGGTAGAGTTCAGGGTGTGGGTAGAGTTCAGGGTGTGGGTAGAGTTCAGGGTGTGGGTAGAGTCCAGGCTGTGGGTAGAGTTCAGGGTGTTGGGTAGAGTCCAGCGTGTGGGTAGAGTTCAGGGTGTGGGTCGAGTTCAGGGTGTGGGTAGAATCAAGGGTGGGGGTAGAGACCAGTGTGTTGGGTAGATTCCAGTGTGTTGGGTAGAGTCCAGTGTGTTGGGTAGAGTCCAATGTGTTGGTTAGAGTTCAGTGTGTTGGGTAGAGTCCAGTGTGTTGGGTAGAGTCCAGTCTGTTGGGTAGAGTCCAGTGTGTGGGTAGAGCCCAGTGTGTGGGTAGAGTCAAGTGTGTTGGTAGAGTCAAGCGTGTGGTCAGTTTCCAGTGTGTGGGTAGTGTCCTGTGTGTGGGCAGTGTTCAGTGTGTGGGTTGAGTCCAGTGTGTGAACATAGTGCTGTATTTGGGTAGAGTCCAGTGTGTGGGGGGGTAGAGTCCAGTGTGTTGGCTAGAGTCCAGTGTGTTTGGTAGAGTCCAGTGTGTGGGGGGATAGAGTCCAGTGTGTGTGTGTGTGGGGGGGGGGGGGGGGGGGGGGGATAGAGACCAGTGTGTTGGGTAGAGTCCAGTGTGTGGGTAGAGTCCAGTGTGTGGGTAGAGTCCAGTGTGTGGGTAGTCTTCAGTGTGTGGGTAGAGTCCAGTGTGGGTAGAGTCCAACGTGTGGGTAGAGTCCAGCGTGTGGGTAGAGTTTAGGGTGTGGGTAGAGTTTAGCGTGTGGGTAGAGTTCAGGGTGTAGGTAGAGTTCAGGGTGTGGGTAGAGTTCAGGGTGTGGGTATAGTCCAGCGTGTGGGTAGTGTTCAGGGTGTTGGTAGAGTTCAGGGTGTGGGTAGAGTCCAGTGTGTGGGGGTGTAGAGTCCAGTGTGTTGGGTAGAGTCCAGTGTGTATGGGGGTAGAGTCCAGTGTGTTGGGTAGAGTCCAGTGTGTGGGGGGGGGGTAGAGTCCAGTGTGTTGGGTAGAGTCTTGTGTGTTGGGTAGAGTCCAGTGTGTTGGGTAGAGTCCAGTGTGTTGGGTAGAGTTCAGTGTGTGGGTAGAGTTCAGTGTGTGGGTAGAGTCTAGTGTGTTGGGTAGAGTCCAGTGTGTTGGGTAGAGTTCAGTGTGTGGGTAGAGTTCAGTGTGTGGGTAGAGTCCAGTGTGTGGGTAGAGTTCAGGGTGTGGGTAGAGTTCAGGGTGTGGGTAGAGTTCAGGGTGTGGGTAGAGTCCAGTGTGTGGGTAGAGTTCAGGGTGTGGGTAGAGTTCAGGGTGTGGGTAGAGTTCAGGGTGTGTGCATAGACTCAGTGCAAGAGAGATCCAATCAACATGTGATTTGCTATTTCACAGTCTTGTTTAGCACTCTCATGACTTTGGGGTAGAAGCTGTTCAGGGTCATTTTGGATCCAGACTTGATGCACTTGTGCAACTTTCTGCGCTGTAGCAGAGAGAACCATCTATGGCTTGGGTGGATTTAGTCCTTGACAGTGTTTCCTCTGACACTGCCTGGTATAGAGGTCCTGGATGTCATGGCCAGTGATGTTCAGTAGCTGGAGGGAGGGCTTTCTCCTCTATAGAGCTCTATTTTATGCAATGGTCTGCCTATCAATGAGATAGACACAGACTCGGTCTCGACCTTGAGTCTTTATTGAAGACAGTAGGGCCGATGATTGAGTGTTATCTGGCCCAGGGGTGTGAAGGTGAACGGAAAGGCACTGGAGCGACGAACCTCCCTTGCTGTCTCGACCCCTCCTGTCCCAGCCTCCAGTATTTATGCTGCAATGTTTATTTTATGTCGGGGGGGAGGCTAGGGGGGCTAGGGTCAGTCTGTTATACCCGGAGTATTTCTCCTGTCTTATCCGGTGTCCTGTGTGAATTTTAGTATGCTCCTTCTAATCTCTCTCCCTCCCCTCTCGCAGGACCTGAACCCTGGGACCTTGCCTCAGGACTACCTAGCTTGATGACTCCCTGCTATCCCCAGTTGTGCTGCTGCTCCAGTTTCAACTGCTCTGCCTGCGGCTATGGAACCCTGACCTGTTCACCGGACGTGCTACTTTTTCCCGGACCTGTTGTTTTCAACTCTCTCTCTCTCTCTCTCTATCGCACCTGCTGTCTCTAACTATTAATGCTTGGCTAAGAAATGCCACCTGGCATGTACTCCTGAGGTGCTGACCTGTTGCACCTTCTACAACCACTGTGATTATTCTTATTATTTGACCCTGCTGGTCATCTATGAACATTTCAACATATTGGCCATGTTCTGTTATAATCTCCACCCGGCACAGCCAGAAGAGGACTGGCCACCCCACATAGCCTGGTTCCTCTCTAGGTTTCTTTCTCGGGAGATTTTCCTTTTTTTTCTCTCTATTTTTTCTGTTTGGTGTTTTAGGCTGGGGGTTTCTGTACAGCACTTTGTGACATTGGCTGATGTAAAAAGGGCTTTATAAATACATTTGATTGATTGATTGATGTACTCGGCTGTAAACACTACCCTCTGTAGCGCCTTGCAGTCGGATACCATGCAGTTGCCATACTAAGCGGTGATGCAGCCAGCCAAGATGCTCTCAATGGTAATGCTGTAGACTTTCTGACCCATGCCAAATGTTTCCAGCCTCCTGAGGCGCCCTCGTCTGCCTTGCCCTCATCAGAACTGTGTGGGTGTGTGTACCATCATAGGTCCTTAGTGATGTGGACACCAAGGAACTTGAAGCTCTCGACCAGCTCCAGTACACCCCTGTGGATGGGGGTGGGCGTGCTCACCCTTCTGTTTCCTGTTGTCCATGATCAGTTCCTTTTTCTTGTTGAATTTGAGGGAGAGGTTGTTGGCCTGGCACCACACTGCCAGGTTTCTGACCTATAAACTGCATGGTCGTCATCGATGATCAGTCCGATCAACGTCGTGTCGTCAGTAAACTTAATGATGGTGTTGGAGTCGTGCGTGGCCACGAGGTGTCCCAAGGTGCTTAGCTTAGCGATGAGCTTGGAGGAGACTATAGTGTTGAACGCTGAGCTGTAATCAATGGATATTCTCACGTACTGTATGTAATTTAGAGGCCGACCGATTATGATTTTTCAACGGCGATACCGATACCGATTATTGCAGGACCAAAAAAGCCGATACAGATTAATCGGACGATTTTTTAAATTTATTTGTAATTATGACAATTACAACAATACTGAATGAACACTTGTTTGAACTTAATATAATACATAAATAAAATCAATTTAGCCTCAAATAAATAATAAAACATGTTCAATTTGGTTTAAATAATGCAAAAACAAAGTGTTGGAGAAGAAAATAAAAGTGCAATATGTGCCATGTAAGAAAGCCAACGTTTCAGTTCCTTGCTCAGAACATGAGAACATATGAAAGCTGGTGGTTCCTTTTAACATGAGTCTTCAATATTCCCAGTTAAGAAGTTTTAGGTTGTAGTTATTATAGGAATTATAGGACTATTTTTCTCTATACCATTTGTATTTCATATGCCTTTGACTATTGGACGTTCTTATAGGCACTTTAGTATTGCCAGTGTAACAGTACAGCTTCCGTCCCTCTGGGCTCGAACCAGAAACACATCGACAACAGCCACCCTCAAAGCAGCGTTACCCATGCAGAGCAAGGGGAAAAAACACTCCAAGTCTCAGAGCGAGTGACGTTTGAAACGCTATTAGTGCGCACCCTGCTAACTAGCTAGCCATTTCACTTCGGTTACACCAGCCTCATCTCGGGAGTTGATAGGCTTGAGGTCATAAACAGCGCAGTGCTTGACGCACAATGAAGAGCTGCTGGCAAAACACACGAAAGTGCTGTTTGAATGAATGCTTACGAGCCTGCTTCTGCCTACCACTGCTCAGTCAGATACTTGTATGCTTGTATGCTCAGTCAGATTATATGCAACGCAGGACACGGTAGATAAACTAGTAATATCATCAACCATGTTTAGTTAACTAGTGATTATGATTGATTGATTGTTTTTTATAAGATAAGTTTAATGATAGCTAGCAACTTACCTTGGCTAACTGCATTCGCGTAACAGGCTCCTTGTCGAGTGCAACGAGAGGCAGGTGGTTATAGCGTTGGACTAGTTTACTGTACTGTTGCAAGATTGGATCCCCTGAGCTGACAAGGTGAAAATCTGTCGTTCTGCCCATGAACGAGGCAGTTAACCCACTGTTCCTAGGCCGTCATTGAAAATAAGAATGTGTTCTTAACTGACTTGCCTAGTTAAATAAAGATTTTAAAAACGTGTAAAAAAAAACAAACATTCGGCGTCCAAAAATACCTATTTCCAATTGTTATGAAAACTTGAAATCGGCCCTAATTACTCGGTTGACCTCTAGTAGCTATTCCTTTTATCCAGGTGTGTAAGGGCCAGTGTGGAATACGATAGGGATAATGTCATCTGTGGTTCTGTTGGGATGGTTCTGTTGGGACAGTAAGTGGAGTGGATCCAGGATGATGGTGTCGATGTGAGCCATGATCAACCTTTTCAAAGCATTTCATGGCTATAGATGACCAGATTTCGACACCATCATCCTGGATCCACTCCACTTACCGTCCCAACAGAACCATCCCAACAGAACCACAGATGACATTATCTCTATCGTATTCCACACTTTCTCTCTCTCTTTCTCTCTTTCTCTTTCTGTCTCTCTCTCTCTCTCTTTCTCTGTCTCTCTCTCTCTCTCTCTCTCTCTCTTTCTGTCTCTCTCTCTCTCTCTTTCTCTGTCTCTCTCTCTCTCTCTCTCTCTCTCTCTCTCTCTCTCTCTCTCTCTTTCTCTGTCTCTCTCTCTCTCTCTCTCTCTCTCTTTCTCTCTCTCTCTCTCTCTCTCTCACACATTATTTGTTTATTTTCTTTCCATCACAACACCATTCACAACGTGTCATATTGACTCCTTGGAGACATGTATCTTCTTGTTCAATAGTCTGCCTGCCTGTCCACTCACTCACTCGGCTATTTCAGTATGCAATTTTGTATTTCAACTCTTTCAACCAGACATCCCTGATGTGAGATAGAATAGGTGCTGAGTTGAATTACATTTAAAATGCACCTTCGCAGCTTCAATTTCAGAATGAGACTTTGTCTGAGTGTAAAATGACTCCCTGTTTCATAGGGCTCTGGTCAATAGTAGTGTGCTGTGTAAGTGAGTTTGATCAGAAACCCAGAGACGGCTACTGTATCATAGTACATCGCATCACGGCACTGTCACTAAACAATCTCATTTATGAACCACGTGTTTCAGTGAACTAACTCAGGCGCTGTGTCGGCTAGGGGAGAACATTACTTTGCCTGGAATTGAGGATATCCTCTTGGGGAAAATAGTTATGCCTAAACTGTGTCTTCTTCTGTGGAGCAGTGCAGTACAGTTATACAGATATACAGTATATATACAGTACATGTCAAGAGTTTGGACACACCTACACATTCAAGGGTTTTTTCTTTATTTTTACTATTTTCTGCATTGTATAAAAGTAGTGAAGACATCGAAACTATGAAATAACACACATGGAATCATGTAGTAACCAAAAAAGTGTTAAACAAATCAAAATACGTGTTATATTTGAGATTCTTCAAAGTAGCCACCCTTTGCCTTGATGACAGCTTTGGAAACTCTTGGCATTTTCTCAACCAGCTGCAATGCTTTTCCAACAGTCTTGAAGGAACCCCCACATATGCTGAGCACATGTTGACTGCTTTTCCTTTCTCTATGAGGTCCAACTCATCCCAAACCATCTCATTTGGGTTGAGGTTGGGTGATTTGTGGAGGCCAGGTCATCTGATGCAGCACTCATCACTATCCTTAGTCAAATAGCCCTTACACAGCCTGGAAGTGTGTTGGGTCATTGTCCTGTTCAAAAACAAATGATAGTCAGACTAAGGGCGAACCAGATGGGAAGGTGTATCCCTGCAGAATGCTGTGGTAGTCATGCTGGTTAACTGTGCCTTGAATTCTAAATTAATTATTGTCACCAGCAAAGCACCCCCACACCTCCTCCATGCTTCACGATGGGAACCACACATGCAGAGATTATCCCGTTCACCTACTCTGCGTCTCACAAAGACATGGCGGTTGGAACAAAAAATCTCCAACTTAGACTCATGAGACCAAAGTACAGATTTCCAAAGGTCTAATGTCCATTGCTCGTGTTTCTTGGCCCAATTAAGTCTCTTCTTATTATTAGTGTCCTTTAGTAGTGGTTTCTTAGCGGCAATTCAACCATGAAGCCTGATTCACTCAGTCTCCTCTGAACAGTTGAATATGAGATGTGTCTGTTATTTGAACTCTGTGAAGCATTTATTTAAGTCGCAATCTGAGGTGCAGTTAACTCTAATGAACTTATCCTCTGCAGCAGAGGTAACTCTGGGTCTTCCTTTCCTGTGGCGGTCCTCATGAGAGCCAGTTAACTCTAATGAACTGATCCTCTGCAGTAGAGGTAACTCTGGGTCTTCCTTTCCTGTGGCGGTCCTCATGAGAGACAGTTAACTCTAATGAACTGATCCTCTGCAGTAGAGGTAACTCTGGGTCTTCCTTTCCTGTGGCGGTCCTCATGAGAGACAGTTAACTCTAATGAACTGATCCTCTGCAGTAGAGGTAACTCTGGGTCTTCCTTTCCTGTGGCGGTCCTCATGAGAGACAGTTAACTCTAATGAACTGATCCTCTGCAGCAGAGGTAACTCTGGGTCTTCCTTTCCTGTGGCGGTCCTCATGAGAGCCAGTTAACTCTAATGAACTGATCCTCTGCAGCAGAGGTAACTCTGGGTCTTCCTTTCCTGTGGCGGTCCTCATGAGAGCCAGTTTCATCATAGAGCTTGATGGTTTTTTTGCGACTGCACTTGAAGAAACTTTCAAAGTTTTTGAAATTATCCGGATTGACTGACCTTCATGTCTTAAAGTAATGATGGACTTTTGTTTCTCTTTGCTTATTTGAGCTGTTCTTGGTCTTTTACCACCCCTACCTTGACACAATACAACTGATTGGATCAAACACATTACGAATGAAATAAATTCCACACCTGTTAAATAAAGGCACATCTGTTAATTGAAATGCATTCCAGGTAACTGGTTGAGAGAATGCCAATAATGTGCAAAGCTGTCATCAAGGCAAAGGGTGGCTATTTTGAAGAATCTCAAATATAAAATACTTTTGATATCATGGATGGTCAGTTCTTGCGTCCATAGCTCTGTCTATTAATCTGAGAGTGGTTACATTTCTCCAGGCCATCCTTCATCTTTTTACCAACACAGAGGTGGGGCAGCCATTCTGTTATTGTTTCATCTGTGGATTTGCCCTTTAAACAGCTGCATACTATGAAGATATCAGAGTGTCACCAACAAAAAGGTAGACAATAGGCCTATAGTAAATGCAGCATACGGCATTCATGTTTCCCATGTAAATAGCCCTTTTCAGTAGTGCTCAAAGCCATTCCATGAGCGCAGCATTTATATTCCAACAGAAATCAATGAGCCCAATCAGTCGTCCATGACAACTACATCATAAACAACAGAGTAGGGCTGGCTAATAAGTCCTTCATTCTGGGGTCATGCTCAGGTAAAACAACTTGGCTGATCTGTACTTCCATATTTCCACGTCTAATTCCTGAAGATCAAGGGGTATTACAATGACTGGAATTCTGATAACGTTGGTTTTTATTGTAAAGATATAATTTAATGGTATTATTATACATAGTAAAAAGCGATGGGTTAGAAGAGGCCTACATAACCAACCCCTAAAGTACAATTTAACATCCATATATGGCCAGCTGTGTAAACTTTGATTTATCCTGCAATAGATGTCGTTCAATTGGTAACCTCGCCAGAAGGCGAGATCAGTACAGGTGCATCAAAGCTGGGACCGAGAGACTGAAAAACAGCTTCTATCTCAAGGCCATCAGACTATTAAACAGCCACCACTAACACAGAGAGGCTGCTGCCTACATACAGACTTGAAATCATTGGCCACTTTAATAAATGATCACTGTAACTTAAAAAATGCCACTTTAATAATGATGTTTACATATCTTGCATTACTCATCTCATATGTATATACTCTATAATATACTATCTATTGCAACTTTAATAATGGGAATTGATGGAAATTGATGTAAAATATATCACTAGCCACTTTAAACAATGCTACTTAATATAATGTTTACATACCCTACATTACTCATCTCATTTGTATATGTATATACTGTACTCTATACCATCTACTCCATCTTTATGTAATACATGTATCACTAGCCACTTTAAACTATGCCACTTTGTTTACATACCCTAAATTACTCATCTCATATGTATATACTGTACTCGATACCATCTACTGCATCTTGCCTATGCCGTTCTGTACCATCACTCATTCATATCTCTATGTACATATTCTTTATCCCTTTACACTTGTGTGTATAAGGTAGTAGTTTTGGAATTGTTATGTTAGATTACTCGTTGGTTATTACTGCATTGTCGGAACTAGAAGCACAAGCATTAAACTACACTCGCAATAACATCTGCTAACCATGTGTATGTGACAAATAAAATTTGATTTGATTTGATTTGATCTCAGCCATTCTCTGACTCTGCTCGTCCAAAAATGTTATATTTATATATTCTTATCCCATTCCTTTACTTAAATTTGTGTTATTATGAATTTGTTGTGGATTTGTTAGATATTGCTGCACTGTTGGGAACTAGAAGCACAAGCATTTAGTTACACTCGCAATAACGTCGTCTAACCAGGTGTATGTGACCAATACTTTACGATTTGATTTGATTTGATACATGTTTTGTTTCTTCTTCTTCTTCTTAAAGGGAAAGTAATCTAAAAGTAACTGAATGTAATCAGATTACATTACTAAGTTTGGGTAATCCAAAAGTTACATTACTGATTACTATTTTGGACATGTAACAAGTTACTGTAATGGATTACATTTAAAAGTAACTTAGCCAACCATCAATCTGCGCTACAATACAAACAGTACAGAACCATCAATCTGTGCTACAATACAACAGTACAGAACCATCAATCTGCACTACAATACAACAGTACAGAACCATCAATCTGTACTACAATACAACACTAAAGAACCATCAATCTGCACTACAATACAACAGTACAGAACCATCAATCTGTACTACAATACAACAGCATAGAACCATCAATCTGCACTACAATACAACAGTACAGAACCATCAATCTGTACTACAATACAACAGCATAGAACCATCAATCTGCACTACAATACAACAGTACAGAACCATCAATCTGCACTACAATACAATAGTATAGAACCATCAATCTGTACTACAATACAAACAGTATAGAACCATCAATCTGTACTACAATACAACAGCATAGAACTATCAATCTGTACTACAATACAACAGTACAGAACCATCAATCTGCACTACAATACAATAGTATAGAACCATCAATCTGTACTACAATACAAACAGTATAGAACCATCAATCTGTACTACAATACAAACAGTATAGAACCATCAATCTGCACTACAATACAAACAGTACAGAACCATCAATCTGTACCACAATACAACAGTACAGAACCATCAATCTGAACTACAATACAACAGCATAGAACCATCAATCTGTACTACAATACAAACAGTACAGAACCATCAATCTGTACTACAATACAACAGTACAGAACCATCAATCTGCACTACAATACAACAGCATAGAACCATCAATCTGTACTACAATACAACAGCATAGAACCATCAATCTGCACTACAATACAACAGCATAGAACCATCAATCTGTACTACAATACAGCAGCATAGAACCATCAATCTGTACTACAATACAACAGTACAGAACCATCAATCTGTACTACAATACAACAGTACAGAACCATCAATCTGTACTACAATACAACAGTACAGAACCATCAATCTGTGCTACAATACAAACAGTATAGAACCATCAATCTGCACTACAATACAATAGTATAGAACCATCAATCTGTACCACAATACAACAGTACAGAACCATCAATCTGCACTACAATACAACAGTACAGAACCATCAATCTGTACTACAATACAACAGTACAGAACCATCAATCTGCACTACAATACAACAGCATAGAACCATCAATCTGTACTACAATACAACAGTACAGAACCATCAATCTGTGCTACAATACAAACAGTACAGAACCATCAATCTGCACTACAATACAAACAGTACAGAACCATCAATCTGTACTACAATACAAACAGTACAGAACCATCAATCTGCACTACAATACAACAGTATAGAACCATCAATCTGTACTACAATACAACAGTACAGAACCATCAATCTGTACTACAATACAACAGCATAGAACTATCAATCTGTACTACAATACAACAGTACAGAACCATCAATCTGCACTACAATACAACAGCATAGAACCATCAATCTGTACTACAATACAAACAGTATAGAACCATCAATCTGTACTACAATACAAACAGTATAGAACCATCAATGTGTACTACAATACAACAGTACAGAACCATCAATCTGCACTACAATACAATAGTATAGAACCATCAATCTGTACTACAATACAAACAGTATAGAACCATCAATCTGTACTACAATACAAACAGTATAGAACCATCAATCTGCACTACAATACAAACAGTACAGAACCATCAATCTGTACCACAATACAACAGTACAGAACCATCAATCTGAACTACAATACAACAGCATAGAACCATCAATCTGTACTACAATACAAACAGTACAGAACCATCAATCTGTACTACAATACAACAGTACAGAACCATCAATCTGCACTACAATACAACAGCATAGAACCATCAATCTGTACTACAATACAGCATAGAACAGTCAATCTGCACTACAATACAACAGCATAGAACCATCAATCTGTACTACAATACAGCAGCATAGAACCATCAATCTGTACTACAATACAACAGTACAGAACCATCAATCTGTACTACAATACAACAGTACAGAACCATCAATCTGTACTACAATACAACAGTACAGAACCATCAATCTGTGCTACAATACAAACAGTATAGAACCATCAATCTGCACTACAATACAATAGTATAGAACCATCAATCTGTACCACAATACAACAGTACAGAACCATCAATCTGCACTACAATACAACAGTACAGAACCATCAATCTGTACTACAATACAACAGTACAGAACCATCAATCTGCACTACAATACAACAGCATAGAACCATCAATCTGTACTACAATACAACAGTACAGAACCATCAATCTGTGCTACAATACAAACAGTACAGAACCATCAATCTGCACTACAATACAAACAGTACAGAACCATCAATCTGTACTACAATACAAACAGTACAGAACCATCAATCTGCACTACAATACAACAGTATAGAACCATCAATCTGTACTACAATACAACAGTACAGAACCATCAATCTGTACTACAATACAACAGCATAGAACTATCAATCTGTACTACAATACAACAGTACAGAACCATCAATCTGCACTACAATACAACAGCATAGAACCATCAATCTGTACTACAATACAAACAGTATAGAACCATCAATCTGTACTACAATACAAACAGTATAGAACCATCAATGTGTACTACAATACAACAGTACAGAACCATCAATCTGCACTTTAATACAAAGGTATAGAGAGTATAATTTTACCCAGTATCTAATCATATTAATATCATAATTTTCTCAAGCATTGACATATTGAGAATAATAGAGATTATATTATGTTAAATTTTTCAGAATAGAAATAAAAAATGAAATTCAGTTCAAATCTCCTTTATGAGAATGTCTCATCAGATTATGATCTCTGTTTATTATTTGGCACACCACAACTATATATATTTCTGCTTGTACAGAATAGAGCTAAATAAAGCATAGCAGAGCAGAGCAGAACAGAACAGAGCAGAGCAGAGTAGAGCAGAACAGAGCAGAGCAGAAAAGAGCAGAGCAGAACAGAGCAGAGCAGAGCAGTGCAGAACAGAGCAGAACAGTACAGAGAAGAGCAGAACAGAGCATATAAAAACAGAGCAGAACAGAGCAGGACAGAGCAGAACAGAGCAGAACAGAGCAAAGCAGAACAGAGCAGAACAGAGCAGGACAGAGCAGAACAGAACAGAGCAGAACAGAATAAAACAGAGCAGAACAGAGCAGAACAGAACAGAGCAGAGCAGAATAAAACAGAGCAGAACAGAGCAGAACAGAACAGAGCAGGACAGAGCAGAACAGAGCAGAATAAAACAGAGCAGGACAGAGCAGAGCAGGACAGAGCAGAACAGAGCAGAACAGAGCAGAACCGAGCAGAGCAGAACAGAGCAGAACAGAACAAAGCAGGAAAGAGCAGAACAGAGCAGAATATAACAGAGCAGGAAAGAGCAGAACAGAACAGAGCAGAGCAGAATAAAAAAGAGCAGGACAGAGCAGAACAGAGCAGAGCAGAACAGAGCAGAACAGAACAGAGCAGGACAGAGCAGAACAGAGCAGAAAATGCAGAATTAAACAGAGCAGGACAGAGCAGAACAGAGCAGGACAGACAAGAACAGAGCAGAATAAAACAGAGCAGGACAGAGCAGAACAGAACAGAGCAGAACAGAGCAGAGCAGACCAGAACATAACAGAGCAGAACAGAGCAGAGCAGAGCAGAGCAGAACAGAGCAGGACAGAGCAGAGCAGGACAGAGCAGAACAGAGCAGAGCAGAACAGAGCAGATAAAAACAGAGTAGAACAGAACAGAGCAGAGCAGAACTGAGCAGAGCAGAACAGAACAGAAAAGAGCAGAACAGAGCAGAGCAAAGCAAAACAGAACAGAGTAAAACAGAACAGAACAGAACAGAGCTTAACAGAACAGATAAAAACAGAACAGAACAGAGCAGGACAGAGCAGAACAGAGCAGAACAGAGCAGAGCAGAACAGAGCAGAGCAGCGCAGAGCAGCGCAGAGCAGAACAGAGCAGAACAGAGCAGAGCAGAACAGAGCAGATAAAAACAGAGTAGAACAGAAGAGGCCAGAACAGAGCAGAACAGAGCAGATAAAAACAGAACAGAGCAGGACAGAACAGAGCAGAGCAGAGCAGAACTGAGCAGAGCAGAACAGAGCAGAGCAGAGCAGAACTGAGCAGAGCAGAACAGAACAGAACAGAGCAGAGCAAAAAAGAACAGAGTAAAACAGAACAGAACTAAACAGAGCAAAACAGAACAGAACAGATAAAAATAGAACAGAACAGAACAGCGCAGAGCAGAACAGAGCAGATAAAAACAGGGCAGATAAGAACAGAGCAGAACAAAACAGAGCAGAACAGAACAGAACAGATAAGAACAGAACAGAACAGAACAGAACAGAGAAGATAAAAACAGAGCAGAACATAGCAGATAAAAACAGAGCAGAACAGAGCTGGACAGAGTAGAACAGAGCAGAACAGAGCAAAGCAGAACAGAGCAGAACAGAGTAGGACAGAGCAGAACAGAACAGAGCAGAACAGAGCAGAACAGAGCAGAACAGAGCAGAGCAGGACAGAGCAGAACAGAGCAGAATAAAACAGAGCAGGACAGAGCAGAACAGAACAGAGCAGAGCAGAATAAAACAGAGCAGAACAGAGCAGAACAGAACAGAGCAGGACAGAGCAGAACAGAGCAGAATAAAACAGAGCAGGGCAGAGCAGAACAGACCAGAGCAGGACAGAGCAGAACAGAGCAGAACAGAGCAGGGCAGAACAGAGCAGAACAGAACAGAGCAGGACAGAGCAGAACCAAGCAGAATAAAACAGAGCAGGACAGAGCAGAACAGAACAGAGCAGAGCAGAATAAAACAGAGCAGGACAGAGCAGAACAGAGCAGAGCAGAACAGAGCAGAACAGAACAGAGCAGGACAGAGCAGAACAGAGCAGGACAGACAAGAACAGAGCAGAATAAAACAGAGCAGGACAGAGCAGAACAGAGCAGAACAGAGCAGAGCAGAGCAGAACAGAACAGAACAGAGCAGAACAGAGCAGAGCAGAGCAGAGCAGAACAGAACAGAGCAGGACAGAGCAGAGCAGGACAGAGCAGAACAGAGCAGAAAAGAACAGAGCAGAACAGACTAGAGCAGAACAGAGCAGAGCAGAACAGAGCAGATAAAAACAGAGTAGAACAGAACAGAGCAGAGCAGAGCAGAACTGAGCAGAGCAGAACAGAACAGAACAGAGCAGATAACAACAGAACAGAACCAAGCAGAACAGAACAGAGCATAACAGAACAGAACAGAACAGAGCAGATAACAACAGAACAGAACCCGAGCAGAACAGAACAGAGCATAACAGAACAGAACAGAACAGAGCAGATAAAACAGAACAGATAAAAACAGAACAGAGCAGAGCAGAACAGAGCAGAACAGAACAGAGCAGGACAGAACAGAGCAGATAAAAACATAACAGAACAGAGCAGATAAAAACAGAGCAGAACAGATAAAAACAGAACAGAACAGATAAAAACAGAACAGAACAGATAAAAACAGAACAGAACAGAGCAGAACAGAGCAGAACAGAACAGAGCAGAACAGAGCAGAACAGAGCAGATAAAAACAGAGCAGAACAGAACAGAGCAGAGCAGAACAGAGCAGAACAGAACAGATAATAACAGAGCAGAACAGAGCAGAAGAGAACAGAGCAGAATAGAGCAGATAAAAACAGAGAAGAACAGAGCAGAACAGAGCAGAACAGAACAGAATAGAGCAGAACAGAACAGAGCAGAACATAACGGAGCAGAACAGAGCAGAGCAGAGCAGAACGGAGCAGAACAGAGCAGAGCAGAACAGAACAGAGCAGAACCGAGCAAAACAGATCAGAGCAGAGCAGAGCAGAACAGAACAGAGCAGAACAGAACAGAACAGAACAGAACAGAGCAGAACAGAGCAGAGCAGAGCAGTGCAGAACAGAGCAGATAAAAAACAGAGCAGAACAGAGCATAACAGAGCAGATAAAAACAGAGCAGTACAGAACAGAGCAGAACAGAGCAAAACAGATCAGAGCAGAACAGAGGAGAACAGAACAGAGCAGAACAGAGCAGAACAGAGCAGAGCAGAAAAGACAAACTAGTAGCTGTAGAATGCCAGTCAGGACTCCCTCCCTGGACAGACAAGGTTAAAGGAAGGACTTTAGACAGACAACCTGGCCCTGGCCCTTCTGTCTGAACCAGAACAGACACCAGCTGAAATATTCAACAGAACGTTCCATCACAGGTTCTGGGAAATACAGAATATGTTTATCTAAGATCAGGCCAGGTCTCCTTTTAGATATTCAGAAAGGTGACACCACATCCCCTATTTAGTGTCCTAAACCCTTAGTCCACTACCTAGTGTCCTGAACCCTTAGTCCACCACCTAATGTCCTCAACCCTTAGTCCACTACCTAATGTCCTAAACCCTTAGTCCACCACCTAATGTCCTAAACCCTTAGTCCACTACCTAGTGTCCTAAACCCTTAGTCCACCACCTAATGTCCTAAACCCTTAGTCCACTACCTAGTGTCCTAAACCCTTAGTCCACTACCTAGTGTACTAAACCCATAGTCCACTACCTAGTGTCCTAAACCCTTAGTCTACTACCTAGTGTACTAAACCCATAGTCCACTACCTAGTGTCCTAAACCCTTAGTCCACTACCTAGTGTACTAAACCCATAGTCCACTACCTAGTGTAGAAAACCCTTAGTCCACTACCTAGTGTCCTAAACCCATAGTCCACTACCTAGTGTCCTAAACCCTTAGTCCACTACCTAGTGTACAAAACCCATAGTCCACTACCTAGTGTCCTAAACCCTTAGTCCACTACTTAGTGTCCTAAACCCTTAGTCCACTACCTAGTGTACTAAACCCTTAGTCCACTACCTAGTGTCCTAAACCCTTAGTCCACTACCTAGTGTCCTAAACCCTTAGTCCACTACCTAGTGTACTAAACCCATAGTCCACTACCTAGTGTCCTAAACCCTTAGTCAACTACCTAGTGTCCTAAACCCATAGTCCACTACCTAGTGTACTAAACCCATAGTCCACTACCTAGTGTCCTAAACCCTTAGTCCACTACCTAGTGTCCTAAACCCTTAGTCTACTACCTAGTGTCCTAAACCCATAGTCCACTACCTAGTGTCCTAAACCCTTAGTCCACTACCCAGTGTACTAAACCCTTAGTCCACTACCTAGTGTCCTAAACCCTTAGTCCACTACCTAGTGTAGTAGCAACCTTAGTCTACTACCTACTGTACTAAACCCTTAGTCCACTACCTAGTGTCCTAAACCCTTAGTCCACTACCTAGTGTCCTAAACCCTTAGTCCACTACCTAGTGTCCTAAACCCTTAGTCCACTACCTAGTGTAGTAGCAACCTTCGTCTACTACCTAGTGTCCTAAACCCTTAGTCCACTACCTAGTGTCCTAAACCCTTAGTCCAGTTTTGGAGTGTCTGTCCGAAAAATACAAATAATAATCATGCCGTCTGGTTTGCTTAAAACCTGTTGTGACTAGGGGCATTTCATTTTTGGAAAAATAACGTTCCCAAAGTAAACGGGATATTTTGTCAGGACAAGATTCTAGAATATGCATATAATTGACAGTTTAAGATAGAAAACACTCTAAAGTTTCCAAAACTGTAAAAATATTGTCTGTGAGTATAACAGAACTGATATTGCAGGCGAAAGCCTGAGAAAAATCCAATCCGGAAGTGACTCATCTGTTGAAAGCTTTGCGTTCCAATGCGTCCCTATTGAGCAGTGATTGGGCTATCAACCAGATTCCTTTTTCTACGTATTCCCCAAGGTGTCTACAGGATTGTGACGTAGTTTCACGCCTTTATGTTGAAGAATACCCGTAAGCGGCTACATTGCGCAAGTGGTCACCTGAGGGCTCTCAGAGTGATTCTTGTGTAAAATACAGATGTAGCCATTTTTCCTCTCGCTCCTACTGAAAAGCCAATTGTCCCGGTGGATATATTATCGAATAGATATTTGAAAAACACCTTGAGGATTAATTATAAACAACGTTTGCCATGTTTCTGTCGATATTATCTAATTAGCTAAT
Source organism: Oncorhynchus clarkii lewisi (assembly GCF_045791955.1). NCBI lineage: Eukaryota > Metazoa > Chordata > Actinopteri > Salmoniformes > Salmonidae > Oncorhynchus > Oncorhynchus clarkii. Next base: position 2,901,008 of record NC_092158.1, on the reverse strand, counting down.
TTGGAATATTTTTCGGCGTTGTCATGACCGCAATTTCCAGTCGATATCTCAGCCAAACGTGAAGAACAAACGGAGCTATTTCGCCTACAAAAATAATATTTTGGTAAAAAAGGAACATTTGGCTATCTAACTGGGAGTCTCGTGAGTGAAAACATCCGAAGCTCATCAAAGGTAAACGATTTAATTTGATTGCTTTTCTAATTTTCGTGACAAAGTTACCTGCTGCTAGCTGGACCTAATGCTATGCTAGGCTATCGATAAACTTACACAAATGCTTGTCTTGCTTTGGCTGTAAAGCATATTTTGAAAATCTGAGATGACTAAAGGCTAAGCTGTGTTTCAATACATTTCACTTGTGATTTTCATGAATAGGAATATTTTCTAGTAATATTTATGTCCGTTGCGTTATGCTAATTAGTGTCAGATGATGACAATGATCCCGTTCACGGGATGGGAGTTACAACAAGTTAATAAGGAATTGACTTTTACTATTACTCAACATGGACTACTTTTTCCACCACTTAACCCTCCTGTAGTCTTAACATTCTGTATACTCCCGTTGTCCTAAGAGTCAAAAATGACCCGGAACAACCTGTCATTCATCACAAACGTTGTGAATATCTAGGTTTTCCCTCTTCACAATGCAGAAATACTGCATTTAATCAGTGGACACCACTCATTATTATTGCAACACACCTGTCATAATTTTTTTCTTTACTAAAGTCAAGGTTTATTATTTTATTTTATTATTGCTAAAGGTACTGCATTGGTGTAAACATCATTTTTTTTAGCAATAGATAGCACTTGTAAAGCCTAAGAAAGCAGCAGAAATGTGCAGAAAGTAGTTTTGAAAGCATTGTATTGAAGGGAAACAATAACAGTGTGATATATTCTTATATGCTGTACCATGTACCATGAGGAATTACAAAATACAAAAGGAATTACAAAACTACAAAATACTAATCTTCTCTCATTTTTTGAACCATTGCCCCCACCCACAACAACAACAAATAATAATAAAAGCAGATAATAGATACAAAACAAAAACACAAAGAACATAAATCAATCAACTCTAATTAGCACATGTAGGATAGTATGCAAGTGTGTGTGTGCCTGGACTTTGTATTTCTCACATGTACAGCACATAGTATTTGTTTTACAGTCCTTCTTTGGGGGGCAGAATTGGTATCTACTCCTCTTGCCTGCCCCAGCTGCAGCCTCAGGTGGATCAGGACAAGATTCAGCCCCCTGAACAGCTTTCACAAGCGCTGCAGAGGCTGCTGTGCTGGGGAGGCGCTCTCTTCTTTGAATGTGTGGGGTTACAAGTGCCTTTCCCAGCTGCCCCAGGAACACCCTCCTCTTGTTCCGCTTATCAGGCATCCAGATATAGTTGATCTTGTTCTATATCACGAAGGCATTGTATGAGGACACATCAATGATGTTATGGAAGCTGACCAGGGGCCAGCGGGCAGTCATCCTCCTGCAGCTGCAAGTTCCAATCACCTTGTCCAGGTTGTCCACGCCTCCTTTGTTGTGGTTGTAGTCCAGGATGATGGCTGACTTCCTGTCCTCACCATCACTGATCTTAGCCGTTTTGTGCAGTGTGCTCAGGAGGACCACATTGGGAGTGGGGGTGGGGGTGAAGGCAAACTTTGATGAGAAGGCCTCTTTCCCCCTTGTTGCGAGGAATGCAGAGGGGAGCTCAAGCTTGTTTTTTTTCTGACTGTGCCAATCATTGGGATCTTTTTATTCAGATACCTCGTCCTCTTCTAAATCATTGTTCTCTTGTTCCTCCTGGACTTGTTCCTCCTGAACAAAATCGAATCTACGACCTGCTGGGCACTGAAATGTGGACTCATGGCTTCAGCAAAGAGAGAACTGAGGGGGACTGTCATCTGCAGCACCTTTATAGCCTCTGACTGCATTCCGCATTAGTCAACAATGCTTCAAGAAATGTTTATTTTGTCTGAAATGTTGTTTATTTTGTCTGTGAACATGAGACATGTGTGGGGTCGTGGAGGGGAGTTGCTGCACGAGAACGTTTTAGTTTTGTCTGAGTTCAATCAGTAGTTGTCACGTTTCTGACCTTTATTTCCGTTGTTTTGTCATTATTTAGTATGGTCAGGGCGTGAGTTGGGGTGGGCAGTCTATGTTTGTTTTTCTATGATTTGGGGATTTCTATGTTTCGGCCCAGTATGGTTCTCAATCAGAGGCAGGTGTCATTAGTTGTCTCTGATTGAGAATCATACTTAGGTAGCCTGGGTTTCACTGTTTGTTTGTGGGGTGTTTGTTTCCGTGTCTGTGTTTTTCACCACACGGTACTGTTTCGGGTTTCGTTCGTTCCACGTTTATTGTTTTGGTATTCAGTTGTGTTCATGTGTAGTATTTCTTATTAAAAGAACCATGGACACTTACCACGCCGCATATTGGTCCTCCGATCCTTCTCGCCTCTCCTCTTCCTCTTCAGATGAAGAGGAGGAAATCCTGTACAGTAGTAGTAGTAGTTTTAGTTTTGTCTGAGTTCAATCAGTAGTACACATAATCTCAATTTATCATCGCGTCTTTGTGATTTTTGTGGTGTGTACATGATTTTATAACTGCCAGGTCAAAAATGACCCTAAGACAATTTTTGTACCCTGGTGGTGTACATCTTTCATGAAAATATGAGCAAAGGCGATGTTTCACTTTTTGTAATGTTGGTGTCACTCTAGGAAAAGTCATCAAATTTGAAGTTGAAAAAATATAATTTAGGGGGTTTTCTCTGCTGTTAAATATAGTGGCTGGTGTTTTATTTAATTATTACCCTTAACGTCACACAAGGGTTAAATACATTTAAAACTAGATACTTTTAAACTTTTACTAACTGGGTGATGTTCACTTTTCCTTCAGTCATTTTCTATATATATACCTTAATTATGAACTTTTATTCAAGTATGACACTTGAGAACTTTTTCCACCAATGGCTTTCAACCACATCAGAAAGCGTGAAAGAAAAACCTGCGGGTGTAGTTCCCCTTTAAGACAACTGTGGGTGTAGTTCCCCTTTAAGACAACTGTGGGTGTAGTTCCCCTTTAAGACAACTGTGGGTGTAGTTCCCCTTTAAGACAACTGTGGGTGTAGTTCCCCTTTAAGACAACTGTGGGTGTAGTTCCCCTTTAAGACAACTGCGGGTGTAGTTCCCCTTTAAGACAACTGCGGGTGTAGTTCCCCTTTAAGACAACTGCGGGTGTAGTTCCCCTTTAAGACAACTGTGGGTGTAGTTCCCCTTTAAGACAACTGCGGGTGTAGTTCCCCTTTAAGACAACTGCGGGTGTAGTTCCCCTTTAAGACAACTGTGGGTGTAGTTCCCCTTTAAGACAACTGCGGGTGTAGTTCCCCTTTAAGACAACTGTGGGTGTAGTTCCCCTTTAAGACAACTGCGGGTGTAGTTCCCCTTTAAGACAACTGCGGGTGTAGTTCCCCTTTAAGACAACTGCGCCCCAATCAGATCGTTATCTTACTAGCCATGTTTCTGTACAGCACATGTGACTGCAGAGTTTGTGCACCCGATTGATACAAATCATGATGGTTATCATTCTGCTGGGTAGGCCTACTTTCCAGTCAACATTCAATTGGTGTTTTAAGGGAAGGCATTTAGAAATCACTGTTTTCGGCATGCTTCACAGGGCCCTATATTTTTTACAGGGCCCTATATTTATCTTACCTTAGAAGTGTTTACTTCAGGCTGACTACTAGCATCTATTGAGTTGCAATGTCCCATGAATTGACCAAGTGAACATAAAGACATATCTATGTTCATTCAGTTCATTTGCACATAATCTATGAACAGAATTACTGTCTTACCTCCATTAGCCACTAAATCCCTAGTTTGAAAGAACTTGTTTTCTGGGATAAGTGCTGCACCTTTTTGAGTACCAGATGCTTGGACCACGCCCCCTAGCAATTAGAGTTCCAGCCAATTAGATTCAGCCCTTCGCCCATTTGAGTGACAGCTTCAAGTTCCTTGGCGTACACATCGCTGCCAATCTGAAATGGTCCACTCACACAGACAATGTGGAGAAGAAGGTGCAACAGCATCTCTTCAACCTCAGGAGGCTGATGAAATGTGTCTTGGCCCTTATCACCCTCACAAACCTTTACAGTTGCTTTACGTTGAGAGCATCCATTTGGGCTGTATCACCGCCACAGGGATCTCCAGAAGGTGGTGTAGTCTGCCCAGCGAATCACCGGGGGCACACTGCCTGCCATTTACAGCACTCGATGTCACAGGAAGGCCAAAAAGATCATCAAGGCCAACAACCACCCGAGCCACTGCCTGATCACCCCGTTATCATCCAGAAGGCAAGGTCCGTACAGGTGCATCAAAGCAGGGACCGAGAGACTGAAAAACAGCTTCTATCTCAAGGCCATCAGACTGTTAAATATTCAGCCTCCACCCAGTAACCTGCCCTGAACTTAGTCACTGTCACTAGCTGACTACCACCCGGTTACTCAACCCAGTACGTTATTGGCTGCTGTCCTGTGTACATAGACATGGAATCACTGGTCACTTTAATAATGTTTACATGCTGTTTTACTCATTTCATATGTATATATTCTAGTCAAGTCCATCCTGTTCAACTATTACTGTATATATGCTATTCTATCCTACGTATTTTATAGATAAAAACAGTATGTGGATAGAATATTTAGTTTGATGTCTACACAGTACATCCCATCACACAAATACACACACATTCGGAAACAATTCAGACCCCTTGACTTTTTCCACATGTTGTCTCTCCAGAAATGTTAGATTGGGTTCAAGACCGGACTCTGGCTGGGCCTCTCAAGGACATTCAGAGACTTGCCCAAAAGCCACTCCTGAATTGTCTTGGCTGTGGGTTTAGGGTCGTTGTCCTGTTGGAATTACAACATTGTAATCAGATTACCGATACTTTTGAAAAACGTTCTGATTTCTACAAGGATTACTTTTAAATTCAGAAAGCATGTTTCCGGCAAAAAAAAAGTTTTTTCCAATGTCATGTCAATGTCAAATCAGCATTGAAAATAGGCACAAGTTGAAGTTTAATTTAGTTCTGCCCGAGCGAATCCGATGACTGTGACCAATATGATGACACACCAAATGTGTTTGATGGATTGCGGGAATAGGCTTTGATAGGCTACAGTCCAAGCTATGTCTTCCAATGGTACGACTGCTATCGGCATCTATAGATTATACATCAAAGTTGGATAAACGCTTTGGAGGTAAGTTTTGATGTCACACTAACAAATACAGTGAAATGCATTGTATTGTTGTGAATTGTTAGATACTACTCTACTGTTGGAGCTGGGAACACAAGTATTTCACTACACCCGCAATAGCATCTGCAAAATATGTATATGTGACCAATAAAATGTGATTTGATTTAGCAAGATGCACATTGACGAGTTGCACAGTGAAGGACAAAGGCTGGCCCAGGCTTGCACCGCATTATCCAACGAGGTTGCAGGGTGGACCCAATGGCTCAGTGGAAAGAGAGTGGAGAGAGAAGAGAGAGAGAGAGAAGAGAGAGAGAGAGAGAAAGAGAGAGTGAGTGTGAGAGAGAGAGAGTGTGAGAGAGAGAGAGAGAGAGTAAGTGAGAGTGAGTGAGAGAGAGAGAGTGTGAGAGAGAGAGAGAGAGAGAGAGAGAGAGAGAGCGAGAGAGCGAGAGAGAGAGAGAGAGTGAGAGAGATGAGGTGATACACATAGATGTGGGGGACCACTTTTGCCCTCTTGAGCACTACTTTCAGAACTACTGGCTAAAAAGTATGCAAACATCTCTTTAAAGTAAGTATCTGAAAATACGTTTTGCAGTGACACAATTCAAAAGGAAGGCTACAGCCAAAACATTTTGCTCTGTGTCTCAGTCTGAGTGCTGCCTCAATACCCACAGCTCACAAGACAAGCCAAGTTAACTGCGTTGCTCCTTTTGGCTAGTCTTGTGAGCTGATCAGATTCAATAGAAGGCTGATATATCAGGATGCTGCGTTGCAGTCTGTTTCATAAGCATGGCTCCTTGCAGGCAGATTAGCTGTCAGTGTCTTATAGAGAGAGTACAGACAACCTACAAGGCAACATCCTGAATAATCACATACTTGTTTTTACACCATTTAACTGATTCTGCATTGATCTATTTTATATATATATATATATATATATATATATTGGTATTAAAAACCTCTTAAGGATCTGCCCTTTATTACAAAAAAAATATGTTTAATTACTTGTGCAGAACTTCAATAGATTTATGTCAGTCTTTCCTCAGATGCAGATGACACAGCAAATCATAGCCTGAAATGCTAATGTCGATACTGGTGCTGACCCATATGCTGAGGGAGGGATAGTTGGCATTCATGCTGCAGAGGATATGGACAGATGAGAGGACGGATGGTGGGACAGATGAAATGGACAGATGAGAGGACGGATGGTGGGACAGATGAAATGGACAGATGAGAGGACGGATGGTGGGACAGATGTTATGGACAGATGAGAGGACGGATGGTGGGACAGATGATATGGACAGATGAGAGGACGGATGGTGGGACAGATAAGAGGACGAATGGTGGGACAGATGATATAGACAGATGAGAGGACGGATGGTGGGACAGATGATATGGACAGATGAGAGGACGGATGGTGGGACAGATGTTATGGACAGATGAGAGGACGGATGGTGGGACAGATGATATGGACAGATGAGAGGACGGATGGTGGGACAGATGCTATGGACAGATGAGAGGACGGATGGTGGGACAGATGATATGGACAGATGAGAGGACGGATGGTGGGACAGATGATATGGACAGATGAGAGGACGGATGGACGGATGGTGGGACAGATGAAAAAGGGACAGATGATATGGACAGATGAAAAGGGACATATGTTGGGACAGATAAGGGGACAGATGGTGGGACAATTGAAAAGGAACAGATGGTGGGACAGATGTTATAGACAGATGAAAAGGGACAGATGTAGGGCAGATGAGAGGACGGATGCTAGGACATATGATAGGACATATGATAGGGACAGATATAGGGACATATGTTGGGACATATGTTGAGACGGATAAAGGGACAGATGAGGGGACAGATGGTGGGACAGATGTAAGGACAGGTGATGGGGCATGTGAAACAGTATGGTATGAACACTATGCTCATTACAGAGAGAGAGAGAGTGAGAGAGAGAGAGAGAGAGGAAAGTCACACATACGCCCAGGCAGTGTGCAGGCCCAATGGCATGTACCAGATGCTCAGCAGACTCTGTTCACACTTACTGGTCTGAAGCCAAACCACATGACTAACAACATTGGACACTTTATGGAACACAAAGCCTTCACTATCTCATCCTGGAATATCCAAGGCCTGAGGTCATCTGCCTTTGGCCTAAAGAGCAGCAACCTGGACTTGTTTCCTACAAGAAACATGGCATAGAGGAGATGGAAACACTGGTTGCCCTCTAGGTTACAGAGAGCTGGTAGCCCCATCCACCAAACTACCAGGTGTGAAACCTGGTATAGAGGAGATGGACCCACTGGTTGCCCTCTAGGTTACAGAGAGCTGGTAGTTCCATCCACCAAACTACCAGGTATGAAACAGGGAAGGGACTCAGGGGGTATGATCATTTGATATAGAGCAGACCTTACTCACTCTATTCAATGAATCAAAGCAGGAATAGTTTACATTTGGCTAGAAAGTCGAAAGGAAATTATCTTAACAGAGAAAAATGTCTGTGTGCTAACTATATCCCCCCAATAGAATCCCCATACTTTAATGAAGACAGCTTCTCCATCCTTGAGGTGGAAATCAATAATTTCCAGGTACTAGTCTGTGGTGACCTAAATGCCAGAACTGGACAAGATCCTGACACCCAAGGGCACACTTATACAATTATGCAAACAGGGAGACAAACACCTGCCTGGAGGTGACAGCATTCCCTCCCCCATATGCCCCCCTAGGCACAACTACGACAACATAACAAACAAAAACATGACACAACTCCTGCAGCTCTGTCGCATGCTGGGTCTGTACATAGTCAATGGTAGGCTTCGAAGGGGCTCCTACGGCAGGTAACCTATAGCTCATCTCTTGGCAGGAGTACTGTTGACTACTTTATCACTGACCTCAACCCAGAGTTTCTCAGAGCGTTCAGTCAGCCGACTGACACCCCTATCAGATCGCAGCAAAATCACAGTCTACTTGAACAGAGCAGAACTCAATCATGAGGCAGCAAAGCCAAAGGAACTGAATAAGGAAAGTAGAGTGGAAACTAACCAAAAAAACATTTAGGCAACAACTAATTCAATCCCTTTTAGACAACTTCCTGGACAAAACGTTCCACTGTAATAGTGAAGGTGTAAACTTGGCAGTAGAAAACCTAAACAGAATATTTGACCTCTATGAAATCTAAAAATGTCAAACAGAAAACACTAAGAAAATTAACAACAATGGCAAATGGTTTGATAAAGAATGCAAAAACCTAAGAAAGAAACTGAGAAAACTATCCAACCAAAAACATAGAGACCCAGAAAACCTGAGCCTAAACCTTCACTATGGTGAATCACTATAACAATACAGAAATACACTAAGGAAAAAGAAGGAACAGCACGTCAGAAATCAGCTCAATGTAATTGAAGAATCCATAGACCCTAACCACTTCTGTGAAAATTGGAAAACACTAAACAAACAATAACACGAAGAGTTATCGATCCAAAACCGAGATATGGGTAAACCACTTCTCCAATCTTTTTGGCTCTACAACATAGAACAAACAGCAAAAACATATACATGATCAAATACAACTCTTAGAATCAACTATTAAAGACTACCAGAACCCAATGGATTCTCCAATTACATTGAATGAACTACAGGACAAATACAAACCCTCCAACCCAAAAAAGCGGTGGTGTTGATGGTATCCTCAATGAAATGATAAAATAAACAGACCACAAATTCCAATTGGCTAGACTTAAACTCTTGAACATCATCCTCAGCTCTGGCATCTTGGAACCAAGGACTGATCACCCCAATCCACAAATGTGGAGACCAATTAGACCCCAATAACTACCGTGGGATATGCGTCAACAGCAACCTTGGGAAAATGCTCTGCATGTAACGGTTCTCCTCGTCATCTGAGGAAGAGTAGTCAAGATCGAACCAATGCGCAGCGTGGTATGTGTCCATGTTAATATTTAATTAATCAACTGAACACTGAATAATCAAAACAACAAAGTGAAAGAATGAAACAGTCCTGTCTGGTGAAGACACAAACAGAAAACAATCACCCACAACTCAAATGGAAAAAAACAGGCTACCCAAGTATGATTCTCAATCAGTGACAACGATCGACAGCTGCCTCTGATTGAGAACCATTCCAGGCCGAACACAGAAATACAACAAAGAAAAAAGAACATAGACTACCCACCCCAACTCACGCCCTTACCAAACTAACACAAAGACATAATAAAGGAACTAAGGTCAGAACATGACACAGACTTATACATTTCCTCAGTGAAAACAATGTACTGAGGAAATGTGAAATTGGCTTTTTACCAAATTACCATACGACAGACCACATATTCACCCTGCACACCCTAATTGACAAACAAACAAACCAAAACAAAGGCAAAGTCTTCTCATGCTTTGTTGATTTCAAAAAAGCCTTTGAATTGAAATTGGCAAAAAACACACATTTCTTTCCACCGGGCCGTGGGGTGAGACAGGGATGCAGCTTAAGCCTCACCCTCTTCATATTTATCAACAAATTGGCGAGGGCACTAGATCAGTCTGCAGCACCCGGCCTCACCCTACTAGGAGCCGAAGTCAAATGTCTATTGTTTGCTGATGATCTGGTGCTTCTGTCCCCATCAAAGGAGGGCCTACAGTAGCACCTAGATATTCTGCACAGACCTGGGCCCTATAATAATTGTGTTCCAAAAAAGGTCCAGTTGCCAGGACAGCAAATATAAATTCCATCTAGAGCACACAAAAACTATACATACCTCGGCCTAAACATCAGCGCCACAGGAGACTTCCACAAAGCTTTGAATGGGCTAAGAGACAAGACTAAACAGACTTGAATCAGTTATAGAACCCATTGCCCTTGATGGTTGTGAGGTCTGGGGTCCGCTCACCGACCAAGAATTCACAAAATGGGACATACACCAAATTGAGACCACATGCAGAATTCTGCAAAAATATCCTCCATGTACAACATCAAAACACCAAATAATGCAGAGCAGAATTAGGCCGATACCCACTAATTATTAATATCCAGAAAAGAGCAGTTACATTCTACAACCACCTAAAAGGAAGCAATTCCCAAACCTTCCATAACAAAGCCGTCACCTACAGAGAGATGAACCTGGATAAGAGTCCCCTAAGCAAGCTGGTCCTGGGGCTCTTTTCACAAACACAAACATACCCCACAGAGCACCAGGACAGCAACACAATTAGACCCAACCAAATCATAAGAAAACAAAACAATAATTTCTTGACAAATTGGAAAGAATTTACCAAAAAACAGAGCAAACTAGAATGCTATTTGGCCTTAAACAGAGAATACACAGTGGCAGAATACCTGACCACTGTGACTGACCCAAACTTAAGGAAAGCTTAGACTATGTACAGACTCAGTGAGCATAGCCTTGCTATTGAGAAAGGCCGCCATAGGCAGACCTGGCTCTCAAGGGAAGACAGGCTATGTGCTCACTGCCCACAAAATGAGGTGGAGAATGAGCTGCACTTCCTAACCTCCTGCCAAATGTATGACCATATTAGAGACATATATCAAATCAAATCAAATTGTATTACACATGGTTAGCAGACGTCAATGTGAGTGTAGTGAAATGCTTGTGCTTCTAGTTCCGACAATGCAGTAATAACCAGCGAGTAATCTAACCTAACAATTCCACAACTACTACCTTATACACACAAGTGTAAAGGGATAAATAATATGTACATAAAGATATATGAATGAGTGATGGTACAGAACGGCATAGGCAAGATGCAGTAGATGGTATCGAGTACAGTATATACATATGAGATGAATAATGTAGGGTATGTAAACAAAGTGGCATAGTTTAAAGTGGCTAGTGATACATGTATTACATAAAGATGGAGTAGATGGTATAGAGTACAGTATATACATATACATATGAGATGAGTAATGTATGGTATGTAAACATTATATTACAGTTTTTCTCAATTGCTAAAACACTAAAATGGCTGAACAAAGTTCTCAGTTGCCTGGGCTCATTTAGCTAATTATGCAGTCTGTTGTCAATACCTTAAACCATTTCACATGGTAAAACACAATTTGCACATCTCACTTAGACTTCTCAACAAAACTCTAAACACATTCTCATTCTCAAAACACATTCTGCACTCTAATGCACATGTCATCCATACTGGTAAACACAAGTGGCAACAATCAAATACAAATAGAGAACACATGTCATTGATTGAACACAACCACTCAAAATGGATTTAACCTGTTTCAAATGATGCGACCAATATAAGCCAGTTCAGAGAGCAAACAGGTTGTTGAAGGTGGGAAGGAGAAAGTCTGAGAATGGAGAGAAGAGACAATGTGAGAGGACGAGGACGAGTGCGTATGCGAGGTGGGCGACAAAGAGGAAGAGGAGGAGGACGAAGAGGAAGAGGAAGACAAAGAGTGGAAATATCTGATGAAATTCGAGCAACAGTTATAGACCATGTTCTTGTCCATGGACTGACAATGAGGGAAGCAGGACTTAGAGTGCAACCCAATTTGAGCCGATTTTCTGTGTCCACCATTAGTAAGGACATTCAGAGAAGAGAACAGGTACAGTATACTACTGTATTTTTGTAATTGCAAATGTACTGTACTACACTATATGCAGCTGTTTCAATAGACATTTGTGAAGTTAATCACTGTATGTATTGTACTGCATGAATATGTTTTGTAACTGCACAACTACTTTTTGTAGAATTGCAAGGCTGCCACATGCAGGTGGAAGGACAGCTATGTTCACTCGGGAGCAAGAGGCCGTTATAGTTGGCATGGTCCTTCAAGATAATGCAATACGACTCAGAGAACTCCAGGAACGAGTGATACAAGACAACACACACTCCCAGGGAATCGACAGTGTGAGCATTTCCACAATTGACCGTGTCCTCCATCGTAACAGGATGCGAATGAAACGAGGAAACAGAGTACCTTTGAGCGCAACTCACCAAAGGTGAAAGAACTGCGAGCTCAGTATGTGCAAGTAAGTGTACATTCAGAAACATTTACTGTAATCCAGATTGTCTACAGTACTAACACATTACTCTTCAGTACATACAATGTATGTGAATCAGAAGCCTAATTGTACTCTACAGTGTAGCACTGTCTCTGTACGACTTACAAAATCCAACATACAGTATATTGTATTTCTACACAGACAATATTTGACTTGGAATCCTTGGACAGACCCCATGAGTTAATCTTTGTCGATGAAGCAGGCTTCGATCTAACAAAGAGGAGAAGGAGAGGCCGAAACATGATTGGACAGCGGGCCATTGTTGAAGTCCCTGGTCAACGAGGTGGCAATGTCACAGTCTGTGCTGCTATCAGCAACCATGGTGTTCTACATCACCATGTTACACTCGGGCCATATAACACCCAGCACCTTCTAAGATTTATTGCCAATCTAAGAGATATTTATTTGAGCAGTAGGTTCAAGAGCAGCAGGGTCAAGAGCTAAATGAGAATCCCCTTCCCACCTATGTGATAATGTGGGACAATGTCTGTTTCCACCGAGCTGCTCAGGTAAGGGATTGGTTTAACATCAATGGGCAGTTTATGAACTTGTACCTCCCTCCATACTCGCCTTTCCTGAATCCGATTGAGGAGTTTTTCTCCTCTTGGAGATGGAAAGTGTATGATAGACAAACCTACACCAGAGTAAATCTGCTGCAAGCCATGGATTTAGCCTGTGGTGATATAGGTGAGGAATCATGTCAGGGCTGGATACGGCACACAAGAGGCTTCTTCCCCCGTTGCCTCAGGAGGGACAATATTGCTTGTGATGTCGACGAAGTGCTCTGGCCTGACCCAGCCCAAAGACAAGAAGAAGCACATTGATCACATGTTTACTCCTTTGATTTTTGTCCCTTTAAGTATTGTATACTGTAGTACAGTGCATTGTAGGCTGTATGCTGTACAGTGGACAAATTGTATGGCCCTGAACATTGTGCTTTCCATTTATTAACAGTACTGACTGCTCAATAGATTTTGACTGGTTGCAGGTTCATATCAAGAAAGAACAAGAATTACAGTATCACAGAGACAAAGGACACGTTTGTGAGATGCAGGGTACAGTACTGTAAAAATAGGGGTACAAGGAGGAGGAAGAACAAAAAACAAAATTGCTAAGAGCAAATCAGAGGAGTAATTTCTGATCAATTTTGAGAGATAGAACATGTTTTCGCTCATCAAAGACAATGACGGAAAAATATGAATATTTTTTTTAATTAAAAATGGACTTCTCCCTGAGAATTGTATGTTTTGAACAATGTGTTTTCTATTTTTCGGTGCACTGACTGTTTGAGAGTGTATATCATTTTGATCACTTTGTTTATGATTTGAGAGCAGGCTGTTTTGAGGTGAATGTTTCATTTTGCGAGAGGAGTCAGAGGTTTATGTATATAGTGCTTGAAGATGATGTTTTGTGTTTATGGTTTTCAGGAAATTATTTATTTAACCAGGCAAGTCAGTTAAGAACAAATTCTTATTTTCAATGATGGCCATCAGTTCAGGGGCAGAACGACAGATTTGTACCTCGGGGGTTTGAACTTGCAACCTTCTGGTTACTAGTCTAACACTTATACCACTAGGCTACCCTGCCGCCCCAGGTTTCAGAAATTGTGTTTTAGCAATTGAGAAAAACTGTAAGTGGCATTGTTTATATTTCCCTCAGCAATGGCAATGGCAATGTTACGTTATGTTTCCCATGCCAATAAAGCCCTTAAATTGAGAGAGAGAATGAGAGAGAGAGACAGAGAGAGAGACAGAGAGAGACAGAGAGAGAGACAGAGAGAGAGACAGAGAGAGAGACAGAGAGAGAGACAGAGAGAGAGACAGAGAGAGAGACAGAGAGAGACAGACAGACAGACAGACAGACAGACAGACAGACAGAGAGGCGGGCGACAGACAGACAGACAGACAGACAGACAGACAGACAGACAGAAGAGAGGAAATGTATTGTTTTATTACCTAGTTGTTGAAAATGATAGTAATAGCTGGTTAAGTTGTTGTTGTTGGTGTTAGGTGACAAGAGTGTTACAGACGTGTCCACTAGAACAGGTCCCTTACAGTAAGTATTTAAGTCTAATGTCTACACACCCAATATCCCTGTGGACTTCTTTTGAGGGGATTATGGCTACAAGGACACCTTCACAGGGTTAGAATTAGTCTCCAACGGTACTTTATTCCCTGCATAGTGCACTACTTTTGACAAAAACCTTATTGGCCATTTGGGATGCTGGCTTAATGTTCTGTCCTCTGGGCAACAAGAAGCAATGTTACAGAGTCTTAGGACGTGTGTTGAAATATCTATGTTGTAATATCTATGTTGTAATATCTATGTTGCAATATTTATGTTGTAATATCTATGTGGTAAAATCTATGTTGTAATATCTATGTTGTAATATCTATGTTGTAATATTTATGTTGTAAATCTATGTAGTAATATCTATGTTGTAGTATCTATGTTGTAATATCTATGTTGTAATATCTATGTTGTAATATCTATGTTGTAAATCTATGTAGTAATATCTATGTTGTAATATCTATGTTGTAATATCTATGTTGTAGTATCTATGTTGTAATATCTATTTTATAATATCTATGGTGTATATCTATGTTGTAATATCTATGTTGTAATATCTATGGTGTAAATCTATGTTGTAATATCTATGTTATAGCTAACGTACTTTAGCTACTGTCAACGCTACTGTTTCCATTCCCAGATTAGCCTCACCACTCTCTGCTTCTCAAATGGCACCCTATTCCCTTGATAGTGCAATACTGTTGAAGAGCCCTGGTCAAAATAAGTCTACTACAAAAGGAATAAGGTGCCATTTAGGACACATAGTCAGGCTCATGCGGATACTGTCTCCACATGGCTACAACAGGCTGTTCATCAGAACTGTCTCCACATGGGTATAGCAGGCTGTTCATCAGTACTGTCTCCACATGGTTACAACAGGCTGTTCATCAGAACTGTCTCCACATGGCTACAACAGGCTGTTCATCAGTACTGTCTCCACATGGCTACAACAGGCTGTTCATCACTACTGTCTCCACATGGCTACAACAGGCTGTTCATCAGTACTGTCTCCACATGGCTATAACAGGCTGTTCATCACTACTGTCTCCACATGGCTATAACAGGCTGTTCATCAGTACTGTCTCCACATGGCTACAATGGCTGTTCATCAGTACTGTCTCCACATGGCTACAACAGGCTGTTCATCAGTACTGTCTCCACATGGCTACAAAAGGCTGTTCATCAGTACTGTCTCCACATGGCTACAACAGGCTGTTCGTCAGTACTGTCTCCACATGGCTACAACAGGCTGTTCATCAGTACTGTCTCCACATGGCTATAACAGGCTGTTTATCACTACTGTCTCCACATGGCTATAACAGGCTGTTCATCAGTACTGTCTCCACATGGCTACAACAGGCTGTTCATCAGAACTGTCTCCACATGGGTATAGCAGGCTGTTCATCAGTACTGTCTCCACATGGTTACAACAGGCTGTTCATCAGAACTGTCTCCACATGGCTACAACATGCTGTTCATCATGGGCTACAACAGGCTGTTCATCACAGGGCTACAACAGGCTGTTCATCAGTACTGTCTCCACATGGCTATAACAGGCTGTTCCACATGGGCTATAACAGGCTGTTCATCAGTGCTGTCTCCACATGGCTACAATGGCTGTTCATCAGTACTGTCTCCACATGGCTACAACAGGCTGTTCATCAGTACTGTCTCCACATGGCTACAAAAGGCTGTTCATCAGTACTGTCTCCACATGGCTACAACAGGCTGTTCATCAGTACTGTCTCCACATGGCTACAACAGGCTGTTCATCAGTACTGTCTCCACATGGCTACAACAGGCTGTTCATCAGTATTGTCTCCACATGGCTATAACAGGCTGTTCATCACTACTGTCTCCACATGGCTATAACAGGCTGTTCATCAGTACTGTCTCCACATGGCTACAACAGGCTGTTCATCAGAACTGTCTCCACATGGGTATAGCAGGCTGTTCATCAGTACTGTCTCCACATGGTTACAACAGGCTGTTCATCAGAACTGTCTCCACATGGCTACAACAGGCTGTTCATCAGAACTGTCTCCACATGGCTACAACAGGCTGTTCATCACTACTGTCTCCACATGGCTACAACAGGCTGTTCATCAGTACTGTCTCCACATGGCTATAACAGGCTGTTCATCACTACTGTCTCCACATGGCTATAACAGGCTGTTCATCAGTGCTGTCTCCACATGGCTACAATGGATGTTCATCAGTACTGTCTCCACATGGCTACAACAGGCTGTTCATCAGAACTGTCTCCACATGGGTATAGCAGGCTGTTCATCAGTACTGTCTCCACATGGTTACAACAGGCTGTTCATCAGAACTGTCTCCACATGGCTACAACAGGCTGTTCATCAGTACTGTCTCCACATGGCTACAACAGGCTGTTCATCACTACTGTCTCCACATGGCTACAACAGGCTGTTCATCACTGCTGTCTCCACATGGCTATAACAGGCTGTTCATCACTACTGTCTCTTCATGGCTATAACAGGCTGTTCATCACTGCTGTCTCCACATGGCTACAACAGGCTGTTCATCACTGCTGTCTCCACATGGCTATAACAGGCTGCTCATCAGTACTGTCTCCACATGGCTACAAAAGGCTGTTCATCAGTACTGTCTCCACATGGCTATAACAGGCTGTTCATCAGTACTGTCTCCACATGGCTACAACAGGCTGTTCATCAGTACTGTCTCCACATGGCTATAACAGGCTGTTCATCAGTACTGTCTCCACATGGCTACAAAAGGCTGTTCATCAGTACTGTCTCCACATGGCTATAACAGGCTGTTCATCACTGCTGTCTCCACATGGCTACAACAGGCTGTTCATCACTGCTGTCTCCACATGGCTATAACAGGCTGTTCATCAGTACTGTCTCCACATGGCTACAAAAGGCTGTTCATCAGTACTGTCTCCACATGGCTACAACAGGCTGTTCATCAGTACTGTCTCCACATGGCTACAACAGATCAGTAATGTGTTGTTATTCTGAGGGAGACTTCAGGTCAAATACCTATAGGCTGGTCCCAGATCTGTTAATATGTATCATATAATAATTCTTGCCAGGTCTCAGATCTGTTATTATGTATCAAATTAATACTAACCTGGTCCCAGATCTGTTATTATGTATCATATAATCATTATTACCTGTTCCCAGATCTGTTATTATGTATCATATAATAATTATTTCCAGGACCCAAATCTGTTATTATGTATCATATAATAATTCTTACCAGGTCCCAGATCTGTTTATGCAATGCCAACTCCATTGCTGTCATTTTCAGTCCCAACATTGTTTATCATGACAATTCCATAAGGATGTGTCAAGACAGCAGACTCAGCCTGGCTGGTTTGAATCATCCTGTAACAGTCCTTTATTTTTTCACATAGATACACATAGCATTTTACTGTTAGTGCACTGTAGCATTTTACTGTTAGTGCACTGTAGCATTTTACTGTTAGTGCACTGCAGTATTTTACTGTTAGTGTTGGCTACATCATATATGGTAAATGATAATTGTGTTAGATGAATAACAAGGACATCATCCCATCACATATACAGTAATTCATATGTTTGGAAAGTAAAAGCATTTAAAGTAAAGCATTTATTTTTACAATGTAAGATGCTACAATCCTTCCTTTGACTTTCATGACTGTTCTGAATCAGTCTAAACACCCACAACAACAAAAAATGCTATTTTCCCGTGCGAGACTCAATGTACAGTGTCAGATTGCACTGTCCTGTCCTTCTCTTCAAACCCAGTTCTTTCAAGTTGACTTTCATGACTGTTCTGAATCCACAGAAAGTAATGTCACATGAGAACCCTTTAGAACCCAATCACATACACTGTGATAAGAGAAGTCGAAAAGCCTTTCTGTCAATAAACACCACAACTGAAGATCGACAGATACATTTTCACGATTTTCTTTATATCTGAACATGGACAGATAACAAGAAGATGTACCTTTCCTAGTCTGAATAGGGAAGACGGACTGGTCTGTTATTCCTTTGGGGGTGAGGAGAACTAACATGACATTTATCTAAAGTATTTAATATGTAAAGTTGACCCCATTAATCTTCCTTTCATAGATACGATCCAGGAAACTGTCTGTCTCTCCGTAGTATGGTTCCCCAGGAAACTGTCTGTCTCTCCGCAGTATGGTTCCCCAGGAAACTGTCTGTCTCTCCGTAGTTTGGTTCCCCAGGAAACTGTCTGTCTCTCCGTAGTATGGTTCCCCAGGAAACTGTCTCTCCGTAGTATGGTTCCCCAGGAAACTGTCTGCCTCTCCGTAGTATGGTTCCCCAGGAAACTGTCTGCCTCTCCGTAGTATGGTTCCCCAGGAAATTGTCTGTCTCTCCGTAGTATTGTTCCCCAGGAAACTGTCTGCCTCTCAGTAGTACGATCAAGGAAACTGTCTGCCTCTACGTAGTACGATCCAGGAAACTGTCTGCCTCTCAGTAGTACGATGAAGGAAACTGTCTGCCTCTCAGTAGTATGGTTCCCCAGGAAACTGTCTGCCTCTCCTTAGTACGATCCAGAAAACTGTCTGCCTCTCCTTAGTACGATCCATGAAACTGTCTGCCTCTCCGTAGTACATTCCAGGAAACTGTCTGTCTCTCCGTAGTACGATCCAAGAAACTGTCTGTCTCTCAGTAGTACGATCCAGGACACTGTCTGCCTCTCCCTAGTACGATTCAGGAAACTGTCTGCCTCTCCATAGTACGATCCAGGAAACTGTCTGCTTTCCCGTGGTACGATTTACCAGGAAACTGTCTTCCTCTCCGTAGTACGATTCCCCAGGAAACTGTCTGCCTCTCCGTTGTAAGATCCAGGAAACGGTCTGCCTCTCCCTAGTACGATCCAGGACACTGTCTGTCTCTCCGTAGTACGATTCCCCAGGAAACTGTCTGTCTCTCCGTAGTACGATTCCCAAGGAAACTGTCTGCCTCTCCGTAGTACGATTCCCCAGGAAACTGTCTGCTTCTCCGTAGTATGGTCCAGGAAACTGTCTGCCTCTCCGTAGTACGATCCAGGAAACTGTCTGCCTCTCAGTAGTACGATCCAGGAAACTGTCTGCCTCTCCGTAGTACGATCCAGGAAACTGTCTGTCTCACCGTAGTACGATCCAGGAAACTGTCTGTCTCTCCGTAGTACGATCCAGGAAACTGTCTGTCTCTCCGTAGTACGATCCAGGAAACTGTCTGTCTCTCCGTAGTACGATCCAGGAAACTGTCTGCCTCTCCGTAGTACGATCCAGGAAACTGTCTGTCTCTCCGTAGTATGATTCCCCAGGAAACTGTCTGTCTCTCTGTAGTATGATTCAGGAAACTGTCTGCCTCTCAGTAGTACGATCCAGGAAACTGTCTGCCTCTCCGTAGTATGATCCAGGAAACTGTCTGTCTCTCCATAGTATGATTCAGGAAACTGTCTGCCTCTCCGTAGTACGATCCAGGAAACTGTCTGTCTCTCCGTAGTATGATTCCCCAGGAAACTGTCTGCCTCTCCGTAGTATGATCAAGGAAACTGTCTGTCTCTCATTAGTATGATCCAGCAAACTGTCTGTCTCTCCGTAGTACGATTCCCAAGGAAACTGTCTGTCTCTCCGTAGTACGATCCAAAAAACTGTTTGCCTCTCCGTAGTACGATCCAGGAAATTCTCTGTCTCTCCGTAGTACGATTCCCAAGGAAACTGTCTGTCTCTCCGTAGTACGATTCCCAAGGAAACTGTCTGTCTCTCCGTAGTATGATCCAGGAAACTGTCTGACTCTCAGTAGTACGATCCAGGAAACTGTCTGCCTCTCAGTAGTACGATCCAGGAAACTGTCTGCCTTTAATTTGAATCCTTTGTGGTTGTGGTCTAGACCTGCATCCCAAATGCAGCTCTATTCCCTATATTGTGCCATGCTATCATATAAACTGCTTGACAGCTATGGAGTTGGCAAGAGCACAACCAGATCTGAGACTGACATGCCAATGAAACAGCCAATGAAACAGTCAGAATAGATCTGAGACTGGACCAATGAAACAGTAAGAATATAGATCTGAGACTGGACCAATGAAACACTCAGAATAGATCTGAGACTGGACCAATGAAACAGTCAGAATATAGATCTGAGAATGGACCAATGAAACAGTCAGAACAGATCTGAGAATGGACCAATGAAACAGTCAGAATAGTCAGAGCTGTACCTGTTCATAGCAGGGGCTGCAAAATGTGAAAAACACATGTAATCCCTGTACTCTCTTTGGCTAAAAGGCACATGTTTAATGCATATTCGTCGCACCCTGACCATAGTAAGCTGTCTATTCTCAATGTTGGTTGGGTCCTGATAGTGACTAGGGTGGGTCATCTAGGTTTTTGTATGTCTATGTTGGCCTGATATGGTTCCCAATCAGAGACAGCTGTTTATCGTTGTCTCTGATTGGGGATCATATTTAGGTAGCCATTTTCCCCATTGTTGTTTGTGGGATCTTGTCTACATTGAGTTGCCTGAGTGCACACCAGTAGCTTCACGGTCCATTTATGCTTTATTGTTTTGGTGAGTTTCTCTTTATTAAAATGTGTGGAACTCTATTCACACTGCCCCTTGGTCTACTCATTACGACGAACGTGACAGACTGAGAGAGAACAGGGTTGTAGGGTCTCATTGATCCCTAGGTTGACGATACCCAGGCTAGGACAAGTCTCGGCCTTGGTCTACCCATTACGACAAACGTGACAGTATTGTTGTCCACTTTACCTTCGGAAAGTATTTAGACCCCTTCACTTTCTCTACAGCCTTATACTAAAATTGATTTAATTGTTTTTTTACCTCATCAATCTAAACACAATTCTCCATTATGACAAGGCAAAAACAGTTTTTTAGAAACGTTTGCTGATTTATTACAATTTAAAAAAAATACAAATGAAATATCACATTTACATAAGTATTCAGACCCTTTACTCAGTACTTTGTTGAAGCACCTTTGGCAGCAATTAAAGCCTCAAGTCTTCTTGGGTATGACACTACAAGCTTGGCACACCTGTATTTGGGGACTTTCTCCCATTCTTCTGTGCAGATCTGTTGAGATCCTCTCAAGCTCTGTCAGGTTGGATGGAGAGCTTTGCTGCACAGCTATTTTCAGGTTTCTTCAGAGATGTTCTATCTGGCTTGGCCACTCAAAGACATTCAAAGACTTGTCCCGAAGCCACTCCTGTGTTGCCTTGGGTGTGTGCTTAGGGTTGTTGTTCTATTGGAACGTGAACCTTTACCGCAGTCTGAGGTCCTGAGTGCTCAGGTTTTCATCAAGGATCTCTCTGTGCTTTGCTCTGTTAATCTTTGCCTCGATCCTGACTAGTCTCCCAGTCCCTGCTGCTGAAAACATCCCCACAGCTTGATGCTGCCACCACCATGCTTCACTGTAGTGATACTGCCACCACCATGCTTCATTGTAGTGATACTGCCACCACCATGCATCACCGTAGGGATGGTTGCAGGTTTCCTCCAGACGAGACACTTTGGATTCAGGTCAGAGTTCAATCTTGGGTTCATCAGATCAGAGAATGTTGTTTCTCATGGTCTGAGAGTCTTTAGGTGCCTTTTGGAAAACTCGAAGATGGCTGTCATGTGCCTTTTACTGAGGAGTGGCTTCCGTCTGGCCACTCTACCATAAAGGCCTGATTGGTGGAGCGCGGCAGAGATGGTTGTGTCCTTCTGGATGGTTCTCCCATCTCCACAGATGAACTCTAGAGCTCTGTCAGAGTGACTGTTGGGTTCTTGGTCACCCTCAGGTCCTTCTCCCCTGATTGCTCAGTTTAGCCTGGAGGGCAGCTTTAGGAAGAGTCTTGGTGGTTCCAAACTTTTTCAATTTAAGAATGATTGATGCCACTGTGTTCTCTGTGACCTTCAATGCTGCAGAAATGTTTTGGTACATTTCCCAGGTCTGTGCCTCGACACAATCCTGTCTCTAAGCTCTACGGACAATTCCTTTGACCTTTTGGCTTTTTGCTTTGACAGGCGCTGTCAACTGTGGGACCTTATATAGACAGGTGTGTGCCTTTCCAAATCATGTCCAATCAATTGAATTTACCACAGGTGTACTCCAATCAAGTTGTAGAAACATGTCATGGATGATCCATGGAAACAGGATGCACCTGAGCTCAATTTTTAGTCTCAAAGCAAAAGGGTCTGAATGCTTATGTAAATCATTTATTTCTGTTTTAAATGTTTAATACATTTGCAAACATTCTAAAATGATGTCATGATGGGCTATTGTGCGTAGATTGATGAGGAATTGTTTTTATTTAATCCATTCTTGAATAATGCTGTAACAACAAAATGTGGAGAAAGTCAAGGGGTCTGAACATTTTCCCAGAGGCACTTTATTTCACACAGTAGGCTACACATGAAACAATCTCTTCAAATGACTTAGGATCCAACTGACAATACCCCATTTTAATGTCCTTATAGACATATTCAAGCAATTAACGTGAGTACGGTCTTCCTGATTGCAGGCACATTGCCTTTAAAAGCCGCCATTGTAGACAAAGACGATCAGATTGAACGCCAGCCTAAATGATTTTAGTATTAGGAACACTCTCTTCTCAATATACATTATTGAGTTTAGTATAACCTTATGAATAACCTTATTACCAAAGAACACTTAGTACCTCTATTAAGATAACTGAGAATGTATTAGGAGCTCTCTCTCCTCAGGGTACATACTGGATTTAGTTTAATAATGCATTACAGCATTAATATTACACAGAATGGGATTCAGACAGTCAAATGACAATGAAGAGCTGTGTTAAAGATGAGTCAGACCAATCATATTACACAGACACTGTGCTTTCCTCACCACACCTGCTCTGTTGGGAAAGGGCTCGTAAATAAGCATTTCACGGAAGATTCTACACCTGTTGTATTCAGCATTTCACGGAACATTCTACACCTGTTGTATTCAGCATTTCACGGAACATTCTACACCTGTTGTGTTCAGCATTTCACGGAACATTCTACACCTGTTGTATTCGGCATTTCACGGCACATTCTATTGGTATTGGTCAGTCATAGTGTATTGGTCAGTCATAGTGTATTGGTCAGTCATAGTGTATTGGTCAGTCATAATGTATTGGTATTGGTCCGTCATAGTGTATTGGTCAGTCATAGTGTATTGGTCAGTCATAGTGTATTGGTCCGTCATAATGTATTGGTCAGTCATAGTGTATTGGTGAGTCATAGTGTATTGGTGAGTCATAGTGTATTGGTCAGTCATAGTGTATTGGTGAGTCATAATGCATTGGTCAGTCATAGTGTATTGGTCAGTCATAGTGTATTGGTGAGTCATAGTGTATTGGTGAGTCATAGTGTATTGGTGAGTCATAGTGTATTGGTATTGGTCAGTCATAGTGGATTGGTCAGTCATAGTGTATTGGTCAGTCATAGTGTATTGGTCAGTCATAGTGTATTGGTCCGTCATAATGTATTGGTCAGTCATAGTGTATTGGTGAGTCATAGTGTATTGGTGAGTCATAGTGTATTGGTCAGTCATAGTGTATTGGTGAGTCATAGTGTATTGGTCAGTCATAGTGTATTGGTCAGTCATAGTGTATTGGTGTGTCATAATGTATTGGTCAGTCATAGTGTATTGGTCAGTCATAGTGTATTGGTGAGTCATAGTGTATTGGTGAGTCATAGTGTATTGGTGAGTCATAGTGTATTGGTATTGGTCAGTCATAGTGGATTGGTCAGTCATAATGTATTGGTCAGTCATAATGTATTGGTATTGGTCAGTCATAGTGTATTGGTCAGTCATAGTGTATTGGTCAGTCATAGTGTATTGGTCAGTCATAATGTATTGACACCCCTATTGTCTGTTCTATTGTCCCTGTCTGTTCTATTGTCTGTCCTATTGTCTGTTCTAGTGTCTGTTCTATTGTCTGGTATAATGTCTGTTCTATTGTCTGTTATATTGTCTGTTCTATTTTCCCTGTCTGTTATATTGTCTGTTCTATTGTCTGTTATATTGTCTGTTCTATTGTCCCTGTATGTTCTATTGTCTGTTATAATGTCTGTTCTATTGTCTGTTATATTGTCTGTTCTATTTTCCCTGTCTGTTCTATTGTCTGTTATATTGTCTGTTTCTTTTTTCCCTGTCTGTTATATTGTCTGTTATAATGTCTGTTCTATTGTCTGTTATATTGTCTGTTATATTGTCTGTTATATTGTCTGTTCTATTGTCCCTGTCTGTTCTATTGTCTGTTATATTGTCTGTTCTATTTTCCCTGTCTGTTATATTGTCTGTTCTATTTTCCCTGTCTGTTCTATTGTCTGTTCTATTGTCTGTTATATTGTCTGTTCTATTGTCCCTGTCTGTTCTATTGTCTGTTATATTGTCTGTTCTATTTTCCCTGTCTGTTATATTGTCTGTTCTATTTTCCCTGTCTGTTCTATTGTCTGTTCTATTGTCTGTTCTATTGTCTGTTATATTGTCTGTTCTATTGTCCCTGTCTGTTCTATTGTCTGTTATATTGTCTGTTCTATTTTCCCTGTCTGTTATATTGTCTGTTCTATTGTCCCTGTCTGTCCTATTGTCCCTGTCTGTTCTATTGTCTGTTCTATTGTCTGTTCTATTGTCTGTTCGATTGTCCCTGTCTGTTCTATTGTCTGTTCTATTGTCTGTTCTATTGTCTGTTCGGTTGTCCCTGTCTGTTCTATTGTCTGTTCTATTGTCTGTTCTATTGTCTGTTCTATTGTCCCTGTCTGTTCTATTGTCTGTTCTATTGTCTGTTCTATTGTCTGTTCTATTGTCTGTTCTATTGTCGTCTGTTCTATTGTCTGTTCTATTGTCTGTTCTATTGTCTGGTATAATGTCTGTTCTATTGTCTGTTATATTGTCTGTTCTATTTTCCCTGTCTGTTCTATTGTCGTCTGTTCTATTGTCTGTTCTATTGTCCCTGTCTGTTCTATTGTCCCTGTCTGTTCTATTGTCCCTGTCTGTTCTATTGTCCTTGTCTGTTCTATTGTCTGTTCTATTGTCCCTGTCTGTTCTATTGTCCTTGTCTGTTCTATTGTCTGTTCTATTGTCCCTGTCTGTTCTTTCACTTCAATAAAAATCCTTAAGAGGAAAGGGACTTCCCAAAAAAAGTCTTCATATCCATCCTGTCACACACACACACACACACACACACACACACACACACACACACACACACACACACACACACACACACACACACACACACACACACACACACACGGATGCCCTGTAGCTAAGAGGTGGCCCCCCCAGCTGTTCCCCTGGTGAACCCATGAAGAGTAGCTGCTGCTTCTGAAAATAATAAACCAATCTCAGCCTTCTGTAGTGGCGTCTAACATCACTTTTCTTGTTCCCAAATGCACCCTATTCTGTATGTTGTACACTTTTTTAGACCAGGGTCCATAGGGCTCTGATACAAAGAAGTGCAATACACTGCCTTCAGAAAGTATTCACACCCCTTGACTTGTTGTTGTTACAGGCTGAATTTAAAATGGATTAAATTCTGATTGTTTTGACACTGGCCTACACACTACTACATAATCCTAAATGAGTTCAGGAGTAAAAACATGCTCAACAACTCACATAATAAGTTGACTAGAAAAAGAACAGGAGAGCCCCGCACTAGGAGCTCAGCCACACACTAGGAGCTCAGCCACACACTAGGAGCTCAGCCACACACTAGGATCTCAGCTCCACCCTAGGAGCTCAGCAACCACTAGGAGCACAGCCACACACTAGGAACTCAGCCACACATCTAGGAGCTCAGCCACACTAGGAGCTCAGCTACTCTAGGAGCTCAGCCACTATAGGAGCTCAGCTACTCTAGGAGCTCAGCTACTAAAGGAGCTCAGCTACTCTAGGAGCTCAGCCCCACTCTAGGAACTCAGCCACTCTAGGAGCTCAGATACTCGAGGAGCTCAGCCCCACACTAGGAGCTCAGCCCCACTCTAGGAGCTCAGCCCCACTCTAGGAGCTCAGCCCCACTCTAGGAGCTCAGCCCCACACTAGGAGCTCAGCCAATCTAGGAGCTCAGTCCCACTCAAGGAGCTCAGACCCACTCTAGGAGCTTAGCCCCACACTAGGAGCTCAGCCCCACTCTAGGAGCTCAGCCACTCTAGGAGTTCAGCTACTCTAGGAGCTCAGCCACTCTAGGAGCTCAGCTACTCTAGGAGCTCAGCTACTAAAGGAGCTCAGCAACTAAAGGAGCTCAGATACTCTAGGAGCTCAGCCCCACTCTAGGAACTCAGCCACTCTAGGAGCTCAGCTACTCGAGGAGCTCAGCCCCACACTAGGAGCTCAGCCCCACTCTAGGAACTCATTCACAGATATAGGTGCTCAGCCCCACTCTAGGAGCTCATTCCCACACTAGGAGCTCAGCCCCACACTAGGAGCTCAGCACCACTCTAGGAGCTCTGCCCCACACTAGGAGTTCAACCCACTCTAGCAGCTCAGCCACTCTAGGAGCTCAGCCCCACTCTAGGAGCTCAGCCCAACTCTAGGAGCTCAGCCCCACTCTATGAGCTCAGCCACTCTAGGAGCTCAGCTACTCTAGGAGCTCAACCCCACTCTAGGAGCTCAGCCACTCTAGGAGCTCAGCTACTCAAGGAGCACAGCCCACTCTAGGAACTCAGCCACACTCTAGGAGCTCAGCCACTCTAGGAGCTCAGCCACTCTAGGAGCTCAGTTACTCTAGGAGCTCAGCCACACATCTAGGAGCTCAGCTACTCTAGGAGCCCAGCCCCACACTAGGAGCTCAGCCACTCTAGGAGCTCAGCTACTCAAGGAGCACAGCCCACTCTAGGAGCTCAGCCACTCTAGGAGCTCAGCCACTCTAGGCACTCAGCCACTCTAGGAGCTCAGCCCCACTCTAGGTGCTCAGCCCAACTCTAGGAGCTCAGCCCCACTCTAGGAGCTCAGCCACTCTAGGAGCTCAGCTACTATAGGAGCTCAACCCCACTCTAGGAGCTCAGATACTCTAGGAGCTCAACCCCACTCTAGGAGCTCAGCCAATCTAGGAGCTCAGCCAGTCTAGGAGCTCAGCTACTCTAGGAGCTCAGCCACACATCTAGGAGCTCAGCTACTCTAGGAGCTCAGCCCCACTCTAGGAACTATTTAACACATCTAGGAGCTCAGACACTCTAGGAGCACAGCCCCACTCTAGGAGCTCAGCACCACTCTAGGAGCTCAGCCCACTCTAGGAACTCAGCCCCACACTAGTAGCACAGACACTCTCGGAGCTGAGCTACTCTCGGAGCTGAGCTAGTCTAGGAGCTCTAGGAGCTACTCTAGGAGCTCAGCCACTCTAGGAGCTCAGCCCCACTCTAGGAGCTCAGCCACACTCTAGGAACTCATTCACACATCTAGGAGCTCAGCCCCACTCTAGGTGCTCATCCCCACTCTAGGAGCTCAGCCCCACACTAGGAGCTCAGCCCCACTCTAAGAGCTCTGCCCCACACTAGGAGCTCAGTCCCACTCTAGGAGCTCTGCCCCACACTAGGGGCTCAGCCAATCTAGGAGCTCAGCTACTCTAGGAGCACAGCCCACTCTAGGAGCTCAGCCACTCTAGGGGCTCAGCCACTCTAGGAGCTCAGCCCCACTCTAGGAGCTCAGCCCCACTCTAGCAGCTCAGCCCCACTCTAGGAGCTCAGCCACACTCTAGGAGCTCAGCCCCACACTAGGAGCTCAGCCACACACTTGGAGCTCAGCCCCACTCTAGGAGCTCAGCCCCACACTAGGAGCTCAGCCCCACTCTACGAGCTCAACCCCACTCTAGGAGCTCAGCCAATCTAGGAGCTCAGCTACTCTAGGAGCACAGCCCACTCTAGGAGCTCAGCCACTCTAGGAGCTCAGCCACTCTAGGAGCTCAGCCCCACTCTAGGAGCTCAGCCCCACTCTAGGAGCTCAGCCCCACTCTAGCAGCTCAGCCCCACTCTAGGAGCTCAGCCACACTCTAGGAGCTCAGCCCCACACTAGGAGCTCAGCCACACACTTGGAGCTCAGCCCCACTCTAGGAGCTCAGCCCCACAATAGGAGCTCAGCCACACACTAGGAGCTCAGCCCCACTCTAGGAGCTCAGCCCCACTCTAGGAGCTCAGCCAATCTAGGAGCTCAGCTACTCTAGGAGCTCAGCCACTCTAGGAGCTCAGCCCCACTCTAGGAGCTCAGCCACACTCTAGGAACTCATTCACACATCTAGGAGCTCAGCCCCACTCTAGGTGCTCATCCCCACTCTAGGAGCTCAGCCCCACACTAGGAGCTCAGCCCCACTCTAAGAGCTCTGCCCCACACTAGGAGCTCAGTCCCACTCTAGGAGCTCTGCCCCACACTAGGGGCTCAGCCAATCTAGGAGCTCAGCTACTCTAGGAGCACAGCCCACTCTAGGAGCTCAGCCACTCTAGGGGCTCAGCCACTCTAGGAGCTCAGCCCCACTCTAGGAGCTCAGCCCCACTCTAGCAGCTCAGCCCCACTCTAGGAGCTCAGCCACACTCTAGGAGCTCAGCCCCACACTAGGAGCTCAGCCACACACTTGGAGCTCAGCCCCACTCTAGGAGCTCAGCCCCACACTAGGAGCTCAGCCCCACTCTACGAGCTCAACCCCACTCTAGGAGCTCAGCCAATCTAGGAGCTCAGCTACTCTAGGAGCACAGCCCACTCTAGGAGCTCAGCCACTCTAGGAGCTCAGCCACTCTAGGAGCTCAGCCCCACTCTAGGAGCTCAGCCCCACTCTAGGAGCTCAGCCCCACTCTAGCAGCTCAGCCCCACTCTAGGAGCTCAGCCACACTCTAGGAGCTCAGCCCCACACTAGGAGCTCAGCCACACACTTGGAGCTCAGCCCCACTCTAGGAGCTCAGCCCCACAATAGGAGCTCAGCCACACACTAGGAGCTCAGCCCCACTCTAGGAGCTCAGCCCCACTCTAGGAGCTCAGCCAATCTAGGAGCTCAGCTACTCTAGGAGCACAGCCCACTCTAGGAGCTCAGCCACTCTAGGAGCTCAGCCACTCTAGGAGCTCAGCCCCACTCTAGGAGCTCAGCCCCACTCTAGCAGCTCAGCCCCACTCTAGGAGCTCAGCCACACTCTAGGAGCTCAGCCCCACACTAGGAGCTCAGCCACACACTTGGAGCTCAGCCCCACTCTAGGAGCTCAGCCCCACACTAGAAGCTCAGCCACACACTAGGAGCTCAGCCCCACTCTAGGAGCTCAGCCCCACTCTAGGAGCTCAGCCACTCTTGGATCTCAGCCACACATCTAGGAGCTCAGCCACACATTGTCGTGGAAGATTCAGAATTTGTTGGTAACATATGTAAGATGTTTTATATGTCTCAAATGTGTGTAAGTTAATTCTCATCAGACTGTTATTTTTGTATAATACTGTGTGTGGCGAGGTTGCAGTTATCTGTTCTATGTCAAGACTAAGTTGCATGGGCCGCTGACAGGGGAGAGGTCAAAGTGTCATCATGTGTAAACATGTCTTTTACTCCCTACCTTTTACTAGTGGGGAAAGGAGGGTGGCAGTGTCTGGAATCATTCTCATGCTCCCTTTTATCTTAACCTATAGCCTCACTCTCCTCTCCGTGAGTTTGTATTTAGAGTGGGTTGTATCTAAATGACATTTTGATATATGCCTGTTGAAATGGAGGATTGGTTTATGGTTCTGGGGTTTGGGAAAGGAGACAAAGCTGAACGATGAATTATGTCTATGCTGTCTGACTATGTGTGATCTTTGCTATAAAGGATCCCATTTTGCCATTTTGTGGGGACTCTCAACTTTTCATTAGAGATACTGAACTGTTGAAAGTCAAAATGCTATAGAGCTTATATAATTAAAAATGGACGTTGATAACTAACTCTGACTTGTGTGTGTGGTTTGCTCCCATGATTTGGTAAATAGAGGAAATTTCCACGACAACATCTAGGAGCTCAGCCCCACTCTCGGCGCTCAGCCACACTCTAGGGTCTCTGAGTGCTCTCCCTCCCAGTCTGCTCTGATACTAATAATAATATGCATATATTAGCCACTGAGACTGAGGAGCAGGCCGTTTACTCTGGGCACCTCTGGGCACCTTTCATCCAAGCTCCTCAATACTGCCCCTGCAGCCAGAAGAAGATAATGAAGAGTGAACAGATTAAACAGATGTGTTTGGCAATAGCCAATTTGCTACACTGTGTATACAAAAGCATATGGACACCCTTATAATTATTGGATTTTACAATTTCAGCCACAACCCGTTGCCGATAGGTGAATAAAATCGAGCACACAGCCATGTGATCTCAATAGACACAAGTTGGCAGTTGTATGGCTAGATATATGTATAGAGCTCAGTGACTTTCAACGTGGCACCGTTTTAGGATGCTACCTTTCTAAGTGACTTGATTATTCTATCTTCGGAATTACTTAAAAAAATATACTTAGATTTTAAGTATCCTTCTCAAGAAGGAGTTAGTTTTAGTTTTAGTTTTTAGTTAAAAAAATAAAATCTTCCAGGCACCAAAACATATTTTTTTACAGTGTGTTTTGTTTCAATGCCGAAATAACTGCCTACAGCCAAGGCCTGATTATTCAGCCATTTTGGATCCATTTGGGTCTATTCTCCACAGTTTACAAGGTCCAGAAAGGTGCATTAGCAGGCCACTCAGGATGTAGCCTATCGGTATTCAGATAGGCATACTTAATGAACATTTTGCCTTCTCCTTTCCAACTCCCCAATCCGTTTTTAATGCTGCAGCCTATTTTACATTCAGCACGCAAGAGCAAGTGTGCACCTCTCATCCACAAGGCTAATAGTGGGTTCAAGAAAATAAGTCTAAATAAATGTCCAACAAGCTTTTCCAGGGAATCCACAAGACGTTGCCGTGGCAGCGGAGAGCCCAGTGAGTAATTGCGCAGTAGAACAATGAAGAAGTACAGGCTTGAGATTAAGCCTATAGACTAAATTAGAAATACAGACTCGAAAATAAGCCTATAGTCTGAGTTAGAAGTGTATGCATATTAGCCCATAATTCATTAGCTCAATGTTAGGCTTCATACTGCAGTGGATATATCCAGTCACTTTACACAGCTAAATAATGAAAAGTTATTAGATAACTAAATCATAGGTAGCCTACATGTACCCTCCCAGGCTGCTCTGAGTGCTCTCCCTCCCAGAATGCTCTGAGTGCTCTCTCTCCCAGAATGCTTTGAGTACTCTCCCTTCCAGGCTGCTCTGAGTGCTCTCCCTCCCAGCCTGCTCTAAGTGCTCTCCCTCCCATAATGCTCTGAGTGCTCTCTCTCCCAGGCTGCTCTGAGTGCTCTCCCTCCCAGGCTGCTCTGAGTGCTCTCCCTCCCAGGCTGCTCTGAGTGCTCTCCCTCCCAGTCTGCTCTGAGTGCTCTCCCTCCCAGTCTGCTCTGAGTGCTCTCCCTCCCAGTCTGCTCTGAGTGCTCTCCCTCCCAGTCTGCTCTGAGTGCTCTCCCTCCCAGGCTGCTCTGAGTGCTCTCCCTCCCAGGCTGCTCTGAGTGCTCTCCCTCCCAGGCTGCTCTGAGTGCTCTCCCTCCCAGTCTGCTCTGAGTGCTCTCCCTCCCAGCCTGCTCTGAGTGCTCTCCTTCCCAGGCTGCTCTGAGTGCTCTCCCTCCCAGGCTGCTCTGTGTGCTCTCCCTCCCAGGCTGCTCTGAGTGCTCTCCCTCCGAGGCTGCTCTGAGTGCTCTCCCTCCCAGTCTGCTCTGAGTGCTCTCCCTCCCAGTCTGCTCTGAGTGCTCTCCCTCCCAGAATGCTCTGAGTGCTCTCCCTCCAGGACTGCAGCTCTAAAAGCTCCCTTATTGTTTCAGTTTTTTAGGGATAAGAAATGTCTCCTCCCTATGGTACAACAACACAATGTAACAAACAATATTATTGTTTTCAAGTACAAACCTCTAGACTGTAAACTGCTGATAACTAACTAACTGATAACTAACTAACTGATACAATTTGGATTTTTGTCTGATTGTTTTGACTGAGTTTGAGCCTGTGGATTACTGAAGAAAACGTGCTAACAAGGTTTTTGGATATAAAGAGACTTCATCGAACAAAAGGAACATTTATTGAGAAAATGAATGTCTTCTGATTGCCACCATGTGAAGATCATCAAAGGTAAGGGATTCATTTTATCTCTATTTCTGAGTTTTGTAATGTTTCTGCTTGGCTGGTTACTGTTTGTAATAATTTGTCAACTGGGCTATGTTCTGGGCTAGGAATGTTCTGGGCTAGTTATGCTTTCGCCGAAAAGCATTTTATAAATATGACACTGTGGTTTGTTTAACAAGAAGTTAATCTTTAAACCTACGTAAAATATGTTTTGTTTTCAGAATTTTTATAATGAGCATTTCAGTAATTTAATTTGGTGCTCTGCAACCTCACTGGATGTTGGCCAGATGGGACGCTAGCATCCCACATACCCTAGAGAGATTAACAAGGGACACCTGTTAATTGAAATGCATTCTAGGTGACTACCTCATGAAGCTGGTTGAGAGAATGCCAAGAGTGTGTAAAGCTGTCATCAAAGCAAAGGATGGCTACTTTGAAAATTCTCAAATATAAATATAATAAGTAACACGTTTTTGGTTACTACATGATTCCATATGTGTTATTACATAGTTTTGATGTCTTCACTATTACTCTACAATGTAGAACACAGTACAAATAAAGAAAAACCCTTGAATGAGTAGGTGTAGAGAGTTAATACACCTGCACTGTATACCATCTAACCGTACGATCATGATTATGAATGGATTTAGAAATGTATAATGGGGTGCTCTGAGTGCTCTCCCTCCCAGTCTGCTCTGAGTGCTCTCCCTCCCAGTCTGCTCTGAGTGCTCTCCCTCCCAGAATGCTCTGAGTGCTCTCCCTCCCAGAATGCTCTGAGTGCTCTCCCTCCAGGACTGCAGCTCTAAAAGCTCCCTTATTGTTTCAGTTTTTTAGGGATAAGAAATGTCTCCTCCCTATGGTACAACAACACAATGTAACAAACAATATTATTGTTTTCAAGTACAAACCTCTAGACTGTAAACTGCAGTGAATAATGTACTATAAATAACTGCTCAAAAGCGCATGGTGTTTTGAATGCATATTCATTTTGAAATAACTGTGTCTAGCCTGCCTGATTGGGCAACGGTTTGGATCAGTTATGGGGGTTTTTCTTGGCAGTTTTAGTGTACATGGTCCATGGTGTATTTTGCCAAGATGTATCATCTGACAGAAACATGCCAATGCTGGGATTTCTACTGGAGCTCATATGACCTCTGGTGACGCTCGACGTGCGGAGGACGATGTTTCCATAGTTTCGCCGTTTGTCTTCCCTGTTTTAAAAGTGTTCAAAATGAGTTGGAAATTACACCAAAAGATGATTCATTATTTAACAGATGTGCTAATAGGCCAACACACACACACACACACAAACACACACACAACACACACACACACACACACAGACAGACACACAGACAAACACAGACACACAAACAGAGAGCAATGGATTCTGCGCTGGGCTGACTGATTGATCTAGCTACATGATTGACACTGCAGATGGCTTAGCCAGCTTATCTCATAGCAACCTAATATGATAGATAAACTACATGACCATGCCTGCTCATCCAACATATCATTCCAAAATCATGGGCATTAATATGGAGTTGGACCCTCCGTTGCTGCTATAACAGCCTCCACTCCTCTGGGAATGCTTTCCACTAGATCATCGTTGTGGGGATGTGGTTCCATTCAGCCACGAGAGCATTATAGTGAGGTCGGGCACTGATGTTGGGTGATTAGGCCTGGCTCGCAGTCAGCGTTCCAATTCATCCCAAAGGTGTTCGAGGTGGTTGAGGTCAGGGTTTTGTGCAGGCCAGTGAAGTTCTTCGACACCGATCACGCTAAACCATTTCTATATGGACCTCGCTTTGTGCACGGAGGCATTATCATGCTGAAACAGGAAAGGGCCTTCCATACCTGTTACTACAAAGTTGGAAGCACAGAATCATCTAGAATGTCATTGTATGCTGTAGCGTTAAGATTTCTCTTCACTGGAACTAAGGGGCCCGAACCATGAAAAACAACCTCAGACCATTATTCCTCCTCCACCAAACTTTACAGTTGGCACTACGCATTGGGGCAGGTAGCGTTTTCCTGCCGTCTGCCAAACCCACATTCGTCCGCGGACTGCCAGATGGTGAAGCGTGATGCATCACTCTAGAGAACACGTTTACAAAACTCCAGAGTCCAATGGCAGTGAGCTTTAGACAAATCCAGACGACACTAGGCATTGTGCAGGGTGATCTTAGGCTTGTGTGCGGCTGCTCGGCCACGGGAAAACCATTTCATGAAGCTCCTCTGGAAGCAATGTCAGATCTTATGCTGACGTTGCTTCCAGAGGCAGTTTGGAACTCAGTAGTGAGTTTTACAACTGAGAACAAATTATTTTGACAGTCTGTGCGCTTCAGCACTCGGCACCCCCATTCTTTGAGGTTTACCGCTTTGTTGCTGAGACGTTGTGTCAAACAGGGCTTCTGTTTACAACCCCCACCTTTTCACATCACAACTGATTTTCTCAAATGCATTAAGAGGGAAAGAAATTCCACAAATTAACAAGGGACACCTGTTAATTGAAATGCATTCCAGGTGACTACCTCATGAAGCTGGTTGAGAGAATGCCAAGAGTGTGTAAAGCTGTCATCAAAGCAAAGGATGGCTACTTTGAAAATTCTCAAATATAAATATCATAAGTAACACTTTTTTGGTTACTACATGATTCCATATGTGTTATTACATAGTTTTGTCTTCACTATTACTCTACAATGTAGAACACAGTAAAAATAAAGAAAAACCCTTGAATGAGTAGGTGTAGAGAGTTAATACACCTGCACTGTATACCATCTAACCGTAGGATCATGATTATGAAATGGATTTAGAAATGTATAATGTGTCTGTCAGCAACATCAGTCAATTTTAAAGATCTACAATGTTGGTGATTAAATATTTTTTAAACCTCTCACTTTGGTTGGAATTTGTGACGAATAGGAGTAGTATGAAGGATCGGAGGACCAAAACGCAGCGTGGTAAGTGTTCATGTTTTTTAATGAATAACGAACACTGAACAAAACAATAAACGTGAAGTAAATCAAACCGAAACAGTCCCGTGTGGCACAGACACTAACATGGAAAATAAACACCCACAACTCAAAAGTGAAACCAGGCTACCTAAGTATGATTCTCAATCAGGGACAACCAGGCTACCTAAGTATGATTCTCAATCAGGGACAACTAGGCTCCCTAAGTATGATTCTCAATCAGGGACAACCAGGCTACCTAAGTACGATTCTCAATCAGGGACAACTAGGCTCCCTAAGTATGATTCTCAATCAGGGACAACCAGGCTACCTAAGTATGATTCTCAATCAGGGACAACTAGGCTCCCTAAGTATGATTCTCAATCAGGGACAACCAGGTTACCTAAGTATGATTCTCAATCAGGGACAACCAGGCTACCTAAGTATGATTCTCATTCAGGGACAACCAGGCTACCTAAGTATAATTCTCAATCAGGGACAACCAGGCTACCTAAGTATGATTCTCAATCAGGGACAACCAGGCTACCTAAGTATGATTCTCAATCAGGGACAACGATTGACAGCTGCCTCTGATGGAGAACCATACTAAGCCGAACACAGAAACCCCAAATTATAGAAAAACGAACATAGACAACCCACGCAACTCACGCCCTGACCATACTAAAACAAAGACATAACAAAGGAACTAAGGTCAGAACGTGACAATGCTGGATGTTCTACTTCATGTACAATTCACTGTTTTATATTTAGATGGCTGAAATGTGGTGCTGCAAATTAAGCCCCAGACCCTGAATATTCATATATCATGGTCATGATTTGAGTTCAGCGTGGAATTTATGTTACTGAGCAATGAGCAATTAATGGTGTGTGGTTTG
Source organism: Oncorhynchus clarkii lewisi (assembly GCF_045791955.1). NCBI lineage: Eukaryota > Metazoa > Chordata > Actinopteri > Salmoniformes > Salmonidae > Oncorhynchus > Oncorhynchus clarkii. Next base: position 2,864,652 of record NC_092158.1, on the reverse strand, counting down.
TGTTGAATACCTATATTCAGAACCCATTGAAAAGAGAAGTGTTTTTAAGTTACTTGATTGTGTGTGTGTGAGATTGTGCGTGTGTGTGAGAGTGAGAGAGAGAGAGAATGTTTAATGCATTCTGATAAAACGAAGTGCATCTCGTAAAATCTGATACCAACATTGAAAGAATGTGTCTGTATTTTTGTGTTATTAGTTTTTTTTTACAGGAAGCTGAAGCGGTGACGTCCTGCAGGACCTTGAACAATATAACATGAAAATCTATGTGATCAAGAAGGAGGGTGCGATGGGGTGGCGATGCTCCAGAGGAGATAAATGACGTTCTAGAGGGTGTCCAAGGGCTCACAAGGTCTGGGCAAAGGCTTGTGCCATTAGTTTTGAGCAATCCACCCTGCATACCACTGCTGGCTTGCTTCTGAAGCTAATGCAGGGTTGGTCCTGGTCAGTCCCTGGATGGGAGACCAGATGCTGCTGGAAGTGGTGTTGGAGGGCCAGTAGTAGGCACTCTTTCCTCTGGTCTAAAAATAATATCCCAATGCCCCAGGGCAGTGATTGGGGACATTGCCCTGTGTAGGGTGCCGTCTTTCGGATGGGACGTTAAATGGGTGTCCTGACTCTCTGAGGTCGTTAAAGATCCCATGGCACTTATCGTAAGAGTAGGGGTGTTAACCCCAGTGTCCTGGCTAAATTCCCAATCTGACCCTCAAACCATCATGGTCACCTAATAATACCCAGTTTACAATTGGCTCATTCATCCCCCTCCTCTCCCCTGTAACTATTCCCCAGGTCGTTGCTGCAAATGAGAACGTGTTCTCAGTCCACATACCTGGTAAAATAACTGATAAATAAAATAAATAAATTGACCTGACATGTCATCTGAATCTCATCTACCCCCCAAAACATTCTGAAGTATGTGTTCAAGACATTCCAGAAAGGGTTTGTGGAGATGGACTGCTCAAAAGCTCACTGTCAAGATTACAGCCTCAAGAACAAATGACTGTCTTAAGAGGAATGACAGGCCAGAGGACAATTGTTATTGGCATCGAGTCAAATCAAATTGTTTTTGTCATATGCTCCGAACACAACCTGTTACTGTTAAATGCTTACAAGCCCTTAACCAACAATGCAGCTCAAGAAATAGAGTAATGTTAAATATTTGCTAAATAAACTAAAGTTAAAAATAAAAATAAAAAGTTAAACAATAAGATGACATACAGTTAAAGTCTGAAGTTTACATGCACTTATGTAGGAGTCATTAAAACAAATGTCTTGTTAATTAACAAACTATAGTTTTGGCAAGTCGGTTAGGACATCTACTGTGTACATGACACAAGTAATTTTTCCGACAATTGTTTACAGACAGATTATTTCACTTGTAATTCACTGTATCACAATTCCAGTGGGTCAGAAGTTTACATACACTAAGTTGACTGTGCCTTTAAACAGCTTGGAAAATTCCAGAAAATGATGTCATGGCTTTAGACGCTTCTGATAGGCTAATTGACATCATTTGAGTCAATTAGAGGTGTACCTGTGGATGTATTTCAAGGCCTACCTTCAAACTCAGTGCCTCTTTGTTTGACAACATGGGGAAATCAAAAGAAATCAGTCAAGACCTCAGAAAGAAATTGTAGACCTCCACAAGTCTCGTTCATCGTTGGGAGCAATTTCCAAATGCCTGAAGATACCCCGTTCATCTGTACAAACAATAGTATGCAAGTATAAACACCATGGGATCCCGCAGCTGTCATACCGCTCAGGAAGGAGACGCATTCTGTCTCCAATAGATGAACGTACCTTGCTGCGAAAAGTGCAAATCAATCCCAGAACAACAGCAAAGGACCTTGTGAAGATGCTGGAGGAAACAGGTACAAAAATATCCATATCCACAGTAAAACGAGTCCTATATCGACATAACCTGAAAGGCCGCTCAGCAAGGACGAAGCCACAGCACCAAAACCGCCCAAAAAAGCCAGATTACAGTTTGCAACTGCACGTGGTGATAAAGATCGTACTTTTTGGAGGATTGTCCTCCGGTCTGATGAAACAAAAATAGAACTGTTTGGCCATAATGACCATTGTTATGTTTGGAGGAAAAAGGGGGATGCTTGCAAGCCAAAGAATACCATCCTAACCGTGAAGCACGGAGATGGCAGCATCATGTTTTGGGGGTGCTTTGTTGCAGGAGGGACTGGTGCACTTCACAAAAGAGATGGCATCATGAGGCTGGAAAATTATGTGGATATATTGAAGCAACATCTCAAGACATCAGTCAGGAAGTTAAAGCTTGGTAGCAAATGGGTCTTCCAAATGGAGAATGACCCCAAGCATGCTTCCAAAGTTGTGGCAAAATGGTTTAAGGACAACAAGGTCAAGGTATTGGAGTGGCCATCAGGGAGACCTGACCTCAATCCCATAGAAAATGTGTGGGCAGAAATGAAAAAACATGTGTGAGCAAGGAGGCCTACATAGCTGGCTCAGTTACACCAGCTCTGTCCGGAGGAATGGGCCAAAATTTACTCAACTTATTGTGGGAAGTGTGTGGAAGGCTACCCAAAACATTTGACCCAAGTTAAATCATTTTAAGGCAATGCTACCAAATACTAATTGAGTGTATGTAAACTTCTGCCCCACTGGGAACGTGATGAAAGAAATAAAAGCTGAAATAAATCATTCTCTCTACTATTATTCTGACATTTCACATTCTTAAAATTAAGGGGTGATACCTACCTGACCTAAAACAGGGCATTTTTACTAGGATTACATGTCAGGAATTGTGAAAAACTGAGTTTAAATGTATTTTGCTAAGGTGTATGTAAACTTGCTACTTCAACTGTAACTATAACGAGGCTATATATAGGCCGTACCGGTACCGAGTCAATGTGCGGGGGTACAGATTAGTAGAGTTAAGGGGTCCGGGTGGCCATTTGATTAATTGTTCAGCAGTCTTATGGCTTGGGGTTAGAAGCTGTAAGAAGCTTTTTGTACCTAGACTTGGCACCGCTGTACTGCTTGCTGTGCGGTAGCAGAGAGAACATTCTAGGTCTTGAGTGACTGGAGTCTTTGACAATTTTTTGGGCCTTCCTCTGACACCACATAGTATATAGGGGCTGGATGGCAGGGAGCTTTTCCCCAGTGATGTACTGGGCCATAAGCTCTACCCTCTGTACTGCCTTATGGTCGGATGCTGAGCAGTTGCCATACCAGGCATTGATGAAACCGATCAAGATGCTCTCGATGGTACTGCTATAGATCCTTTTGAGGATCTGGGGGCCTATGCCAAATCTTTTCAGTCTCGCGGAGAAGGTGTTGTCCTGCCCTCTTCACGTCTGTCTTGCTGTGTTTGGACCATGATAGTTTGTTGGAGATGTGGACAGCAAGGAACTTGGTAGTCATTTAGGCAGATTACCTTTGCATTCATGGGCACAAGGATTATGGAGGTCTGATTGAAACATGTAGGTATTACAGACTCGGTCAGGGAGAGGTTGACAATGTCCTGTGAAGACACTTTCCAGTTGGTCCGCGCATGCTCTGAGTACACGCCCTTGGGATCCATCTGGCCCCACGGCCTTGTGAATGTTGTCCTGTTTAAAGATCTGTCTCACATCAGCTACGGAAAGCGTGATCACGCTGTCATCCAAAACAACTGGGGCTCTCATGCACACTTCAGTGTTGCTTGCCTCGAAGCGAGCATAAAAGGCATTTAGCTTGTCTGGTTGGATCGTGTCACTGGGAAGCTCGGAGTTGGGTTTCCCTTTGTAGTGCATAATAGAGTCAGAGCTGGTTCAGTAGGATTAAATCTTAGTCCTGTATTGATGCTTTGCCTGTCTGATGGTTTGTCTGAGGGCATAGCGGGATATATTACAATGTAATCAACACAGCTCCTAGGGCATCAACACAGCTTCTAGTGTTTACAGGACATCAACACATCAACACAGCTCCTATTGTTTACAGGACATCAACACATCAAAACAGCTCTTGGTGTTTACAGGACATCAACACAGCTGCTAGTGTTTACAGGACATCAACACATCAACAGAGCTCCTAGTGGTTACAGGGCATCCACACAGCTCCTAGTGTTTACAGGACATCAACACATCAACACAGCTCCTAGTGTTTACAGGACATCAACACAGCTCCTAGTGTTTACAGGACATCAACACAGCTGCTAGTGTTTACAGGACATCAACACATCAACAGAGCTCCTAGTGGTTACAGGGCATCCACACAGCTCCTAGTGTTTACAGGACATCAACACATCAACACAGCTCCTAGTGTTTACAGGACACCAACACAACAAACACAGCTCCTAGTGTTTACAGAACACCAACAAATCTACACAACTCCTAGTGTTTACAGGACATCAACACATCAGCACAGCTCCTAGTGTTTACAGGACATCAATACATCAACACAGCTTTGAGTGTTTACAGGACATCAACACATCAACACAGCTCCTAGTGTTTACAGGACATCAACACATCAACACAGCTCCTAGTGTTTACAGGACATCAACACATCAGCACAGCTCCTAGTGTTTACAGGACATCAACACATCAACACAGCTTTGAGTGTTTACAGGACATCAACACATGAACACAGCTCCTAGTGTTTACAGGACATCAACACATCAACACAGCTCCTAGTGTTTACAGGACATCAACACATCAACACAGCTCATAGTGTTTACAGGGCATCAACACATCAACACAGCTCCTAGTGTTTACAGGACATCAACACAGCTCCTAGTGTTTACAGGACATCAACACAGCTCCTAGTGTTTACAGGACATCAACACAGCTCACGGTTCCCCAGTCCCACAACAACTTGCTTAGTGTTTACAGGGCAACAATACAGCTCAACACAGCTCCCAGTCCTTCAGTGTAACACAGAATAGTATAGCTCAAGCTAGCAATACACAGCACACAGCTCCCTGTCCTACAGCAGCATGGCAGGTGTTTACCAACTGGAAACTTGCAGTAAGGGAGGGAGCTGGTTCTGCCACCAACACAAAGCACAGTGTAGTAATTGATATTTATGAATTATCAGCACCACTCAATCCACCCATCAATCAAACAATACCGGTGCCCAAAAAGGCACCGATATTGAACTGCATTCATGCATTTTTCCTGGTCCTCTCCTAAACCCTTCAAACAGATTACTTTGAACCTTAAAGCCATCACTTGTAATTCGTTTAATTCGTTTTTCAGTCAAAGGCCAGAAACAATAGCAGGTCTGTTTTGCTCCAGAGAAGTAACTACTATTTCCCCGGTTGGCTCAGATGCTATCCTAGCTTCTAACTAATGTTAGCTAGTTATCCATCTTGCCAGGTTTCCTTAGCAGCTTGAACACAGCCCACGGCCCTTACGGCTAGGACCACAGATTGTCCCCGGTGTGACTGTTTGAATCCCTGAAGTTTGTTGCTGTTTCCTTTTGTCAGCGGCCTGCTTTGTCTGGAGCGGCGAGGAGTAACAGCGTAGCGAACGTAGTAACAGCGTAGCCTACGTTACTACCATGACAACGGCGAGGAGTAACAGTGTAGCCTACGTTACTACCATGACAATGGTGAGGAGTAACAGTGTAGCGAACGTAGTAACAGCGTAGCCTACGTTGCTACCATGACAACGGCGAGGAGTAACAGTGTAGCCTACGTTACTAACATGACAAAGACCAAAGCCGGTGGGAGAACATAGCTCCATGGTAAAGCTCAGTGGTGTCAGTAGTGCTCATAGCTCCATGGTAAAGCTCTGTGGGGTCAGTAGTGCTAATAGCTCCATGGTAAAGCTCTGTGTGGTCAGTAGTGCTCATAGCTCCATGGTAAAGCTCAGTGGTGTCAGTAGTGCACATAGCTCCATGGTAAAGCTCTGTGGGGTCAGTAGTGCTCATAGCTCCATGGTAAAGCTCAGTGGGGTCAGTAGTGCTCATAGCTCCATGGTAAAGCTCAGTGGGGTCAGTAGTGCTCATAGCTCCATGGTAAAGCTCAGTGGGGTCAGTAGTGCTCATAGCTCCATGGTAAAGCTCTGTGGGGTCAGTAGTGCTCATAGCTCCATGGTAAAGCTCAGTGGAGTCAGTAGTGCTCATAGCTCCATGGTAAAGCACACTGCAGATTAATACATATCCACCCCCTCCAGCTGTCCCTGGAGGCCCACTGTGTATCCATCCCCTCCAGCTGTCCCTGGGGTGTTTCTGGAGGTCCACTGTGTATCCACCCCCTCCAGTTGTCCCTGGGATGTTTCTGGAGGCCCACTGTGTATCCACCCCCTCCAGCTGTCCCTGGAGGTCCACTGTGTATCCACCCCCACCAGCTGTCCCTGGGGTGTTTCTGGAGGCCCACTGTGTATCCACCCCCTCCAGCTGTCCCTGGGGTGTTTCTGGAGGCCCACTGTGTATCCACCCCCTCCAGCTGTCCCTGGAGGTCCACTGTGTATCCACCCCCTCCAGCTGTCCCTGGGGTGTTTCTGGAGGTCCACTGTGTATCCACCCCCTCTGGTGAACCCCTGGGGTACTTCTGAGGACAGGGGGCCTTGGGTTGGGCTGCAGCGGAAGGAAAAGGGGATCTGAAAGATAAGGATTCCATTGTACTGTGTATCGTATGGGGTGCAGATGTAACCAGTGTGAAATGGCTAGCTAGTTAGCGGTGTGCGCTACTAGCGTTTCATTCGGCGACGTAACTCGCTCTGAGCCATTGAAGTAGTTGTTTCCCTTGTTCTGCAAGGCCCTTGGCTTTTGTGGAGCTATTGTTAATGATGCTTCAATGGTGACTGTTGTTGATCTGTGCAGAATATCCCTGGTTCAAGCCCAGGTTGGGGTGAGGAGAGGGATGAAAGCAGTACTGTTACATTGATGCTGTTGACCCGGATCACTCAGTTGGGATCTGCCCGTTTGCTGCAGAGAGGATGTGAAAGGGAGTTAGGTGAGTGTAAGCGTTGTGAAATGACTGGCAAGTTAGCGATGCGCGCTAGTAGCGTTTCAATCGGTGATGTCACTCACTCAGAGACCTTGATGTAGTTGTTTTTCTTGCTCTGCGATAGCTAACGATGCTTCCTGGGAAGACAGTTGGCGATGCGAGCAAAGTGGCTCTGGTTGGAGCCCAGGTTGGGAGAGGGACAGAATCAATACTGATACACAGAAACACTGTGACCCTCTCAGCGCACCATGGTAATAATGACCTTAGTGTACCACCTGACCAGCCTCCTGATCCCCAGTGGCACCTTCCTGCCTGAGTCTGTCAATGCAATTGGGGCTGGCTCTCTGCTGACATGTTGACAGAGGGCTGTTCTGATTCTAGAGGCTTTGTCTTGTCAAGGTGAGACCACCCATTCTCCTTGAACTCCCATCTTTTAGTTTCCTAGTCAAGGCTTTCTCAACTTCACAGATCTGTCCCATTCACCTCTACTAGGTCCTTTGTCCTGTCTTACATCTGCCCTCGGAGCTCCACATACATGTCGTTTCCCACTATCATCCACTTGTCCTGGCTCTACTACCCTGTCCTGTCCTATCCTCTTCTACAGCTCTACTACCCTGAACCTGTCCTATCCTCTTCTACAGCTTCACTCTCCTGTCCTATCCTATCCTATCCTGTCCTGTCCTATCCTCTTCTACAGCTCTACTTCCCTGTCCTGTCCTATCCTGTCCTCTTCTACAGCTCTACTACCCTGTCCTGTCCTATCCTCTTCTACAGCTTCACTGTCCTGTCCTATCCTATCCTATCCTCTTCTACAGATTCACTGTCCTGTTCTGTCCTTTCCTCTTCTACAGCTCTACTACCCTGTCCTGTCCTATCCTCCTCTACAGCTTCACTGTCCTGTCCTATCCTATCCTCTTCTACAGCTCTACTACCCTCCTATCCTGTCCTGTCCTGTCCTCCTATCCTATCCTGTCCTGTCCTCCTATCATATCCTGACCTGTCCTCCTATCCTATCCTATCCTGTCCTGTCCTCCTATCTTTTCCTGTTCTGTCCTCCTATCCTATCCCATTCTGTCCTCTTATCCTGTCCTATCCTGTCCTCCTATCCTATCCTGTTCTGTCCTGCTATCCTATACTATCATATTCTGTCCTCCTATCCTGTCCTATCCTGTCCACCTATCCTGTTCTGTCCTCCTATCCTGTCCTATCTTGTCCTATCCTGTCCACCTATCCTGTTCTGTCCTCCTATCCTATCCTATCCTGTCCTTTTCTGTCCTATCTTTTTCTGCTCTGTCCTCCTATCTTGTCCTGTTCTCTTCTTTCCTGTCCTGTCTTATCCTGTCCTATCCCACCCTATTATGTTATATCTGTCCTATCCTGTTCTGTCTGTCCTGTCCTTTCCTGTCCCATCCTGTCCTATACTTTAGTTTTTGCCCTTATTTTACCAGGTAAGTCGACTAAGAACACATTCTCATTTACAGCAACAACCTGGGGAATAGTTACAGGGGAGAGGAGGGGGATGAATGAGCCATTTGAAGCCGGGTATGATTAGGTGGACATGACAGTATGAGGGCCAGATTGGTAATTTAGCCTGGACACCGGGGTTTACAACTCTACTCCTACGACAAGTGCCATGGGACACCCGTTTAAAATCCCATCCGAAAGACGGAACCCTACACAGGGCAATGTCCCCAATCACTTCCCTGTCATATCCTGTCAAATATCATCCTGTCCTGTCCTATCCTATCCTGTCGTATTCTGTCCTGTCCTGTGATATCCTGTCCTATTCTGTTTGTCCTATCCTACCCTATCCACCTGGCTACCACTACCCCAGCCAATAACTCTGCACCCCCACCGCAACTTTCCCTTCTCCTTCACCCAAATACAGATAGCTGATGTTCTGAAAGAGATGCAAAATCTGAGACAGGTGTCTTGAGGTATTACCATAGTAACCAGAAGAATAGGAGACAGGTGTCTTGAGGTATTACCATAGTAACCAGAAGAACAGGAGACAGGTGTCTTGAGGTTTTACCATAGTAACCAGGAGAACAGGAGAGAGGGGGAATAATACGATGCACTCATTGTGACCAGAACGAACTCTTAACTCAAGGTTAGATCTGTGTGTGTGTGTGTGTGTGTGTGTGTGTGTGTGTGTGTGTGTGTGTGTGTGTGTGTATGTGTGTGTGTGTGTGTGTGTGTGTGTGTGTGTGTGTGTGTGTGTGTGTGTGTGTGTGTGTGTGTGTAACACCGTGTCTAAAGAGAGAAGGCTTGGTAGATATGACTGGCAGACAGACACACACTCATTGAAGCATATCAGATGAGAAGCGTATTCCCCACACACACACCTCTGATGACACCACACATAAAGAAAACACACACACACACCCCTCTAGGCATCTGGAAAATAAGCTTATGCCCCTTCATGCTCAGAGGGACTGAATAAATAACAATAAGCAATTGGGGAAATCTGAAGAATTGACTAACGTTTAAGTTAATACGCTAACAAGATGGATAACCTTGTGTGAGGGAAAGATGGATAACTCTGTGTGAGGGAAAGATGGATAACCCTGTGTGAGGGAAAGATGGATAACCTTGTGTGAGGGAAAGATGGATAACCCTGTGTGAGGGAAAGATGGATAACCCTGTGTGAGGGAAAGATGGATAACCTTGTGTGAGGGAAAGATGGATAACCCTGTGTGAGGGAAAGATGGATAACCTTGTGTGAGGGAAAGATGGATAACCTTGTGTGAGGGAAAGATGGATAACCCTGCGTGAGGGAAAGATGGATAACCTTGTGTGAGGGAAAGATGGATAACCCTGCGTGAGGGAAAGATGGATAACCTTGTGTGAGGGAAAGATGGATAACCTTGTGTGAGGGAAAGATGGATAACCCTGCGTGAGGGAAAGATGGATAACCTTGTGTGAGGGAAAGATGGATAACCTTGTGTGAGGGAAAGATGGATAACCCTGTGTGAGGGAAAATATAAATTGTGCTAAGCCGCTCCATCCCCAATCACTATACTACCTCAAACAGATTAATTTACTTTGTGTATTGATATCTCAGGTTAGTATGGTGCTGTGTGTTAATATCTTATTTAACTCTTTAGTCACATCCCAGTATACCTACTGTATTTGCTTATGGTTTTGCCTACACCCAGCGATTTGTTTTTTAAATTATATGAGCAAAAAATATTCAACTTTATTTGGAATGGCAAGCCAGACAAAATGAAAAGGGCCTATTTGAAGAGGCGACTCCAGGATGCTGGCCTTCTAGGCCGAGTTCCTCTGTCCAGTGTCTGTGTTATTTTGCCCATATTAATCTTTTATTTGTATTGGTCAGTCTGAGATATGGCTTTGCTGCCTAGAAGACCAGCATCCCGGAGTCGCCTCTTCACTGTTGATGTTGAGACTGGTGTTTTGCAGGAAATATTTAATGAAGCTGCCAGTTGAGGACTTGTGAGGCGTCTGTTTCTCCAACTAGACACTCTGATGTACTTGTCCTCTTGCTCAGTTGTGCACCGGGGCCTCCCACTCCTCTTTCTATTCTGGTTAGAGCCAGTTTGCACTGTTCTGTGAAGGGAGTAGTACACAGCTTTGTACGAGATCTTCAGTTTCTTGGCAATTTCTCGCATGGAATAGCCTTCATCTCTCAGAACAAAAATAGACTGACGAGTATCAGAAGAAAGGTCTTTGTTTCTAACCAATTTGAGCCTGTAATTGAACCCACAAATGCTCCAGATACTCAACTAGTCTAAAGGCCACTTTTACTGCTTATTTAATCAGTACTCAGATTTCAGCTGTGCTAACATAATTGCAAAAGGGTTTTCTAATGATCAATTAGTCTTTTAAAATGATAAACTTGGATTAGCTAACAGAACATGTCATTGGAACACAGGAGTGATGGTTGCTGATAATGGGCCTCTGTACGCCTATGTAGATATTCCATAAAAAATCAGCCGTTTCCAGCTATAATAGTCATTTACAACATTAACAATGTCTACACTGTATTTCTGATCAATGTGCTTTTGTTTAAAAAACAAGGACATTTCTAAGTGACCCCAAACATTTGACCGGTAGTGTATATTCTTCTATTTCAAATCCTCCTCCATCTCAGTATGTATCCGGCATCCACAGATGTGAGCCAAGTCATTAGCATTTTAGTCTCAGGCTAGTGAGTGGTGGTCATTAATACTATCAATGACTAATTGATGATCACGTATGACTTATTGATGATGCACTATATAAATTAAGATGCATTGCCCATATATTTACTCCATACATTTAGACTGATTTTATAGTTTAACTTGCACTTTATGTTTTTGCATAGACAAACTCAGATCTTGAAATGAACCTAAACCTAACGAACTGCATCTGACTTGTTATATTAGCTGAGTTAGCTAGCTGGTAATCATAAACGCTGCAGATGGTGGAGTGTAAATCTGTTTCACTGGTTGTGTAACGGCTTTCTTCCTGGGAAGGAGAGGACCAAAGCACAGCGTGGTGAGTGTTAAACATCTTTAATTATAGACGATAACCAAGAACTCTACAAAAATACAAAACAATACATGTGTAAACCGAAACAGTCCTGTGTGGTGAAACAGACACGGAAACAATCACCCACAAATCCCAACACAAAACAGGCTACCTAAATATGGTTCCCAATCAGAGAGAATGACTAACACCTGCCTCTGATTGAGAACCATATCAGGCCACACACAGGAACGGACAAACTAGACACACAACATAGAATGCCCACCCAGCTCACGTCCTGACCAACACTAATACAAGGGAAACACACAAGAACTATGGTCAGAACGTGACAGGTTGATACCTGAGAGCGCAGCGTTTTCTCATTTATCAGAAAGAACAGCTTGTGTGTAACAATAATCATCAACATAAACATGAGTACAAGTACAAGCACAGTTGTATCTTCCTCTATAAATAAATAACTAAATATATCTCATCTATTAGTATTGGGTTGTAGCTGTTTTACTCTCAATGTGTTACTGCTGTGCCACAGTGCTGGTAAATCACAGAGCCATGTAAGTCCCAAACAGCACCACTGTTAAATATTGTTTTTTATTTAACCCTTCATTTTAACAGGGAAGACTTATTGTAACCTATAGGTCTCTTTTCCAAATGATACAATATAAATAGACACATTATACACAGCAGTAAACACTCATGGCATTCTCTCAACCAGATTCACCTGGAATGCTTTTCCAACAGTCTTGAAGGAGTTCCCACATATGCTGAGTACTTGTTGGCTGCTTTTCCTTTTTTAATGTGTACTGTATATATACACACGTTAAAATACAAACACACAGTCATGGAAAGCACGAGTAAAATATCACAAATCACCCAGGAAACCAGGTACATTTTTCCACAAATTAGTTCCCTATCAAGTATTTGAAATGTCCGAACAGCACCAGAACATCAAGATGAAATGTGTTTTGAATTTTGTTTCCAGGGTTACGGTGCATTAAAACTAAAGGCTGATTTACCCAGCTCGGTGGAGACCCTAGGAACCTCAAGAGTTAACCAATCCTCTGAATGGATTAGGCAACTCAGGTGTCTATACTTCAACAGCAAAGTTAGATAAGACGGAAGTTTATGAAGTAGTGTCTCGTAAACATAAAGGTTGTAACGTAGACATCTGCGGGTCTTTAACGAAGTCCAGCCAACCTTTTGATACAGGACACAGTGATGAGTATCAAACCTGAAACAAAACAAAGGGCATTATGGGAGATGGAATCCAAAGGTTTATTAAGAGTAGCAGCTGCACTTTGATAAATAATATCATCATAATCAACAACAGATAAAAAGGTTGACTGAATAACCTGCTTCCTACTGCTCAGAGAAAGACACCATCTGTTTCTGTAGAAACAGGTTGACTGAATAATCTGCTTCCTACTGCTCAGAGAAAGACACCATCTGTTTCTGTAGAAACAGGTTGACTGAATAATCTGCTTCCTACTGCTCAGAGAAAGACACCATCTGTTTCTGTAGAAACAGGTTGACTGAATAACCTGCTTCCTACTGCTCAGAGAAAGACACCATCTGCTTCCTACTGCTCAGAGAAAGACACCATCTGTTTATGTAGAAACAGGTTGACTGATTAATCTGCTTCCTACTGTATCAGTATAAATACAGGTATGGTTTTATGGATATGATATCAGCTGGTATGGTTTTATGGATATGATATCAGCTGGTATGGTTTTATGGATATGATATCAGCAGGTATGGTTTTATGGATATGATATCAGCTGGTATGGTTTTATGGATATGATATCAGTATAAATACAGGTATGGTTTTATGGATATGATATCAGTATAAATACAGGTATGGTTTTATGGATATGATATCAGTATAAATACTGGTATGGTTTTATGGATATGATATCAGCTGGTATGGTTTTATGGATATGATATCAGCAGGTATGGTTTTATGGATATGATATCAGTATAAATACAGGTATGGTTTTATGGATATGGTATCAGCAGGTATGGTTTTATGGATATGATATCAGCTGGTATGGTTTTATGGATATGATATCAGCTGGTATGGTTTTATGGATATGATATCAGCAGGTATGGTTTTATGGATATGATATCAGCTGGTATGGTTTTATGGATATGATATCAGTATAAATACAGGTATGGTTTTATGGATATGATATCAGTATAAATACAGGTATGGTTTTATGGATATGATATCAGTATAAATACTGGTATGGTTTTATGGATATGATATCAGCTGGTATGGTTTTATGGATATGATATCAGCAGGTATGGTTTTATGGATATGATATCAGTATAAATACAGGTATGGTTTTATGGATATGGTATCAGCAGGTATGGTTTTATGGATATGGTATCAGCAGGTATGGTTTTATGGATATGATATCAGCTGGTATGGTTTTATGGATATGGTATCAGCAGGTATGGTTTTATGGATATGATATCAGCAGGTATGGTTTTATGGATATGATATCAGTATAAATACAGGTATGGTTTTATGGATATGATATCAGTATAAATACTGGTATGGTTTTATGGATATGATATCAGCTGGTATGGTTTTATGGATATGATATCTGCTGGTATGGTTTTATGGATATGGTATCAGCAGGTATGGTTTTAGGGATATGGTATCAGCAGGTATTGTGTTATGGAGAGACAGAGAGACGGGGAGAGAGAGAGAGGAGGGGCATAACTGTAAATCAAACATTAACTATAAATAATGAACCAATCAATCAGTAACTGTATTAATCTGAATACTGTGCACTAATCGTACTACAAACTCTTTAGAACGCACTGTTCAGTATCAACTAATGCAGAAAGAAACAAATATCAGCATGCTAGGCTCCTCCCACTGAGAACATGTCATCTCATTTAGATACAGCACATCCCGTCAGCTGATTATCAGCTGTTGTCAATCACATGAGTCTCAAAAGATGATTCTCTTCCTCAATAATGTGCAGCAATTTCTCACTATTCAGAATGCCAGTACGAGTATTAGTTTATACAGGCTGTCTATAGCAATATATTGACTGGGATAAACCTGCTGTTAAACAGGCTGTCTATAGCAATATATTGACTGGGATAAACCTGCTGTTAAACAGGCTGTCTATAGCAATATATTGACTGGGATAAACCTGCTGTTGAACAGGCTGTCTATAGTAATATATTGACTGGGTTAAACCTGCTGTTAAACAGGCTGTCTATAGTAATATATTGACTGGGATAAACCTGCTGTTAAACAGTCTGTCTATAGTAATATATTGACTGGGATAAACCTGCTGTTAAACAGGCTGTCTATAGTAATATATTGACTGGGTTAAACCTGCTGTTAAACAGGCTGTCAATAGCAATATATTGACTGGGTTAAACCTGCTGTTAAACAGGCTGTCAATAGCAATATATTGACTGGGTTAAACCTGCTGTTAAACAGGCTGTCTATAGTAATATATTTACTGGGTTAAACCTGCTGTTAAACAGGCTGTCTATAGTAATATATTGACTGGGATAAACCTGCTGTTATACTGGCTGTCTATAGTAATATATTGACTTGGTTAAAGGTATTACTCATATTGGCTACGGAGAGCATGATTATACAGTCGTCTGGAACAGCTGGTGCTCTCATGCATGGTTCAGTGTTGCTTGCGTCAAAGCGAGCAAAGAAGTCATTTAGAACGTCTGGTAGGCTAGCTTCACTGGGTAGGTCGCGGCTGAGTTTCCCTTTGTAATCCATGATAGTTTGCGAGGCCTGCCACATCTTACGAGCATCAGAGCCGAAGTCGTCAATGCACTTATTAATGAAGCCAGTGACTGATGTGGTGAAGTCCTCAATGCCATCGGATGAATCCCAAAACATTTTCCAGTCTGTGCTAGCGAAACAGTTCTGTAGCTTAGCATTCGCTTCCATATTGAGCGTTTCACTGGTACTTCCTGTTTGGATTTTTGCTTGTAAGCAGGAATCAGGAGGATAGAGTTATGGTCAGATTGGCCAAATGAAGAGCCAGGGAGAGTTTGAATGTGTCTCTGTCTGTGGAGTAAAGGTGATCGAGAGTTTTTTCGCCTCTAGTTACACGTTTAACATGCTGGTTGAAATGAGGTCAAATGGATTTAAGTTTCCTTGCATTAAAGGCCCCGGACACTAGGAGCTTCACCTCTGGATGAGCATGTCCCTGTTTGCTTATGGCCGTATACAGCTCATTGAGTGAAGTCTTAGTGCCAGCAACCTTAGCATCTAATGACCAAACACAACATTACCTCCCAGTCATAACCCTAGCATCTAATGACCAAACACAACATTACCTCTCAGTCATAACCCTAGCATCTAATGACCAAATGCATTATTACCTCTCAGTCATAACCCTAGCATCTAATGACCAAACACAACATTACCTCTCAGTCATAACCCTAGCATCTAATAACCAAACGCAACATTACCTCCCAGTCATAACCCTAGCATCTAATGACCAAGCACAATATTACCTCTCAGTCATAACCCTAGCATCTAATAACCAAATGCACATTACCTCTCAGTCATAACTCTTGCATCTAATGACCAAACACAACATTACCTCCCAGTCATAACCCTAGAATCGAATGCCCAAACACAACATTACCTCTTAGTCATAACCCTAGCATCTAATGACCAAAAACGCATTATTACCTCTCAGTCATAACCCTAGCATCTAATGACCAAACACAACATTACCTCTCAGTCATAACCATAGCATCTAATGACCAAATGCATTATTACCTCTCAGTCATAACCCTAGCATCTAATGACCAAACACAACATTACCTCTCAGTCATAACCCTAGCATCTAATAACCAAACGCAACATTACCTCCCAGTCATAACCCTAGCATCTAATGACCAAGCACAATATTACCTCTCAGTCATAACCCTAGCATCTAATAACCAAACGCACATTACCTCTCAGTCATAACTCTAGCATCTAATGACCAAACACAACATTACCTCCCAGTCATAACCCTAGCATCTAATGTCCAAACACAACATTACCTCCCAGTCATATCCCTAGCATCTAATGACCAAACACAACATTACCTCCCAGTCATATCCCTAGCATCTAATGACCAAACACAACATTACCTCCCAGTCATAACCCTAGCATCTAATGACCAAACGCAACATTACCTCCCAGTCATAACCCTAGCATCTAATGACCAAACACAACATTACCTCCCAGTCATAACCCTAGCTTCTAATGTCCAAACACAAAGCAAAGTTATTTTTTATTTTCTCTCAGAAATAATGTCTCAACTCACATTAATGAATTAGACCCAGCTATTGTAATGATTTCAACTTGGATAGATGATATGGGGAGAGATTTGTTTTTATGCATATGCTATCTCCCCAAAAACTCTTCTATGTTGTTTAGGCCCTCTAGTTTCTCAATATCTGTAAATTCAAGTCCATGCTAGTTCCCCCTAAGGTGTTTGTTATTATGCTAGTTCCTTATTAGCTCTATGTTTGGATCCATGCTAGTTCCCCCTAAGGTGTTTGGTATTATGCTAGTTCCTTATTAGCTCTATGTTCGGATCCATGCTAGTTCCCCCTAAGGTGTTTGGTATTATGCTAGTTCCTCGTGAGCTCTAGGTGCAGCTCGTCTATAGAGGAGCTTCCCCCTAAGATCTTTGTTATGTTGTCAATTTGACAGTCTGTTCTCCAGAACAGCGCAATTATCAGTACAGACAGTTCTACAGGGCTTCCCTCGCCTCAGTATCAGGTGACATGACGCTCTAATTAGCATATATGCTAATTACTATACTTCTAGCTCCTGTCCATGGGGTGTAATTGTACATAAAATCTGCCTGAAACAGGAGATATGTTTCTGGCTATTTGATCAAGAATGATTTGATCAAGACTGATCGATCAAGAATGATTGATCAAGACTGATTGTCGGTATCCATCTAGTGCCATGTATTGAAAAAGGACCAATATAATAACTTCCTGTTTACAGACAATAAGAGGAAGTGGAGGGGGTGTAGTCATGGTGATGATAACACTTCCTGCATTGTATCCTCGTGGAAAATAATGAACATGCTAGTGGACAGCCGACTGTGTGGACTTGGTGGGTAGCGGTGAGTGCTGGAGCTTTGTTAAATACCTGTATATCTCTCAGACATCCACAGCTCAGTGCAGAACTGTCAGAGAGAGAAGATCAGAAGCTCAGCTCTACAGCTGAACCAATAGAGAGAGGAGATTAATGTCTTTTTCTCTCAGCAGGTCGTAGCAGTAATGGTGTTGACGTCATGTGTCACAGCATTACTAATGGGCAAGATACAAGATTCGCTGAAAGAATGATTGCATCCGTCCAGTTCCGTGTAACTGAAGGAAGACTGATATTATAACTGACCATTCACAGACAATAACAAACGGAGGTGGCGTAGTCATGGTGATGGCATGGTGATGAGGAGACTCCCTGCCGTTTTTCCTGGTGGGTATTAACGCTGCCTTGTTAACAGCCTGTCTGGTGATGGTAGAGGTGGTTTGAGAGCTGTGTAAAATGTATTTTTTGTCAACGTGAAAACTGGTTATTATAGAGTAAAGAGATCAAACCTTTCCCCTCTCAGTAGGACAGAGCAGTAATGGGGGTCAACTCATGTCTCTGACACAGGATGGGATGGGTCATTCAGTTAGCATGTAACTGAGAACAGAGTCAGATCTCAGTAAGCCTCACAGTGGAGGCCTCCCAGACATGTTACTTACAGTAAACATATTTGATCTACAGCAAACAGATTAGGTTGCAAATAATGTGATTGATACAACAACAACAACAACAACAACAATGACACAACATGCCAGGATGTGTTCTCTATGGGCAGTTAGTTTCCTATGGAATCTTACCTACTGCTCATGTCCAGGGGGTGTACTGTACATCACCCTGCCTCACTCTTCAGAACCAGGAGATGGACTCCTGTCCTATGGGCCGTTGTGGCTTGGACAAGGCATACTACTGTCCTACCTTTAGTGTTTCGGCTCCACAGTGATATCACTGGTTGTAAAGTGTATTCATGGTTCCTGAGCGCCGTCCAGTGAGTAGTGTTTACGGACAGCTCGTTAAAACCATTAAGGCTAACACACACAGCCATCCCATAATAGATCAACCTCCTTCACCACGAAGCTCATAAAAAGGATACATTACAGCTGAAGGATGTTTGATCTGATTTATGGAGAGCCGGAAGGAAAAGCAGGGACACTGATTTGATTTGATTTGATTTGACTACATCATGACAGAACAGATCCTGATGATTTATAGAGAGCCGGAAGGAAAAACAGGGACACTACATCATGACAGAACACATCCGGATGAACAAAACATCATGACAGAACACATCCCGATGAACACAACATCAGAACACATCTGATCAATACACAACATCAGAACACATCTGATCAATACACAACATCACCACAGAACACATCCTGATCAACACAACATCAGAACACATCTGATCAATACACAACATCATCACAGGACACATCTGATCTATACACAACATCATTACAGAACACATCTGATCAACACAACATCATTACAGAACACATCTGATCAACATAACATCATCACAGAACACATCCTGATCAACATAACATCATCACAGAACACATCCTGATCAACACAACATCATTACAGAACACATCCTGATCAACACAACATCATTACAGAACACATCCTGATCAACATAACATCATCACAGAACACATCTGATCAACACAACATCATCACAGAACACATCCTGATCAACACAACATCATTACAGAACACATCCTGATCAACACACAACATGGAGTAAAACAAACATACAGTCAATAATACAGTATAAACAAGTCTATATACGATGTGAGCAAATGAGGTGAGATAAGGGAGGTAAAGGCAAAAAAAAAGGCCATGGTGGCAAAGTAAATACAATATAGCAAGTAAAACACTGGAATGGTTGATTTGCAGTGGAAGAATGTGCAAAGTAGAAATAAACATAATGGGGTGCAAAGGAGTAAAATAAATAAATAACATGCTGGCAAAACGTCCTGATCAGCACTAATACATGACCCAACTAGACAATATGATAATGAGCAGCTCTCATCTCAACTTAACTAGCATGTCCACTGCCTAATTGTAGCCTAACTGATATCCAAATGGAGATTCTGTGAAAACAAAAATCTGACAATGATTGATTGATAAAAATTGTCAAAGACTCCAGCCACCCTAGTCATAGACTGTTGTCTCTGCTACAGCATGGCAAGCGGTACCGGAGCGCCAAGTCTAGGACAAAAAGGCTTCTCAACAGTTTTTACCCCCAAGCCATAAGGCTCCTGAACACCTAATCAAGTAGCTTCCCAGACTATTTACATTGCCACCCCCCCCTTCTACGCTGCTGCTAGTCTCTGTTATTATCTATGCATAGTCACTTTAATAACTCTACCTACATGTACATATTACCTCAATTACCTCGACTAACCGGTGAGATTGACTCTGTACCGGTACCCCCTGTATATAGCCTCCACATTGACTCTGTACCGGTACCCCCTGTATATAGCCTCCACATTGACTCTGTACCGGTACCCACTGTATATAGCCTCCACATTGACTCTGTACCGGTACCCCCTGTATATAGCCTCCACATTGACTCTGTACCGGTACCCCCTGTATATAGCCTCCACATTGACTCTGTACCGGTACCCCCTGTATATAGCCTCCACATTGACTCTGTACCGTAATACCCTGTATATAGCCTCCACATTGACTCTGTACCGGTACCCCCTGTATATAGCCTCCACATTGACTCTGTACCGGTACCCCCTGTATATAGCCTCCACATTGACTCTGTACCGGTACCCCCTGTATATAGCCTCCACATTGACTCTGTACAGTAATACCCTGTATATAGCCTCCACATTGACTCTGTACCGGTACCCCCTGTATATAGCCTCCACATTGACTCTGTACCGGTACCCCCTGTATATAGCCTCCACATTGACTCTGTACCGGTACCCTCTGTATATAGCCTCCACATTGACGCTGTACAGTAATACCCTGTATATAGCCTCCACATTGACTCTGTACTGGTACCCCCTGTATATAGCCTCCACATTGACTCTGTACCGGTACCCCCTGTATATAGCCTCCACACTGACTCTGTACCAGTACACCCTGTATATAGCCTCCACATTGAGTCTGTACCAGTACCCCCTGTATATAGCCTCCACATTGACTCTGTACCAGTACCCCCTGTATATAGCCTCCACATTGACTCTGTACCAGTACCCCCTGTATATAGCCTCCACATTGACTCTGTACCGGTACCCCCCTGTATATAGCCTCCACATTGACTCTGTACCAGTACCCCCTGTATATAGCCTCCACATTGACTCTGTACCGGTACCCCCTGTATATAGCCTCCACATTGACTCTGTACCAGTACCCCCTGTATATAGCCTCCACATTGACTCTGTACCAGTACCCCCTGTATATAGCCTCCACATTGACTCTGTACCGGTACCCCCTGTATATAGCCTCCACATTGACTCTGTACCAGTACCCCCTGTATATAGCCTCCACATTGACTCTGTACCGGTTCCCCTGTATATAGCCTCCACATTGACTCTGTACCGGTACCCCCTGTATATAGCCTCCACATTGACTCTGTACCGGTACCCCCTGTATATAGCCTCCACATTGACTCTGTACCGTAACACCCTGTATATCGCCTCCACACTGACTCTGTACCGGTACCCCCTGTATATAGCCTCCACACTGACTCTGTACCGGTACCCCCTGTATATAGCCTCCACATTGACTCTGTACCGGTACCCCCTGTATATAGCCTCCACATTGACTCTGTACTGGTACCCCCTGTATATAGCCTCCACATTGACTCTGTACCGGTACCCCCTGTATATAGCCTCCACACTGACTCTGTACCGGTACCCCCTGTATATAGCCTCCACATTGACTCTGTACCAGTACCCCCTGCATATAGCCTCCACATTGACTCTGTACCAGTACCCCCTGTATATAGCCTCCACATTGACTCTGTACCAGTACCTCCTGTATATAGCCTCCACACTGACTCTGTACCGGTACCCCCTGTATATAGCCTCCACATTGACTCTGTACCAGTACCCCCTGTATATAGCCTCCACATTGACTCTGTACCGGTACCCCCTGTATATAGCCTCCACATTGACTCTGTACCGGTACCCCCTGTATATAGCCTCCACATTGACTCTGTACCAGTACCCCCTGTATAAAGCCTCCACACTGACTCTGTACCGGTACCCCCTGTATATAGCCTCCACATTGACTCTGTACCAGTACCCCCTGTATATAGCCTCCACATTGACTCTGTACCGGTACCCCCTGTATATAGCCTCCACATTGACTCTGTACCGGTACCCTCTGTATATAGCCTCCACATTGACTCTGTACCAGTACCCCCTGTATATAGCCTCCACATTGACTCTGTACCAGTACCCCCTGTATATAGCCTCCACATTGACTCTGTACCGGTACCCCCCTGTATATAGCCTCCACATTGACTCTGTACCAGTACCCCCTGTATATAGCCTCCACATTGACTCTGTACCAGTACCCCCTGTATATAGCCTCCACATTGACTCTGTACCAGTACCCCCTGTATATAGCCTCCACATTGACTCTGTACCAGTACCCCCTGTATATAGCCTCCACATTGACTCTGTACCAGTACCCCCTGTATATAGCCTCCACATTGACTCTGTACTGGTCCCCCCTGTATATAGCCTCCACATTGACTCTGTACCGGTACCCCCTGTATATAGCCTCCACATTGACTCTGTACCAGTACCCCCTGTATATAGCCTCCACATTGACTCTGTACCAGTACCCCCTGTATATAGCCTCCACATTGACTCTGTACCAGTACCCCCTGTATATAGCCTCCACATTGACTCTGTACCAGTACCCCCTGTATATAGCCTCCACATTGACTCTGTACCAGTACCCCCTGTATATAGCCTCCACATTGACTCTGTACCGGTACCCCCTGTATATAGCCTCCACATTGACTCTGTACCGGTACCCCCTGTATATAGCCTCCACATTGACTCTGTACCAGTACCCCCTGTATATAGCCTCCACATTGACTCTGTACCAGTACCCCCTGTATATAGCCTCCACATTGACTCTGTACCAGTACCCCCTGTATATAGCCTCCACATTGACTCTGTACCGGTTCCCCTGTATATAGCCTCCACATTGACTCTGTACCGGTACCCCCTGTATATAGCCTCCACATTGACTCTGTACCGGTACCCCCTGTATATAGCCTCCACATTGACTCTGTACCGTAACACCCTGTATATCGCCTCCACACTGACTCTGTACCGGTACCCCCTGTATATAGCCTCCACACTGACTCTGTACCGGTACCCCCTGTATATAGCCTCCACATTGACTCTGTACCGGTACCCCCTGTATATAGCCTCCACATTGACTCTGTACTGGTACCCCCTGTATATAGCCTCCACATTGACTCTGTACCGGTACCCCCTGTATATAGCCTCCACACTGACTCTGTACCGGTACCCCCTGTATATAGCCTCCACATTGACTCTGTACCAGTACCCCCTGCATATAGCCTCCACATTGACTCTGTACCAGTACCCCCTGTATATAGCCTCCACATTGACTCTGTACCAGTACCTCCTGTATATAGCCTCCACACTGACTCTGTACCGGTACCCCCTGTATATAGCCTCCACATTGACTCTGTACCAGTACCCCCTGTATATAGCCTCCACATTGACTCTGTACCGGTACCCCCTGTATATAGCCTCCACATTGACTCTGTACCGGTACCCCCTGTATATAGCCTCCACATTGACTCTGTACCAGTACCCCCTGTATAAAGCCTCCACACTGACTCTGTACCGGTACCCCCTGTATATAGCCTCCACATTGACTCTGTACCAGTACCCCCTGTATATAGCCTCCACATTGACTCTGTACCGGTACCCCCTGTATATAGCCTCCACATTGACTCTGTACCGGTACCCTCTGTATATAGCCTCCACATTGACTCTGTACCAGTACCCCCTGTATATAGCCTCCACATTGACTCTGTACCAGTACCCCCTGTATATAGCCTCCACATTGACTCTGTACCGGTACCCCCCTGTATATAGCCTCCACATTGACTCTGTACCAGTACCCCCTGTATATAGCCTCCACATTGACTCTGTACCAGTACCCCCTGTATATAGCCTCCACATTGACTCTGTACCAGTACCCCCTGTATATAGCCTCCACATTGACTCTGTACCAGTACCCCCTGTATATAGCCTCCACATTGACTCTGTACCAGTACCCCCTGTATATAGCCTCCACATTGACTCTGTACCAGTACCCCCTGTATATAGCCTCCACATTGACTCTGTACCAGTACCCCCTGTATATAGCCTCCACATTGACTCTGTACCAGTACCCCCTGTATATAGCCTCCACATTGACTCTGTACCGGTACCCCCTGTATATAGCCTCCACATTGACTCTGTACCGGTACCCCCTGTATATAGCCTCCACATTGACTCTGTACCAGTACCCCCTGTATATAGCCTCCACATTGACTCTGTACCAGTACCCCCTGTATATAGCCTCCACATTGACTCTGTACCGTAACACCCTGTATATAGCCTCCACATTGACTCTGTACCAGTACCCCCTGTATATAGCCTCCACATTGACTCTGTACCAGTACCCCCTGTATATAGCCTCCACATTGACTCTGTACCAGTACCCCCTGTATATAGCCTCCACATTGACTCTGTACCGGTACCCCCCTGTATATAGCCTCCACATTGACTCTGTACCAGTACCCCCTGTATATAGCCTCCACATTGACTCTGTACCAGTACCCCCTGTATATAGCCTCCACATTGACTCTGTACCGGTACCCCCTGTATATAGCCTCCACATTGACTCTGTACCAGTACCCCTTGTATATAGCCTCCACATTGACTCTGTACCGGTTCCCCTGTATATAGCCTCCACATTGACTCTGTACCAGTACCCCCTGTATATAGCCTCCACATTGACTTGCACCGCTATTGTTATTTTACTGCTCTTCTTTAACTACTTGTTACTTTTATTCTTATTCATATTTTTTAAACTGCGTTGGTAAGTTACCATTTCACTGTTGACGCATGACTAATAACGTCTGATTTGATTTAACAAGACGAGTCCCTACGCCTGTCTTAAAGCAGCGTGAAACGGTGTTGAAATAGTTGACCATATGCGGGCAGGCGATTGGCTATTGCTACAACTCCTATTATAACGATTGGATGACTCTGGGAGGTTCAGTAAGCAACACTTGGATGTTTTCCACCAGCACCACCCTGCATCCCACTGCTGACTTGCTTCTAAAGCTAGGCAGGGTTGATCCCTGGATGGGAGACCAGATGATGCTGGAGGTGATGTCTGTGGTCCAGTAGGAATACACCCTTTCCTCTGGTCTGAAAAAAAAGACATCCCAATTCCCCAGGGCAGTGATTGGGGAAATTGCCCTGTGTAGTGTACTGTATTTCAAATGGGATGTTAAACGGGTGTCTTGACTCCCTGTGGTCACTAAAGATGTCTTGGCACTTATTGTAAGAATAGGGATGTAAACCCAGGTCTCCTGGATAAATTCCCAATCTGGCCCTCATACACCTAATCATCCCCAGCATGCAAAAGTATTCACCCCCCTTTGCATTTTTCCTATTTGTTTGCCTTACAACCTGGGTGTTGTATCATTTGACCAACACAATATTTCTAAGATGCAAAATGTTTTTAATTGTGAAACAATCAAGAAATAAGACAAAAAAAAACTAAAAAACTTGAACCATGCTTCACTGTGGGGATGGTGTTCTCGGAGTGATGGCCAAAAAGCTACATTTTAGTCTCATCTGACCAGAATACTTTCTCCAATACGTTTGGGGAGTCTCCCACATGCCTTCTGGCGAACACCAAAAGTGTTTGCTTATTTTTCCTTTATGCAATGGCTTTCTGGACACTCTCACTCTCTGGACACTCCATTCTCTGCTGTGGAGCTTTGCAGCTCCTTCAGGGTTATCTTTGGTCTCTTTGTTGCCCTCCTTGCCTGGTCTGTGAGTTTTGGTGGGTGGCCCTCTCTTGGTAGGTTTGTTGTGGTGCCATATTCTTTCCATTTTTTAATAACGGAGTTAATGATGCTCCGTGGGATGTTAAAAGTTTAACTTTTTTTGAAGGCCCACAAACCTGACTCAGTTGCTCTGTCAGGAGGAATGGGCCAAAATTCACCCAATTTATTGTGGGAAGCTTGTGGAAGGCTACCCGAAACATTTGACCCAAGATAAACAATTTAAAGGCAATGCTACCAAATACTAATTGAGTGTATGTAAACTTCTTACCCACTGTGAAATAAAAGCTGAAATAAATAATTATCTCTACTATTATTCTGACATTTCACATTCTTAAAATAAAGTGGTGTTGCTAACTGACCTAAAACAGGGTATTTTTACTAGGATTAAATGTCAGGAATTGTGAAAAACTGATTTTAAATGTATTTGGCTAAGGTGTATGTAAACTTCTGACTTGGTACTGACCCTGTGTACAGTCACCTTACCCCTATACATATCTACCTCCATCACTCCAGTATCCCTGTTCCCTTCACCCTATACATATCTACCTCCATCACTCCAGTATCCCTGTCTCCTTCCCCCTATACATATCTACCTCCATCACTCCAGTATCCCTGTCTCCTTCCCCCTATACATATCTACCTCCATCACTCCAGTATCCCTGTTCCCTTCACCCTATACATATCTACCTCCATCACTCCAGTATCCCAATGTTAACATGGTAATAGACATGTCCCTGGATATACAGTGAGCTCCGAAAGGACAGTGACCTGACCCTGGAACTGACCCTGGAACTGACCCTGGAACTGATCCTGGATCTGATCCTGGAACTGACCCTGGAACTGATCCTGGAACTGACCCTGGAACTGACCCTGGAACTGACCCTGGAACTGATCCTGGATCTGATCCTGGAACTGATCCTGGAACTGACCCTGGAACTGGCCCGGGAACTGACCCTGGAAATGACCCTGGAACTAACCCTGGAACTGATCCTGGAACTGATCCTGAACTGATCCTGATCCTGAAACTGATCCTGAACTGACCCTGACCCTGGAACTGACCCTGGAACTGATCCTGGAACTGATCCTGGAACTGATCCTGGAACTGACCCTGGATCTGACCCTGGATCTGACCCTGGATTTGACCCTGTATCTGACCCTGGAACTGACCCTGGATCTGACCCTGGATTTGACCCTGTATCTGACCCTGGATCTGACCCTGGATTTGACCCTGTATCTGACCCTGGATCTGACCCTGGAACTGACCCTGGAACTGACCCTGGATCTGACCCTGGATCTGAACCTGGATCTGACCCTGGATCTGACCCTGGATCTGACCCTGGATCTGAACCTGGATCTGACCCTGGATCTGACCCTGGATCTGACCCTGGATCTGAACCTGGATCTGACCCTGGATCTGAACCTAGAATCAGAGCAGGTGGTCAGTCCTGTTAGAATCAGAGCAGGTGGTCAGTCCTGTTAGGGTTGGAAACAGAGCAGGTGGTCAGTCCTGTTAGGGTTGGAAACAGCAGGTGGTCAGTCCTGTTGGGGTTGGAAACAGATAAGGTGGTCAGTCCTGTTAGAATCAGAGCAGGTGGTCAGTCCTGATAGAATCAGAGCAGGTGGTCAGTCTTGTTAGGGTTAGAATCAGAGCAGGTGGTCAGTCCTGTTAGAATCAGAGCAGGAGGTCAGTCCTGTTAGGGTTCGAATCAGAGCGTGCGACTGGAGCCGCCCTTCGGGGAGGTGGCACTGTCACATGTGCTCCCTCTCCTTCCTCTAGGTTACCAGGCTGCTCATTACGGCGTACACCTGTCACCATCGTTACGCCCACCTGCGAGTCATCAGATTCACCTGGACTCCATCACCTCCCTGATTACCTTCCCTATATACAGTGCCTTGTGAAAGTATTCGGCCCCCTTGAACTTTGCGACCTTTTGCCACATTTCAGGCTTCAAACATAAAGATATAAAACTGTATTTTTTTGTGAAGAATCAACAACAAGTGGGACACAATCATGAAGTGGAACGACATTTATTGGATATTTCAAACTTTTTTAACAAATCAAAAACTGAAAAATTGGGCGTGCAAAATTATTCAGCCCCTTTACTTTCAGTGCAGCAAACTCTCTCCAGAAGTTCAGTGAGGATCTCTGAATGATCCAATGTTGACCTAAATGACTAATGATGATAAATACAATCCACCTGTGTGTAATCAAGTCTCTGTATAAATGCACCTGCACTGTGATAGTCTCAGAGATCCGTTAAAAGCGCAGAGAGCATCATGAAGAACAAGGAACACACCAGGCAGGTCCGAGATACTGTTGTGAAGAAGTTTAAAGCCGGATTTGGATACAAAAATATTTCCCAAGCTTTAAACATCCCAAGGAGCACTGTGCAAGCGATAATATTGAAATGGAAGGAGTATCAGACCACTGCAAATCTACCAAGACCTGGCCGTCCCTCTAAACTTTCAGCTCATACAAGGAGAAGACTGATCAGAGATGCAGCCAAGAGGCCCATGATCACTCTGGATGAACTGCAGAGATCTACAGCAGAGGTGGGAGACTCTGTCCATAGGACAACAATCAGTCGTATATTGCACAAATCTGGCCTTTATGGAAGAGTGGCAAGAAGAAAGCCATTTCTTAAAGATATCCATAAAAAGTGTTGTTTAAAGTTTGCCACAAGCCACCTGGGAGACACACCAAACATGTGGAAGAAGGTGCTCTGGTCAGATGAAACCAAAATTGAACTTTTTGGCAACAATGCAAAACGTTATGTTTGGCGCAAAAGCCACACAGCTCATCACACTGAACACACCATCCCCACTGTCAAACATGGTGGTGGCAGCATCATGGTTTGGGCCTGCTTTTCTTCAGCAGGGACAGGGAAGATGGTTAAAATTGATGGGAAGATGGATGGAGCCAAATACAGGACCATTCTGGAAGAAAACCTGATGGAGTCTGCAAAAGACCTGAGACTGGGACGGAGATTTGTCTTCCAAGAAGACAAAGATCCAAAACAAAAAGCAAAATCTACAATGGAATGGTTCAAAAATAAACATATCCAGGTGTTAGAATGGCCAAGTCAAAGTCCAGACCTGAATCCAATCGAGAATCTGTGGAAAGAACTGAAAACTGCTGTTCACAAATGCTCTCCATCCAACCTCACTGAGCTCGAGCTGTTTTGCAAGGAGGAATGGGAAAAATGTCAGTCTCTCGATGTGCAAAACTGATAGAGACATACCCCAAGCGACTTACAGCTGTAATCGCAGCAAAAGGTGGCATTACAAAGTATTAACTTAAGGGGGCCGAATAATTTTGCACGCCCAATTTTTCAGTTTTTGATTTGTTAAAAAAGTTTGAAATATCCAATAAATGTCGTTCCACTTCATGATTGTGTCCCACTTGTTGTTGATTCTTCACAAAAAAATACAGTTTTATATCTTTATGTTTGAAGCCTGAAATGTGGCAAAAGGTCGCAAAGTTCAAGGGGGCCGAATACTTTCGCAAGGCACTGTATGTCACTCCCTTTGATTCCTTCCCCAGCCGTTATTGTTTCCGTTCCTGTGTCATGTCTGTGCGTTGTTCGTGTTTTCTAGTTTTGTATTATGTTGTCTTTATTCATTAAAACAATTACTCCCTGAACTTGCTTCCTGACTCTCGGCGCACAGCACTACAGGTTAGTAACTGCCGATCTGATCTTCAAAAGTGATTGTCGCTCAATCATAGCGGATACATTTTTGTGCAAAAAAGAAAATGAAGCCTGCAAGAGAATCCCAAAATAGCAAAGTTGAGTCTCTCAAGACATTATCCATAGAGTACGACGCCATCTTCAGTAATGTCGTGGTTTCTGATTGGTTTCTGAAAACATGAGGGAAAAATCAGGATGTGGCATATAATTCACTACAGAGAATATAAAGCATCTAGCCAGCTACTGTACAATATAACAAGTTACAGTCTATGCATTGACCCATACCAAATAAAGGGTACAACACCAGGATCTCTCCACAGTGTCCCTGCCTCTGGCAACCACTCTCTTCCCCTGCTGGATTGCGGGTCTTATGATTGCTGACAGCAAGACGTTTTGCAGTGCAAAGCAAACACACTGTGGGATCGGATGAGGAGTGGAGAAGGAACAATGGTTCCTGACACACAACAGCATTGCAGTCCGCCTCCAACCCCCCCGTGTTTCTTTAATCAATTAGAGTGGCCTTGGCCAATTAGGATGTTAGTATGAAAACAATGCTGCTGTGTTCTCTGAGCCCATTGGCTGAGCTGGAAACAACTGAAATATGAGCCGCTCTTTACATACTTTTTGCTGAACTTTACATTTTTATGTTTGAAAGCGTTTTCTGTGGGGCTAATTCACTGTTTTAATTCCGTTCAACGCAACACTCTTATGTGCCAATGTCTTTTTGAAGGAGTCTTTTCCTTGAAAGTGAAACTAGGTCACAACGAAATGTTCCTCTGTCTTCCTCAGTCTGGGTTGTGAATACGGACGAGAACATAGAGAGGGAGTAGAGAGAACAGGGAGCGAGAGAGAGAGAGAGAGAGAGAGAGAGAGAGAGAGAGAGAGAGAGAGAGAGAGAGAGTAGAGAGAACAGGGAGCGAGAGAGAGAGAGAGAAAAAGAGAGAGAGATAGAGAGAGAGAGAGATAGAGAGAGAGAGAGAGTAGAGAGAACAGGGAGCGAGAGAGAGAGAGAGAGAGAGAGAGAGAGAGAGAGAGAGAGTAGAGGGAGAGAGAGAGAGAGAGAGAGAGAGAGAGAGACAGAGAGAGAGAGAGAGAGAGAGAGAGAGAGAGAGAGAGAGAAAGAGAGAAAGAGAGACATAGAGAGAGAGACATAGAGAGAGAGAGAGAGAGTAGAGGGAGAGAGAGAGAGAGAGAGAGAGAGAGACAGAGAGAGAGAGAGAGAGAGAGAGAGAGAGAGAGAGAGAGAGAGAGAGAGAACAGGGACAGAGAGAGAGAGAGTAGAGAGAACAGGGAGCGAGAGAGAGAAAGAGAGCGAGAGAGAGAGAGAGAGAAAGAGAGCGAGAGAGAGAGAGAGAGAGAGAGAGAGAGAGAGAGAGAGAGAGTAGAGAGAACAGGGAGCGAGAGAGAGAAAGAGGGAGATAGAGAGAGAGAGGGAGAGAGAGAGTAGAGGGAGAGAGAGAGAGAGAGTAGAGTAGAGGGAGAGAGAGAGAGAGAGAGAGAGAGAGTAGAGGGAGAGAGAGAGAGAGAGAGAGAGAGAGAGAGAGAGAGAGAGAGACAGAGAGACAGAGAGACAGAGAGACAGAGAGAGAACAGGGAGAGAGAGAGAGAGAGACAGAGAGACAGAGAGAGAACAGAGAGAGAGAGAGAGAGAGACAGAGAGACAGAGAGACAGAGAGAGAACAGGGAGAGAGAGAGAGAGAGACAGCCTACAGCCAAGATTTCCCTCTGAAAGCCTCCCTCCCTTGACTTATTCCACATGTTGTTTTGTAACAGCCTGAATGAATAAGTATAAATTTTTTCCGAATCTGTCTAATCACAATACCACATAATGACAAAGTGAAAACATGTTCTTAGACATTTTTGTACATTTATTGAAAATGAAATAAAGACAGCATGTTTCACTTTGTCATTATGGTGTATTGCTTACATACATACATACATACATACATATATACATACATACATGCACAGAAATTGCATGGAAATCTTGCTATTGTTAAAAAAAAATGTGGGACGTATGCCAGAAAAGCCATTTCACAACACAACACTAAACCATACATTAACAACACTAAACCATACATTAACAAATGGTATCCACAAACTGTTAGGGCCTACATAAAGCTGCCCCAACATCAGAGTCCCAACAGCAGAGTCGATAAAAGACAGTACTGTGCAGCCGTCTTCATCGACCTGGCCAAGGCTTTCGACTCTGTCAATCACCATATTCTTATCGGCAGACTCAGTAGCCTCACTTTTTCTAATGACTGCCTTGCCTGGTTCACCAACTACTTTGCAGACAGAGTTCAGTGTGTCAAATCGGAGGGCATGTTGTCCGGTCCTCTGGCAGTCTCTATGGGGTGCCACAGGGTTAAATTCTCGGGCCGACTCTTTTCTCTGTATATATCAATGATGTTGCTCTTGCTGCTGGCAATTCCCTGATCCACCTATACGCAGACGACACCATACTGTATACTTCTGGCACTTCCTTGGACATTGTGCTAACCTCCAAACGAGCTTCAATGCCGTACAATACTCCTTCCGTGGCCTCCAACTGCTCTTAAACACTTGTAAAACCAAATTCATGCTTTTCATCCGTTCGCTGCCTCCACCCGCACACCCGACTAGCATCACCACCCTGGTTGGTTCTGAACTGGAATATGTGGACATCTATAAGTACCTAGGTGTCTGGCTAGACTGTAAACTCGCCTTCCAGACTCATATCAAACATCTCCAATCTAAAATCAAATCTAGAGTCGGCTTTCTATTTCACAACAAAGCCTCCTTCACTCACGCCACCAAACTTACCTTTTACTGAGCAGTGGCTTCTGTCTGGTCACTCTACCATAAAGGCCTTGTTGGTGGAGTGCTGCAGAGATGGTTGTCCTTCCGGAAGGTTTCTCCCATCTCCACAGAGGAATTCTGGAGCTCTTTCAGAGTGACCATCAGTTTCCTCCCCGATTGCTCAATTTGGCCTGGAGGCCAGCTCTAGGAAGAGTCTTGGTGGTTCCAAACTTCTTCCATTTAAGAATGATGGAGGCCACTATGTTCTTGGGACCTTCAATACTACTTTGCTACACTTTCCCTTCAATACTGTTTTGCTACACTTCCCCAGATCAGTCTCGATAAAATCCTGTCTCAGAGCTCTGCGGACAATTCCTTTGACGTCATGGCTTGGTTTATGCTCTGACATGCACTGTGGAACCTTATATAGGCTAGGATCCTTTTTCCTCAATTTCCGCCTGACTGACGTGCCCAAAGTAAACAGCCTGTTGCTCAAGCCCTGAAGCCAGGATACGCATATATTTGGCACCATTGGAAAGAAAACACTTTGAAGGTTGTAGAAATGTTCAAATAATGTAGGAGACTATAATACAATAGACATGGTAGGAGAAAATACAATGAAAAAACAAACAGTTTTTTTTTGAGAGCTTTGCTATTCCAATGGAAAGTATATGGAAATAATTAAATCTAGCTTCCAGTATGCAATTCCTATGTCTTCCACTGGGTGTCAGTAGTCTTTGTTCAAGGTCAGGCTTGTTTCTTCCAAAACATTTAAGAAAAACTTGTTTAGTAGGACATCTGCTTGGAAATTAGTGTGTTCGCACGCCATGAAGACAACGCACACCTGCTATTATCACTTTCCTTGAACATACTTATTTCCTATTGAACATACTTCTTTCCTATTGAACATCAACAACAACTTATTTCCTATTGAACTTCTTTCCGTATTAAATATTATAGACTACATTTTGGAGGATCTGAGGATTTAATAGAAACGTATTTTGACTTGTTGAAACAAAGTTTAGATTTTTTGGATTCCTTTCTCTGCATGTTGAACGAGTGGATTACTCAAATTGATGGCGACAACTAAACAGACTTTTTGGGATATGAAGAAGGATTTTATCTGACAAAGCGACACTACATGTTATAGCTGGGACCCTTTGGATGACAAATCAGAGGAATATTTACAAAAATGAAGTGAATATTTAATCGATTAATCGATTTAATCGATAATTGTATGTACATAAATCTTTAATATCCATCATTTGTATGATTATTTATTTGAATTGCGCGCCCACAAGTTTCACTGGAAGTTGTTTCGCTAGCGGGACTCCTAGCCTTATGAAGATTTATATAAATCATGTCCAATCAATTGAATTTACCACAGGTGGACTCCAATCAAGTTGTAGAAACATCTCAAGGATGATCAATGGAAACATGATGCAACTGAGATCAATTTCAAGCCTCATAGCAAAGGTTCTGAATACTGAGGTATAATAAGGTATTTCTGTTTTTTTTCCCCCAAAACTTGTAAACTTTGTCATTATGGGGTATTGTGATGTCATTATGGGGTATTGTGATGTCATTATGGGTATTGTGATGTCATTATGGGTATTGTGATGTCATTATGGGGTATTGTGTGTAGATTGATGAGGAAATGTTTTTCTTTAATCATTTTTAGAATAAATCTAAAAACATGTGGAGAAGGATCTGAATGCACACACACACACACACACACACACACACACACACACACACACACACACACACACACACACACACACACACACACACACACACTGACATACACACACTGTGTTCAATTGCTCTACTTTCAGCATTCAGCTGTGTGTTGAGTGGTGGGTACACATTGATATTAGAAATGAATCCATTTGTAAACAACATGTGTTGACTAACAGTTTTGGAAAAACAATACAGAGTTAAAGATAAAGTACGAAATAAAACATAGAAATGGAGAAACAGTGAATAAAGAATAAAAATAACATGCCTATTATACAGGAATGAACAGGTAATAACATGGTTATATACAGGGAGTACCAGGTAATAACATGGTTATATACAGGGAGTACCAGGTAATAACATGGCTATATACAGGGGTACCAGGTAATAACATGGTTATATACAGGGAGTACCAGGTAATAACATGGATATATACAGGGAGTACCAGGTAATAACATGGCTATATACAGGGAGTACCAGGTAATAACATGGTTATATACAGGAATGAAAAGGTAATAACATGGTTATATACAGGGAGTACCAGGTAATAACATGGTTATATACAGGGAGTACCAGATAATAACATGGCTATATACAGGAATGAAAAGGTAATAACATGGTTATATACAGGGAGTACCAGGTAATAACATGGTTATATACAGGGAGTACCAGATAATAACATGGCTATATACAGGGAATACCAGGTAATAACATGGTTATATACAGGGAGTACCAGGTAATAACATGGTTATATACAGGGAGTACCAGGTAATAACATGGCTATATACAGGGAGTACCAGGTAATAACATGGCTATATACAGGAAGTACCAGATAATAACATGGCTATATACAGGGGGTACCAGGTAATAACATGGCTATATACAGGAAGTACCAGGTAATAACATGGCTATATACAGGGAGTACCAGGTAATAACATGGCTATATACAGGGAGTACCAGGTAATAACATGGTTATATACAGGAATGAAAAGGTAATAACATGGTTATATACAGGGAGTACCAGATAATAACATGGCTATATACAGGAATGAAAAGGTAATAACATGGTTATATACAGGGAGTACCAAGTAATAACATGGTTATATACAGGGAGTACCAGATAATAACATGGTTATATACAGGGAGTACCAGGTAATAACATGGTTATATACAGGGAGTACCAGGTAATAACATGGCTATATACAGGGAGGTAATAACATGGCTATATACAGGGAGTACCAGGTAATAACATGGCTATATACAGGAAGTACCAGATAATAACATGGCTATATACAGGGGGTACCAGGTAATAACATGGCTATATACAGGAAGTACCAGGTAATAACATGGCTATATACAGGAATGAAAAGGTAATAACATGGTTATATACTGGGAGTACCAGGTAATAACATGGCTATATACAGGAAGTACCAGATAATAACATGGCTATATACAGGAATGAAAAGGTAATAACATGGTTATATACAGGGAGTACCAGGTAATAACATGGTTATATACAGGGAGTACCAGATAATAACAAGGCTATATACAGGGAATACCAGGTAATAACATGGTTATATACAGGAATGAAAAGGTAATAACATGGTTATATACAGGGAGTACCAGGTAATAACATGGTTATATACAGGGAGTACCAGATAATAACATGGCTATATACAGGAATGAAAAGGTAATAACATGGTTATATACAGGGAGTACCAGGTAATAACATGGTTATATACAGGGAGTACCAGGTAATAACATGGCTATATACAGGGGTACCCGGTAATAACATGGTTATATACAGGGAGTACCAGGTAATAACATGGATATATACAGGGAGTACCAGGTAATAACATGGCTATATACAGGGAGTACCAGGTAATAACATGGTTATATACAGGAATGAAAAGGTAATAACATGGTTATATACAGGGAGTACCAGGTAATAACATGGTTATATACAGGGAGTACCAGATAATAACATGGCTATATACAGGAATGAAAAGGTAATAACATGGTTATATACAGGGAGTACCAGGTAATAACATGGTTATATACAGGGAGTACCAGATAATAACATGGCTATATACAGGGAATACCAGGTAATAACATGGTTATATACAGGGAGTACCAGGTAATAACATGGTTATATACAGGGAGTACCAGGTAATAACATGGCTATATACAGGGAGTACCAGGTAATAACATGGCTATATACAGGAAGTACCAGATAATAACATGGCTATATACAGGGGGTACCAGGTAATAACATGGCTATATACAGGAAGTACCAGGTAATAACATGGCTATATACAGGGAGTACCAGGTAATAACATGGCTATATACAGGGAGTACCAGGTAATAACATGGTTATATACAGGAATGAAAAGGTAATAACATGGTTATTTACAGGGAGTATCAGGTAATAACATGGTTATATACAAGGAGTACCAGATAATAACATGGCTATATACAGGAATGAAAAGGTAATAACATGGTTATATACAGGGAGTACCAAGTAATAACATGGTTATATACAGGGAGTACCAGATAATAACATGGTTATATACAGGGAGTACCAGGTAATAACATGGTTATATACAGGGAGTGCCAGGTAATAACATGGCTATATACAGGGAGGTAATAACATGGCTATATACAGGGAGTACCAGGTAATAACATGGCTATATACAGGAAGTACCAGATAATAACATGGCTATATACAGGGGGTACCAGGTAATAACATGGCTATATACAGGAAGTACCAGGTAATAACATGGCTATATACAGGAATGAAAAGGTAATAACATGGTTATATACTGGGAGTACCAGGTAATAACATGGCTATATACAGGAAGGTAATAACATGGCTATATACAGGGAGGTAATAACATGGCTATATACAGGGAGGTAATAACATGGCTATATACAGGGAGGTAATAACATGGCTATATAAAGGAAGTACCAGGTAATAACATGGCTATATACAGGAATGAAAAGGTAATAACATGGTTATATACAGGGAGTACCAGGTAATAACATGGTTATATACAGAGAGTACCAAGTAATAACATGGCTATATACAGGGAGGTAATAACATGGCTATATACAGGGAGTACCAGGTAATAACATGGTTATATACAGGGAGGTAATAACATGGTTATATACAGGGAGGTAATAACATGGTTATATGCAGGGAGTACCAAATAATAACATGGCTATATACAGGAATGAAAAGGTAATAACATGGTTATATACAGGGAGTACCAGGTAATAACATGGTTATATACAGGGAGGTAATAACATGGCTATATACAGGGAGTACCATGTAATAACATGATTATATACAGGGAGTACCAGGTAATAACATGATTATATACAGGGAGTACCAGGTCATAACATGGTTATATACAGGGAGTACCAGATAATAACATGGCTATATACAGGAAGTACCAGGTAATAACATGGCTATATACAGGAATGAAAAGGTAATAACATGGTTATATACAGGGAGTACCAGGTAATAACATGGCTATATACAGGGAGGTAATAACATGGCTATATACAGGGAGTACCAGGCAATAACATGGCTATATACAGGGAGTACCAGGTAATAACATGGTTATATACAGGGAGTACCAGGTAATAACATGGCTATATACAGGGAGGTAATAACATGGCTATATACAGGGAGTACCAGGTAATAACATGGCTATATACAGGAAGTACCAGATAATAACATGGCTATATACAAGGGGTACCAGGTAATAACATGGTTATATACAGGGAGTACCAGGTAATAACATGACTATATACAGGGAGGTAATAACATGGCTATATACAGGGAGTATCAGGTAATAACATGGCAATATACAGGAAGTACCAGGTAATAACATGGTTATATACAGGAGGAACCAGATAATAACATGGTTATATACAGGAAGTACAATTGAATAAAATGGCTATATACAGGGAGTACCAGGTAATAACATGGTTATATACAGGGACTACCAGATAATAACATGGTTATATACAGGGAGTACCAGGTAATAACATGGTTATATACAGGGAGTACCAGGTAATAACATGGCTATATACAGGGAGTACCAGGTAATAACATGGTTATATACAGGGAGTACCAGGTAATAACATGGCTCGGTGTGGTGTGTCTGTGTGGTGTGTCTGTGTGCGTGTGTCTGTGTGGTTTGTCTGTGTGGTGTGTCTGTGTGTGTGTCTGTGTGGTGTGTCTGTGTGGTGTGTCTGTGTGCGTGTGTCTGTGTGGTTTGTCTGTGTGGTGTGTCTGTGTGTGTGTCTGTGTGGTGTGTCTGTGTGCCTGTGTCTGTGTGGTGTGTCTGTGTGGTGTGTCTGTGTGGTGTGTCTGTGTGGTGTGTCTGTGTGGTGTGTCGGTGTGGTGTGTCTGTGTGGTGTGTCTGTGTGGTGTGTCTGTGTGGTGTGTCTGTGTGGTGTGTCGGTGTGGTGTGTCTGTGTGGTGTGTCTGTGCGGTGTGTCTGTGTGGTGTGTCTGTGTGTGTGTCTGTGTGGTGTGTCTTCGTCCTGTGTGGATGAACAAGGTTCATCCTCTACGGTGGTAATGGATGTGCTCGTGTCTCCGCTGGTAGAAAAATGGAGTCTGTCCAACTACGTAGTTACCAGTGTTCATCTCTGCACCATATAATCTACGTCTCCTTCATCACTTAGGACAATTACAACAGATAAATGTGTTCCCTCAGGGCCGCTATGGGTCTGATGCTAGGGATGGGAGGCTGGGGATGGGAGGCTGGGGATGGGTGGCTGGGGATGGGGATTCGAGTCTGGGGATGGGAGTCTGGGGATGGGGATGGGAGGCTGGGGATGGGAGCCTGGGGATAGGAGGCTGAGGCTGGGAGAGTGGGGCTGGGAGGCTGGGGATGGGAGGCTGGGGATGGGGCTGGGAGGCTGGGAAATGGGATACTGGGGATGGGGGTGGGGATGGGAGGCTGAGGCTGGGAGGCTGGGGCTGGGAGGCTGGGGATGCGAGGTTGG
This sequence comes from Oncorhynchus clarkii lewisi, assembly GCF_045791955.1. NCBI lineage: Eukaryota > Metazoa > Chordata > Actinopteri > Salmoniformes > Salmonidae > Oncorhynchus > Oncorhynchus clarkii. Next base: position 2,825,831 of record NC_092158.1, on the reverse strand, counting down.
GGATGGGAGGCTGTGAGACTGGGGATGGGAGGCTGTTGCTGGGAGAGTGGGGCTGGGAGGCTGGGGAAGGGAGGCTGGGGATGGGGCCGGGAGGCTGGGGAATGGGATCCTGGGGATGGGGGTGGGGATGGGAGGCTGAGGCTGGGAGGCAGGGGCTGGGAGGCTGGGGATTGGAGGCTGGGGATGGGAGGCTGGGAATGGGAGGCTGGGGATTGGAGACAGGGGATGGGGATGGGGATAGGAGGCTGTGGATGGGGACGGGAGGATGGGGATGGGAGTCTGGGGATGGGAGGCTGGGGCTGGGGATGGGAGGCTGGGGATGGGAGGCTGGGGATAGGAGGCTGAGACTGGGAGAGTTGGTCTGGGAGGCTGGGGATGGGAGGCTGGGGATGGGGATGGGAGGCTGGGGAATGGGATACTGGGGATGGAGGTGGGGATGGGAGGCTGAGGCTGGGAGGCTGGGGCTGGGAGGCTGGGGATGGGAGGCTGGGGATGGGAGGCTGGGGATGGGAGGCTGGGAATGGGAGGCTGGGGATTGGAGGCTGTGGATGGGGATGGGAGGATGGGGATGGGAGTCTGGGGATGGGAGGCTGGGGCTGGGGCTGGGGATGGGAGGCTGAGGATGGGGCCGGGATGCTGGGGAATGGGATACTGGGGATGGGGGTGGGGATGGGAGGCTGAGGCTAGGAGGCAGGGGCTGGGAGGCTGGGGATGGGAGGCTGGGGATGGAGCATGGGGCTGTGAGGCTGGGGAATGGGAGACTGGGGATGAGGGTGGGGATGGGAGGCTGTGAGACTGGGGATGGGAGGCTGTTGCTGGGAGAGTGTGGCTGGGAGGCTGGGGATGGGAGGCTGGGGATGGGGCCGGGAGGATTGGGAATGGGATCCTGGGGATGGGGGTGGGGATGGGAGGCTGAGGCTGGGAGGCAGGGACTGGGAGGCTGGGGATTGGAGGCTGGGGATGGGAGGCTGAGAATGGGAGGCTGGGAATTGGAGACAGGGGATGGGGATGGGGATAGGAGGCTGTGGATGGGGATGGGAGGATGGGGATGGGAGTCTGGGGACGGGAGGCTGGGGCTGGGGATGGGAGATTGGGGATGGGAGGCTGGGGATAGGAGGCTGAGACTGGGAGAGTTGGTCTGGGAGGCTTGGGATGGGAGGCTGGGGATGGGGATGGGAGGCTGGGGAATGGGATACTGGGGATGGAGGTGGGGATGGGAGGCTGAGGCTGGGAGGCTGGGGCTGGGAGGCTGGGGATGGGAGGCTGGGGATGGGAGGCTGAGAATGGGAGGCTGGGGATTGGAGGCTGTGGATGGGGATTGGAGGATGGGTATGGGAGTCTGGGGATGGGAGGCTGGGGCTGGGGCTGGGGATGGGAGGCTGGGGATGGGGCCGGGATGCTGGGGAATGGGATACTGGGGATGGGGGTGGGGATGGGAGGCTGAGGCTAGGAGGCAGGGGCTGGGAGGCTGGGGATTGGAGGCTGGGGATGGGAGGCTGGGAATGGGAGGCTGGGGATTGGAGACAGGGGATGGGGATGGGGATAGGATGCTGTGTATGAGGATGGGAGGATGGGGATGGGAGTCTGGCGTTGGGAGGCTGGGGCTGGGGCTGGGGATGGGAGGCTGGGGATAGGAGGCTGAGGCTGGGAGAGTGGGGCTGGGAGGCTGGGGATGGGAGGCTGGGGATGGGGCTGGGAGGCTGGGGAATGGGATACTGGGGATGGGGGTGGGGATGTGAGGCTGAGGCTGGGAGGCTGGGGCTGGGAGGCTGGGGATGGGAGGCTGGGGATGGAGCATGGGGCTGGGAGGCTGGGGAATGGGAGACTGGGGATGAGGGTGGGGATGGGAGACTGGGGATGGGGATGGGAGGCTGTGGATGGTGTTGGGAGGCAGGAGATGAGATGCTGGTCCTGGGGCTGGGAGGTTTGGCTTGGGATGGGAGGCTGGGGCTGGGGATGAGAGGCTGGGGATGGGAATAGGAGGCTCTGGATGGGAGGCTGGGGCTGGGACTGGGGATCGGAGAATGGGGCTGGGAGGCTGAGGTTGGGAGGCTGGGGCTGGGAGGCTGGGGATGGGAGGCTGGGGATGGGAGGCTTAGGATGGGAGGCTGGGGCTGGAGCTGTTGATGCGGGTGGGAGGCTGGAGATGGGTGTCTGGGGATGGGAGTCTAGGGCTGGGAGGCTGGTGCTGGGGATGGGAAGCTGTGGACGGGAAGCTGGGGATGGGAGGCTAGGGATGGAGGCAAAGGATGGGAATGGGAGACTGGGGATGTGAGGCTGGGGTTGGAGGCTGGGGTTGGGGATTTGAGTCTGGGAGACTGGGGATGGGAGGCTGTGAGTCTGGGGTTGGGAGAATGTGGCTGGGAGAGTGGGGCTGGGAGGCTGGGGATGGGAGGCTGGGGATGGGGCTGGGAGGCTGGGGAATGGGATACTGGGGATGGGGGTGGGAATGGGAGGCTGAGGCTAGGAGGCTGGGGCTGGGAGGCTGGGGATGGGAGGCTGGGGATGGAGCACGGGGCTGGGAGGCTGGGGAATGGGAGACTGGGGATGAGGGTGGGGATGGGAGGCAGGGATGGGAGACTGGGGATGGGGATGGGAGGCTGTGGATGGTGTTGGGAGGCAGGGGATGAGAGGCTGGGGCTGGGGCTGGGGATGGGAGGTTTGGCTTGGGATGGGAGGCTGGAGAATGGGGATGAGAGGCTGGGGATGGGGATGGGGATAGGAGGCTGTGGATGGGAGGCTGGGGCTGGGGCTGGGGATGGAAGAGTGGGGCTGGGAGGCTGAGGTTGGGAGGCTGGGGCTGGGAGGCTGGGGATGGGAGGCTGGGGATGGGAGGCGGGGGCTGGGGCTGTTGATGAGGGTGGGAGGCTGGGGATGGGAGGCTGGGGATGGGAGGCTGGGGCTGGGGATGGGAGACTGGGGATGGGAGGCTGGGGATGGGAGGCTGTGGATGGTGTTGGGAGGCAGGAGATGAGATGCTGGTCCTGGGGCTGGGAGGTTTGGCTTGGGATGGGAGGCTGGGGCTGGGGATGAGAGGCTGGGGATGGGAATAGGAGGCTCTGGATGGGAGGCTGGGGCTGGGACTGGGGATCGGAGAATGGGGCTGGGAGGCTGAGGTTGGGAGGCTGGGGCTGGGAGGCTGGGGATGGGAGGCTGGGGATGGGAGGCTTAGGATGGGAGGCTGGGGCTGGAGCTGTTGATGAGGGTGGGAGGCTGGAGATCGGAGTCTGGGGATGGGAGTCTAGGGCTGGGAGGCTGGTGCTGGGGATGGGAAGCTGTGGACGGGAAGCTGGGGATGGGAGGCTAGGGATGGAGGCAAAGGATGGGAATGGGAGACTGGGGATGTGAGGCTGGGGTTGGAGGCTGGGGTTGGGGATTTGAGTCTGGGAGACTGGGGATGGGAGGCTGTGAGTCTGGGGTTGGGAGAATGTGGCTGGGAGAGTGGGGCTGGGAGGCTGGGGATGGGAGGCTGGGGATGGGGCTGGGAGGCTGGGGAATGGGATACTGGGGATGGGGGTGGGAATGGGAGGCTGAGGCTAGGAGGCTGGGGCTGGGAGGCTGGGGATGGGAGGCTGGGGATGGAGCACGGGGCTGGGAGGCTGGGGAATGGGAGACTGGGGATGAGGGTGGGGATGGGAGGCAGGGATGGGAGACTGGGGATGGGGATGGGAGGCTGTGGATGGTGTTGGGAGGCAGGGGATGAGAGGCTGGGGCTGGGGCTGGGGATGGGAGGTTTGGCTTGGGATGGGAGGCTGGAGAATGGGGATGAGAGGCTGGGGATGGGGATGGGGATAGGAGGCTGTGGATGGGAGGCTGGGGCTGGGGCTGGGGATGGAAGAGTGGGGCTGGGAGGCTGAGGTTGGGAGGCTGGGGCTGGGAGGCTGGGGATGGGAGGCTTGGGATGGGAGGCTGGGGCTGGGGCTGTTGATGAGGGTGGGAGGCTGGGGATGGGAGGCTGGGGATGGGAGGCTGGGGCTGGGGATGGGAGACTGGGGATGGGAGGCTGGGGATGGGAGGCTGGGGATGGGAGACTGGTGCTGGGGATGGGAAGCTGTGGACGGGAGGCTGGGGATGGGAGGCTAGGGATGGAGGCTAAGGATGGGAATGGGAGGCTGGGGATGTGAGGCTGTGGTTGGAGGCTGGGTGGGGGATGGGAGGCTGGGAGACTGGGGATGGAGGGCTGTGAGACTGGGGATGGGAGGCTGTGGATGGGAGGCTGGGGATAGGGATGGGAGTCTGGGCCTGGTTATGGGGGGGCTGGGTATGTGGGGCTGGAGATGGAAGGCTGGGCCTGAGTGTGGAGGGCTGGGTTGGGAGGCTGGAGATTGAAGGCGGGGCCTGGGTGTCGAGTGCTGGGTGGGAGACTGGAGATGGAAGGCTGGGCCTGGGTGTGGAGGGCTGGGTGGGAGACTGGAGATGTAAGGCTGGGACTGGGTGTGGAGGGCTGGGTGGGGAGGCTGGAGATGGAAGGCTGGGCCTGGAGGGCTGGGTGGGGAGGCTGGAGATGGAAGGCTGGGCCTGGTTATGGGGGGCTGGGTATGTGAGGCTGGAGATGGAAGGCTGGGCCTGGTTATGGGGGTCTGGGTATGTGAGGCTGGAGATGGAAGGCTGGGCCTGGGTGTGGAGGGCTGGGTGGGGAGGCTGGAGATGGAAGGCTGGGACTGGAGATGTGGGGCTGGGACCTCAGGCCAGATCTTCACTGTGTGTGTGTGTGTGTGTGTGTGTGTGTGTGTGTGTGTGTGTGTGTGTGTGTGTGTGTGTGTGTGTGTGTGTGTGTGCGTGCGTGCGTGCGTGCGTGCGTGTGTGTGTGTGTGTGTGTGCGTGTGTCTGCGTGTGCGTCTGGGTGTGTGTTTCTGAGGTCATAACAACCTCTTGATTGTCTGATTGCTTGGTGCTGAAAGTGTGATGACTAACGTGATTGTGGGTAAACATGGCTCCGTGACCCCGCCACTGACTTGTCATTACAGACCTGGGAAGTATCCCAAATAGCAAAAGCCTCTGGTGAAAAGAAGTGCCCTATAATGGAAGTATGGTGTTATTTGGAACATGTCCCCCTGCTCTGCTGCAGCAATCTCTTTACACAGCAACTATGTTCAACGGTCTTGTCATTAGAGGCCTTCACCACTGCTCTCTGCAGCAACAATACTTAATCACATCCTTCCCCCTCAAGACCATCACCACAGGGAATACTGTCTCTTCCCCTTCCCAGCACAACTCTGTTTCCTCTTCACAGCAGGGAATACTGTCTCTTCCTGTTCACGGCAGGGGATGGTGTCTCTTCCTGTTCACGGCAGGGGATGGTGTCTCTTCCCCTTCCCAGCACAACTCTGTTTCCTCTTCACAGCAGGGAATACTGTCTCTTCCTGTTCACGGCAGGGGATGGTGTCTCTTCCTGTTCACGGCAGGGGATGGTGTCTCTTCCCCTTCCCAGCACAACTCTGTTTCCTCTTCACAGCAGGGAATACTGTCTCTTCCTGTTCACGGCAGGGGATGGTGTCTCTTCCCCTTCACAGCACAACTCTGTTTCCTCTTCACAGCAGGGGATTATGAGGGATCTTCCTCTTCACAGCAGGGAATACTGTCTCTTCCTGTTCACGGCAGGGGATGGTGTCTCTTCCCCTTCACAGCACAACTCTGTTTCCTCTTCACAGCAGGGGATTATGAGGGATCTTCCTCTTCACAGCAGGGAATACTGTCTCTTCCTGTTCACGGCAGGGGATGGTGTCTCTTCCCCTTCACAGCACAACTCTGTTTCCTCTTCACAGCAGGGGATTATGAGGTATCTTCCTCTTCACCACAGGGAATACTATCTCTTCCTGTTCACGGCAGGGGATGGTGTATCTTCCCCTTCCCAGCACAACTCTGTTTCCTCTTCACAGCAGGGAATACTGTCTCTTCCTGTTCACGGCAGGGGATGGTGTCTCTTCCCCTTCCCAGCACAACTCTGTTTCCTCTTCACAGCAGGGAATACTGTCTTTTCCTGTTCACGGCAGGGGATGGTGTCTCTTCCCCTTCACAGCACAACTCTGTTTCCTCTTCACAGCAGGGGATTATGAGGTATCTTCCTCTTCACACAGGGAATACTATCTCTTCCTGTTCACGGCAGGGGATGGTGTCTCTTCCCCTTCCCAGCACAACTCTGTTTCCTCTTCACAGCAGGGAATACTGTCTCTTCCTGTTCACGGCAGGGGATGGTGTCTCTTCCTGTTCACGGCAGGGGATGGTGTCTCTTCCCCTTCACAGCACAACTCTGTTTCCTCTTCACAGCAGGGGATTATGAGGGATCTTCCTCTTCACAGCAGGGAATACTGTCTCTTCCTGTTCACGGCAGGGGATGGTGTCTCTTCCCCTTCCCAGCACAACTCTGTTTCCTCTTCACAGCAGGGAATACTGTCTCTTCCTGCTCACGGCAGGGGATGGTGTCTCTTCCTGTTCACGGCAGGGGATGGTGTCTCTTCCCCTTCCCAGCACAACTCTGTTTCCTCTTCACAGCAGGGAATACTGTCTCTTCCTGTTCACGGCAGGGGATGGTGTCTCTTCCCCTTCACAGCACAACTCTGTTTCCTCTTCACAGCAGGGGATTATGAGGGATCTTCCTCTTCACAGCAGGGAATACTGTCTCTTCCTGTTCACGGCAGGGGATGGTGTCTCTTCCCCTTCACAGCACAACTCTGTTTCCTCTTCACAGCAGGGGATTATGAGGGATCTTCCTCTTCACAGCAGGGAATACTGTCTCTTCCTGTTCACGGCAGGGGATGGTGTCTCTTCCCCTTCCCAGCACAACTCTGTTTCCTCTTCACAGCAGGGAATACTGTCTCTTCCTGTTCACGGCAGGGGATGGTGTCTCTTCCTGTTCACGGCAGGGGATGGTGTCTCTTCCCCTTCCCAGCACAACTCTGTTTCCTCTTCACAGCAGGGAATACTGTCTCTTCCTGTTCACGGCAGGGGATGGTGTCTCTTCCCCTTCACAGCACAACTCTGTTTCCTCTTCACAGCAGGGGATTATGAGGGATCTTCCTCTTCACAGCAGGGAATACTGTCTCTTCCTGTTCACGGCAGGGGATGGTGTCTCTTCCCCTTCACAGCACAACTCTGTTTCCTCTTCACAGCAGGGGATTATGAGGGATCTTCCTCTTCACAGCAGGGAATACTGTCTCTTCCTGTTCACGGCAGGGGATGGTGTCTCTTCCCCTTCACAGCACAACTCTGTTTCCTCTTCACAGCAGGGAATACTGTCTCTTCCTGTTCACAGCAGGGGATGGTGTCTCTTCCTGTTCACGGCAGGGGATGGTGTCTCTTCCTGTTCACGGCAGGGGATGGTGTCTCTTCCCCTTCACAGCACAACTCTGTTTCCTCTTCACAGCAGGGGATTATGAGGGATCTTCTTCTTCACAGCAGGGAATACTGTCTCTTCCTGTTCACGGCAGGGGATGGTGTCTCTTCCCCTTCCCAGCACAACTCTGTTTCCTCTTCACAGCAGGGAATACTGTCTCTTCCTGTTCACGGCAGGGGATGGTGTCTCTTCCTGTTCACGGCAGGGGATGGTGTCTCTTCCCCTTCACAGCACAACTCTGTTTCCTCTTCACAGCAGGGGATTATGAGGGATCTTCCTCTTCACAGCAGGGAATACTGTCTCTTCCTGTTCACGGCAGGGGATGGTGTCTCTTCCCCTTCACAGCACAACTCTGTTTCCTCTTCACAGCAGGGGATTATGAGGGATCTTCCTCTTCACAGCAGGGAATACTGTCTCTTCCTGTTCACGGCAGGGGATGGTGTCTCTTCCTGTTCACGGCAGGGGATGGTGTCTATGCCCCTTCACAGCACAACTCTGTTTCCTCTTCACAGCAGGGGATTATGAGGGATCTTCTTCTTCACAGTAGGGGATACTGTCTCTTCTCATTCACAGTAGAGGATACTCTCTTCTCCTTCACATTATGTTATACTGTCTCTGCCTCTTCACATTAGGTTATTTTGTCTCTTCTCCTTCACAGTAGAGGAAACGGTCTCTCTCCTTCACAGTAGAGGATACTCTCTTCTCCTTCACATTAGGTCACACTGTCTCTTCCTCTTCACAGTAGGGGATACTGTCTCTTCTCCTTCACAGTAGAGGATACTGTCTCTCTCCTTCACAGTAGAGGATCCTCTCTTCCCCTTCACATTAGGTAATACTGTCTCTTCTCCTTCACATTAGGTTATACTGTCTCTTCCTCTTCACATTAGGTTATACTGTCTCCTCTCCTTCACAGTAGAGGAAACTGTCTCTTCTCCTTCACAGTAGAGGATACTGTCTCTTCTCCTTCACATTAGGTTATACTGTCTCTTCACCTTCACATTAGGTCATACTGTCTCTTCCTCTTAGTAGCACAACCCTGTTTTTGCTTCCCATTATGGGAAGTACGAGTGACTTGCTCAATATGGAAGCTTTCAGATGCTAAACTACAGGACTGTTTTGCTTTTACAGACTGGATTCTTCCGATGGCATTGAGAGGCCACCACATCAGGCACTGACTACATCAATAAGTGCATTGATGACGTCGTACCCACAGTGACCGTATGGACATACACCAACCAGAAGCCATGGATTACAGGCAACATCCGCACTGAGCTCTAACTGGGAGGCTTATAAGAAATCCCGCTATGCCATCCGACGAACCATCAAACAGGCGAAGCTCTGACGCTCGTCGGATGTGGCCGGGCTTGCAAACTATTATGGACAACAAAGGGAAGCACAGCCGCAAGCTGCCCAGTGACACGACCATACCTCGCTTCGAGGTAAGCAACACTGAAGCATGCTTGAGAGCCCCAGCCGTTCCAGACAACTGTGTGATCACGCTCTCCACCGCCGATGTGAGTAAGACCTGTAAACAGGTCAACATTCTCAAGGCCGCAGGGCCAGACGGATTACCAGGACGGGTATGGCGAGCATGCGCTGACCAACTGGCAAGTTTCTTCACTGACATTTTCAACCTCTCCCTGACCGAGTCCGTAAATCAACATGTTTCTACCAGACCACCATAGTCCCTGTGCCCAAGAACAAGAAGGTAAACTGCCTAAATGACTACTGACCCGTAGCACTCACATATTTAGCCATGAAGTGCTTTGAAAGGTTGGTAATGGCTCACATCAACACCATTATCCCAGAAACTCTAGACCCACTCCAATTTGCATACCGCCCAAACAGATCCACAGATGATGTAATCTCTATTGCACTCCACACTGCCCTTTCCCACCTGGACAAAAGGAACACTTATGTGAGAATGCTGTTCATTGACTACAGCTCAGCTTTCAACACCATTAGTGCCCTCAAAGTTCATCACTAAGCTAAGGATCCTGGGACTAAACACCTCCCTCTGCAACTGGATCCTGGACTTCCTGACGGGCCACCCCAGGTGTAAGGGTAGGTAACAATACATCCGCCATGCTGATCCTCAACATAAGGGCCCTTTGGGGGTGCGTGCACGACTCCAACACCATCATTAAGCAGCTTACTGATCGCTGCAGCTGTACACAGCCCATCTGTGAATAGCCCATCCAACTTCCTTCCTCCTCCTCTTATTGTTTTTATTTACTTTTTGTTTGCTCCTTTGCACCCCAGTATCTCTACTTGCACATTCATCTTCTGCTACAGTGTTGCTTACCTCGAAGCGAGGTATGGTCGTGTCACTGGGCAGCTTGCGGCTGTGCTTCCCTTTGTTGTCCATAATAGTTTGCAAGCCCGGCCACATCCGACGAGCGTCAGAGCTTCGCCTGTTTGATGGTTCGTCGGATGGCATAGCGGGATTTCTTATAAGCATCCCAGTTAGAGCTCAGTGCGGATGTTGCCTGTAATCCATGGCTTCTGGTTGGTGTAATTGCTAAACTCAAATTATTTCGCCTCTACGGCCTATTTATTGCCTTACCTCCCTAATCGTACCTTATTTGCATACACTGTATATAGACTTTTTTCTATTTCTACTGCAGCTCATCCAGGATAGCACATCAATGTGAGCTGTGGCAAGAAGGTTTGCTGTGTCTGTCAGCGTAGTGTCCAGAGCATGGAGGCGCTACCAGGAGACAGGCCAGTACATCAGGAGACGTGGAGGAGGCCGTAGGAGGGCAACAACCCAGCAGCAGGACCGCTACCTCTGCCTTTGTGCAAGGAGGAGCAGGAGGAGCACTGCCAGACCTCTGCAAAATAACCTCCAGCAGGCCACAAATGTGCATGTGTCTGCTCAAATGGTCAGAAACAGACTCCATGAGGGTGGTATGAGGGCCCGACGTCCACAGGTGGGGGTTGTGCTTACAGCCCAACACCATGCAGGACGTTTTGCATTTGCCAGAGAACACCAAGATTGGCAAATTCACCACTGGCGCCCTGTGCTCTTCACAGATGAAAGCAGGTTCACACTGAGCACGTGACAGACGTGACAGAAACTGGAGATGCCGTGGAGAACGTTCTGTTGCCTGCAAAATCCTTCGGCATGACCGGTTTGGTGGTGGGTCAGTCATGGTGTGGGGTCCATTAGGTACCGAGATGAGATCCTCAGACCCCTTGTGAGACCATATGCTGGTGCGGTTGGCCCTGGGTTCCTCCTAATGCAAGACAATACTAGACCTCATGTGGCTGGATTGTGTCAGCAGTTCCTGCAAGAGGAAGGCATTGATGCTATGGACTGGCCCGCCCGTTCCCCAGACCTGAATCCAATTGAGCACATCTGGGACATCATGTCTCGCTCCATCCACCAACACCACAGACTGTCCAGGAGTTGGCGGATGCTTTAGTCCAGGTCTGGGAGGAGATCCCTCAGGAGACCATCCGTCACCTCATCAGGAGCATGCCCAGACGTTGTAGGGAGGTCACACAGGCACGTGGAGGCCACACACACTACTGAGCCTAATTTTGACTTGTTTTAAGGACATTACATCAAAGTTGGATCAGCCTGTAGTGTGTTTTTTTATTAGTTTGACTCCAAATCCAGACCTCCATGGGTTGATAAATTTGATTTCCGTTGATCATTTTTGTGTGATTTTGTTGCCAGCACATTCAACTATGTAAAGAAAAATGTATTTAATAAGAATATTTCATTCATTCAGATCTAGGATGTGTTATTTTAGTGTTCCCTTTATTTTGTGAGCAGTGTATATATATATATTCAGTTTATTTTGTGAAATACTTTATTAACATGTATTTTTCTTTAAACTGCGTTGTTGGTTAAGGTAAGTAACATATTTCACTGTAAGGTCTACTACACCTGTTGTATTCAGCATTTCACTGTAAGGTCTACTACACCTGTTGTATTCTGCATTTCACTGTAAGGTCTACTACACCTGTTGTATTCAGCATTTCACTGTGAGGTCTACTACACCTGTTGTATTCAGCATTTCACTGTAAGGTCTACTACACCTGTTGTATTCAGCCTTTCACTGTAAGGTCTACTACACCTGTTGTATTCAGCATTTCACTGTAAGGTCTACTACACCTGTTGTATTCAGCATTTCACTGTAAGGTCTACTACACCTGTTGTATTCAGCATTTCCCTGTAAGGTCTACTACACCTGTTGTATTCAGCATTTCACTGTAAGGTCTACTACACCTGTTGTATTCAGCATTTCACTGTGAGGTCTACTACAACTGTTGTATTCGGTGCATGTGACAAATAAAACGCTATTTGATTTAATGTCGATACTGTCTCTTCCTCTTCACAGCACAACTGTGTTTAATGTGTCTTTAAGCTGAAGTCAATTCAATTCAATTGATGAATTGATGAAACAGGAACTCTTCATTTTAGCACCGCTAGTCATAGTCACTGCTGACAGCATGATGAGCACTACAGTGTTTGTCTAACCCGTGACAGCAGCACCTGAAAGAGAAATCACTGTGATGGGATTTCAGTCATGTTGAGATGGTTGTGGAAATAACTGTGTGTTACGATAATCAAAGACTTGTACTCAGCCGTCTGTAAATCATCCGAAGGGACATCACCGAGGTGACACTGCAAACACTAATTCACCAAGAGGAAGAGAACACAGAGTACCCCACTATGTTTGACTGAAGCATTATGGGCCCAGGGAATATGGTGCGAATCGGGACGTATGCACAGTGAGCCAAGTGGACCCTGTACAGATTCTATTCACTGAGCAGACACATGTGGGTGGAACTCCAGGGTACATAGAGATTAATTAGACAGTGTAGGGCAGATGGGTGGAAATCCAGGGTACACAGAGATTAATTAGACAGTGTAGGGCAGATGGGTGGAACTCCAGGATATACAGAGATTAATTAGACAGTGTAGGGGCAGATGGGTGGAACCACAGAGAGGATTTAGACAGTGTAGGGGCAGATGGTTGGAACTCCAGGGTACACAGAGATTACCAAACTAAAACAGAGACATAAAAAAGGAACTAAGGTCAGGCAGGACGTGACACGTCCTCCTCATAATCCCATCATGTGTTATATTCTCATCATAATCCCATCATGTGTTATATCCTCATCATAATCCCATCATGTGACATGTCCTCCTCATAATCCCATAATTTGTTATATCCTCATCATAATCCCATCATGTGACATGTCCTCCGCCTAATCCCATCATTTGTTACATCCTCCTCATAATCCCATCATGTGACATGTCCTCCTCATAATCCCATAATTTGTTATATCCTCCTCATAATCCCATCATGTGACATGTCCTCCTCCTAATCCCATCATTTGTTATATCCTCCTCATAATCCCAACATTTGTTACATCCTCATCATAATCCCATCATGTGACATGTCCTCCTCATAATCCCATCATGTGTTGTATACTCCTCATAATCCCATCATGTGACATGTCCTCCTCATAATCCCATCATGTGTTATATCCTCATCATAATCCCATCATGTGTTATATCCTCAACATAATGCCATCATGTGTTATATCCTCCTCATAATCCCATCATGTGACATGTCCTCCTCATAATCCCATCATGTGTTATATCCTCATCATAATCCAATCATCCTCATTACACTATTATAAATCCCTCTGCTGCACCTAAAATGGACAGCAAGATGCAAGGTTGCGGTAAACTAATGTAACATGTCTCTGGTGTCGTCCTCTTGTCCTGTTATATAATATAACATGTCTCTGGTGTCGTCCTCTTGTCCTGTTTATATAATATAACATGTCTCTGGTGTCGTCCTCTTGTCCTGTTCATATAATATAATATGTCTCTAGTGTCGTCCTCTTGTCCTGTTATATAATATAACATGTCTCTGGTGTCGTCCTCTTGTCCTGTTTATATAATATAACATGTCCCTGGTGTCGTCCTCTTGTCCTGTTTATATAATATAACATGTCTCTGGTGTCGTCCTCTTGTCCTGTTTATATAATATAACATGTCTCTGGTGTCGTCCTCTTGTCCTGTTTATAAAATATAACATGTCTCTAGTGTCGTCCTCTTGTCCTATTTATATAATATAACATGTCTCTGGTGTCGTCCTCTTGTCCTGTTTATATAATATAACATGTCTCTGGTGTCGTCCTCTTGTCCTGTTCATAAAATATAACATGTCTCTAGTGTCGTCCTATTGTCCTATTTATATAATATAACATGTCTCTAGTGTTGTCCTCTTGTCCTGTTTATATAATATAACATGTCTCTGGTGTCGTCCTCTTGTCTTGTTCAACATTCATAAGCAGTAAAACAGTACACACACACACACACACACACACACACACACACACACACACACACACACACACGCACACACACACACACACACACACACGCACACACAGAGCAGACAGCAGACAGAGACACACACAGAGCAGACAGCAGACAGCGACACACACAGTAATAACTGACTAAGTAAATCCCATAAGCTTAAAATGTATAGAAAAATAATTCATGAGTTTAGAGTTTGAATCCTGTATATGTCGGTTGAATATTTGCTGTGTAATTTCAATAATGGTGAAGTGGTGGGAGTGTTTCTTGAGGCTGTTGTATTTCCAATTCTGTTGCTCACTCACATGGAAAAGTAGCTTTGTAATTGACTGGCTCTGCTCATCATGGCTTCTGTTTCCGCACCAAATGACAGCAGCCTATTAACATTACATACAGACAAACCATGAATGTCAGAGTACATTAGAGAAGCATTCTACTGACACCTGTCATTATTCTCAGAACAGCTCATCCACGTATGGACCTTGCTTGCAAACACAGGTCAAAAATGTGTGAATCCTGTTTAGACCACATAGCATTTCATGAAAATATATGTAAAGATGTAATGATATAAAGATGATGTAATGATGTGAAGATGATGTAAAGATGTAATGATATAAAGATAATGTAATGATGTAATGATGTAATGATGTAAAGATAAAAAGACGATGTAATGATGTAAAGATGTAACGATGATGTAATGATGTAAAGATGTAATGATGTAAAGATGTAATGATGTAAAGATGTAACGATGATGTAATGATGTAAAGATGTAATGATGTGAAGATGATGTAAAGATGTAATGATATAAAGATAATGTAAAGATGTAATGATGTAATGATGTAATGATGTAAAGATAAAAAGACGATGTAATGATGTAAAGATGTAACGATGATGTAATGATGTAAAGATGTAATGATGTAAAGATGTAATGATGTAAAGATGTAACGATGATGTAATGATGTAAAGATGTAATGATGTAAAGATGATGTAAAGATGTAACGATGATGTAATGATGTAAAGATGTAATGATGTAAAGATGATGTAAAGATGTAATGATGTAAAGATGATGTAATGATGTAAAGATATAAAGACGATGTAATGATGTAAAGACGATGTAATGATGTAAAGATGATGTAATGATGTAAAGATGTAAAGATGTAATGATATAAAGACGATGTAATGATGTAAAGATGATGTAATGATGTAAAGATGTAATGATGTAAAGATGATGTAAAGATGATGTAATGATGTAAAGATATAAAGACGATGTAATGATGTAAAGACGATGTAATGATGTAAAGATGATGTAATGATGTAAAGATGTAAAGATGTAATGATATAAAGACGATGTAATGATGTAAAGATGATGTAATGATGTAAATATGTAAAGATGTAATGATGTAAAGTTGATGTAATGATGTAAAGATGATGTAATAATGTAATGATGTAAAGATTATGTAATGATGTAATACTGTAATGATGTAATGATGTAAAGATGACATAATAATGTAAAGATAATGTATTTATGTAAAGATGTAATGATGTAACGATGTAAAGATGATGTAAAGATATAATTATGATGTAATGATGTAAAGATGTAAAGACGATGTAATAATGTAAAGATAATATATTAATGTAAAGATGTAATGATGTAACGATGTAAAGATGATGTAATAATGTTCTGATGTAAAGATGATGTAATGATGTAATTATGTAATGATGTAACGATGTAAAGATGATGTAAAGATATAAAGATGTAATGATGTAAAGATGATGTAATAATGTTCTGATGTAAAGATGATGTAATGATATAAAGATGTAAAGACGATGTAATGATGTAAAGATGTAAAGACGATGTAATGATGTAAGATGATTTAATGATGTAAATATGATGTAATGATGTAAAGATGATGTAATAATGTTCTGATGTAAATATTATGTAATGATGTAATGATGTAATGATGTAATGACGTAAAGACGATGTAATGATGTAAAGATGATGTAATGATGTAAAGATGATGTAATGACGTAAAGATTATGTAATGATGTAAAGATGTTGTAATGATGTAAAGATGGGTGTTTTGTAAAGATGATGTAATCATGTAAAGATAATGTAATAATGTTCTGATGTAAAGATGATGTAATGATGTAAAGATGTAATGATGTAAAGATGATGTAATGATGTAAAGATGATGTAATAATGTTCTGATGTAAAGATGATGTAATGATGTAAAGATGTAATGATGTAAAGATTATGTAATAATGTTCTGATGTAAAGATGATGTAATGATGTAATGATGTAATGATGTAATGATGTAAAGATGTAAAGATGATGTAATGATGTAAGATGATGTAATGATGTAAAGATGATGTAATGATGTAAAGATGATGTAAAGATGATGTAATAATGTTCTGATGTACAGATTATGTAATTATGTAATAATGTAATGATGTAATGATGTAAAGATGTAAAGACGATGTAATGATGTAAAGATGATGTAATGATGTAAAGATGATGTAATGATGTAAGATGATGTAATGATGTAAAGATGATGTAATGATGTAAAGATGATGTAATGATGTAAGATGATGTAATGATGTAAAGATGATGTAATGATGTAAAGATGTAAAGACGATGTAATGATGTAAGATGATGTAATGATGTAAAGATGATGTAATGATGTAAAGATGATGTAATGATGTAAAGATGATGTAATAATATTCTGATGTAAAGATGATGTAATGATGTAATGATGTAATGATGTAAAGATGTAAAGACAATGTAATGATGTAAGATGATGTAATGATGTAAAGATGATGTGATGATGTAAAGATGATGATATAGTGTTCTGATGTAAAGATGATGTAATTATGTAATAATGTAATGATGTAATGATGTAAAGATGTAAAGACGATGTAATGATGTAAAGATGATGTAATGATGTAAAGATGTAAAGACGATGTAATGATGTAAAGATGATGTAATGACGTAAAGTTGATGTAAAGATGTAAAGATGATGTAAAGATGGAAAGATGGGTGTTTTGTTCATGATGCTTCCTATTTGCTTCACATAGCATGTCCAATGGCCTTTAAAAAGATAATCCGTTAAGATGGATCTATGATTTAAATAGTTTCTGTTTGAAATTAGAAGTGGTTCCAAAACAGCTATAGAAGAATCACTGATATGTAGAAAATAATATCTCACTGCTTTACATCTCTACATGTGTTGTCAAAAACTGTCGTTTTGGAGCTCTTGATGTTCAATTGATGTTCCGTTTTAGTTATGGAAAACTGTCAGGTATCAGAAAATGCTTAATATTTCTACCTGGCTGAATAGAGGCTAGTGTAGCAGTCTCTACAGAGAATATTTCTACCTGACTGAATAGTCTAGTGTAGCAGTCTCAACAGAGAAGATTTCTTCCTGACTGAATAGAGTCTAGTGTAGCAGTCTCAACAGAGAGGATTTCTACCTGACTGAATAGAGGCTAGTGTAGCAGTCTCAACAGAGAAGATTTCTACCTGACTGAATAGAGTCTAGTGTAGCAGTCTCAACAGAGAAGGTTTCTACCTGACTGAATAGCGTCTAGTGTAGCAGTCTCAACAGAGAAGGTTTCTTTCTACCTGACAGAATAGAGTCTAGTGTAGCAATGGAATCTTCATTTAAGCGGAGATACACCCTGAGACCAGGGTCGTTTTCACAAGGGAGCCGTGTTTGTGCAATTTCATAAGACAAATATTAACCAAAATATAACCAGTCAAATAAAGCACAACACAAATATTCAACAAAAACAAGTACATTCTGAATAAGAAGGTCCCCAATCTATATTTGTAATTGCCTGAGCAGCACCAGAACATCCAATTGTAAAGTATTGCAGTTGGTTCCAGCAATGAGATGCTTTAATTTAAAACTAAAAGCAGAATTACCTAGTTTGGTGGAGACCTGAGGAATCCCAAGAGTTAACCAACCTTGTGAATGGGTTTTATATCTCATGTTTTAAGCTTGTCAACAAAAATAAAATAATGAAGTAATCTACTATAATGAGAACCATCCTTTTTATACAGTATGCGGCGATGCGTATTAAAACCGTCCCCTGTGATAAAGCGAAGGGCGATACGGTAGACGGAATACAAAGGTTTTAAGAGTAGTGGCTTCTGCGGTCTGGCCAATGGAGAATCACCAGAGCCAGGAGCTGGCTGGAAGGTTGACTGATCGCTCTACTTCATGGTGGTTAGGAAGAGGCAAGATACAGAATATTTATATCAAAGAAACGCACTTTAAATCTCAGCTTTTTAACTGGTTCATCCAGATGTAAAAAAAAACAAAAAAACATCTCAATGCAAATGCTTAGATATTTATAGACTCAATGAGAGAACCATCAGATGGTTAAATACAGGACATCAATGAGAGAACCGTCAGATGGTTAAATACAGGACATCAATGAGAGAACCATCAGATGGACAAATACAGTACAATTCTCTAGAAACATGTTGCAGACATTTCCCACAGCCACACAACCAACCATGACTCAGCACCACTCAGCCCAATACACCACCCAACCAGGGACGAGAGGAGAGGAAGCACAGTTCATTAGACTAATTACGTAACAGTGGCTTAGCCTTCCATTACAGAATGTGCTTTTAATCTATTGTCCAGATACCCGTGGGATGATCACGTTATAAACTTTAATTGATTGTCTAGTTACCCGTGGGATGATCACGTTATAAACTTTAATTGATTGTCTAGCTAACCGTGCGATGATCGTGTTGGAAGCTCCTATTAAGCCACAAAATCTGACCCCAGACCTGTCAGTGTGAAGAATCCTCTCAGCATGCGTCTGAAATGGAACCCTGTTCCCTACGCAGTGCACTACTTTAGACCAGAGTCCTGTACCCTGTTCCCTACGCAGTGCACTACTTTAGACCAGAGTCCTGTACCCTATTCCCTACGCAGTGCACTCCTTGGTACATCAAACAGAGATAGACACACCCTAACACCCTAAGAGTCCTGTACCCTATTCCCTACGCAGTGCACTCCTTTAGACCTGAGTCCTGTACCCTGTTCCCTACGCAGTGCACTCCTTTGTACATCAAACACAGATACACATACCCTAACCGAAAGGTTGCTGGATCGAATCCCCGAGCTGACAAGATACAAATCTGTCGATCTGCCCCTGAGCAAGGCAGTTAACCCACTGCTCCCCGGGGCGCTGAAGACGAGGATGTCGATTAAGCCCCCCCCCCAATTTCCTATTCCCTTCCCTATTCCCATTCCTATTCCCTTTCCCTTTCCTATTCCCTTTCCTATTCCCTTCTCCTTTCCTATTCCCTTTCCTATTCCCATTTCCTTTCCTATTTCATTCCTATTCCCTTTCCTATTCCCTTTCCAATTCCCTTTACTATTCCCTTTCCCATTCCTATTCCCTTTCCTATTCCCTTTCCAATTCCCTTTACTATTCCCTTTCCCATTCCTATTCTCTTTCCTTTTACCTTTCCTATTCCATTTCCTATTCCCTTTCCATTTCCTATTCCCTTTCCTATTCCTTGTCTATTTCCTATTCCCTTTCCTATTCCCATTTGTCACCCCCTGGTCTTAGTATTTTGTGTTTCCTTTATTATTTTGGTCAGGCCAGGGTGTGACATGGGTTATTTATGTGGTGTGTTTTGTCTAAGGGTTTTTTGTAGGTCATGGGATTGTGGTTAGTGGGGTTGTCTAGAAAAGTCTATGGTTGCCTGTGGTGGTTCTCAATCAGAGGCAGGTGTTTATCGTTGTCTCTGATTGGGAACCATATTTAGGCAGCCATATTCCTTGAGTGTTTCGTGGGTGATTGTTCCTGTCTTTGTGTTTGGTTTGCACCAGATAGGGCTGTTTAGGTTTTTCACGTTACGTTTATTTTTTTGTTCGTTATTATCTTTATTAAAGATGTATCGAGATAACCACGCTGCATTTTGGTCCTCCTCTCTTTCGACACAAGAAAACCTTAACAGAATCACCCACCACAACAGGACCAAGCGGCGTGGTGACAGGCAGCGGCAGCAGGAGCAGCGAAGTATGGAATATACGACTTGGGAGGAAATAGACAGGTGGGCGGTCGACCCAGGGAGAGTGCCGGAGCCCGCCTGGGATTCGCTGGAGCAGTGCGAGGAGGGTTATAGGAGAATGGAGTTGGAGAGACGAACACGGCGGCGTGGATGGAAGCCCGAGAGTCAGCCCCAAAAATGTATTGGGAGGGGGCACAGGGAGAGTGTAGCAGAGTCAGGAGTCAGACCTGAGCCAACTCCCCCTGTTTATCGTAAGGAGCCAAGGAGGAAACCAGAACCAGAGCCGGTGTTGGAGGTGAGCGAAGCAGAGACTGTGAAGGAGTTCATGGGGAAATTGGAGGAGAGAGTTATGAGGGAGTTGCTGTCTTGGTGCATGAGGCACGGAATTCGCCCGACGGAGCGTGTCGGGGATTTGATGGGTCAGCTCTCCATACTCGTCCTGAGGTGCGTGCTTGTCGGCTGGTGAAGATGGTGCCAGCCTCGCGCACCAGGCCTCCTGTGCACCTCCCTAGCCTTGCACGTCCTGTGCCAGCTCAGCGCTACAGTGCGCCTTGCAGTGCTAACCGTGGCGGGCGTGGTACTGGTCAGGCACCGTGTTATGCGGTGGAACCCACGGTGTCCCCAGTACGCGTGCTTAGCCCGGTATTTATTTATTTATTTATTTACCTTTATTTAACCAGGTAGGCAAGTTGAGAACAAGTTCGCTACATCTCAGCTCCTCACATCTGCCGGGCTAGGGTGAAGATCCAGGGCGGTTGGTGCCAGCCCTGCTCTCAAGACCTCCAGTGCGCCTTCACGGTCCGGTCCATCCAGTGCCACCTCCACACACCAGCCCTCCGGTGGCAGCTCCCCGCACCAGGCTTCTTGTGCGTGTCCTCGGCCCAGTGCCAGCACCACGCACCAGGCCTACAGTGCGCTTCGCCTGTCCAGCGCTGCCAGAGCCGTCCTCCTCTCCAGCGCTGCCAGAGCCTTCCTCCTCTACCAGAGTCTCCCGCCTGTTCAGCGCCGCCAGAGCTGTCAGTCTGCAAAGAGCTGCCAGTCTGCAAGGAGCTGCCAGAGCTGCCAGTCTGCATGGAGCAGCCAGAGCTGCCAGTCTGCATGGAGCAGCCAGAGCTGCCAGTCTGCATGGAGCAGCCAGAGCTGCCAGTCTGCATGGAGCAGCCAGAGCTGCCAGTCTGCATGGAGCAGCCAGAGCTGCCAGTCTGCATGGAGCAGCCAGAGTTGCCAGTCTGCATGGAGCAGCCAGAGCCGCCAGTCAGCATGGAGCAGCCAGAACCGTCAGTCTGCCAGGATCCGCCAGAGCCGTCAGTCTGCCAGGATCCGCCAGTCAGCAAGGGTCTTCCAGATCCGCCAGTCAGCCATTCAGTCAGGATCCGCCAGTCAGCCAGGATCTGCCAGAACCACCAGCCAGCCAGGATCTGCCAGTGCCATCAACCTGCCTGAGCTTCCCCTCAGTCCCGAGCTTCCCCTCAGTCCCGAGCTATTCCTCAGTCCCGAGCTACCCCTCAGTCCCGAGCTATCCCTCAGTCCCGAGCTACCTCAGTCCAGTGGGGCCCTTGGTTAGGGTTACTAGGCCAAGGTTGGCGGCGAGGGTCGCCAATCCTAGGACGCGATGTAAGTGGACTAAGACTATGTTGGAGTGGGGTCCACGTCCCGCGCCGGAGCCACCACCGTGGACAGACACCCACCCGGACCCTCCCCTATGGGTTTAGCTGGTCAAAGTAGTGCACCACATAGGGAATAGGGTGTTTATATCTGTGTTTGATGTACAAAGTAGTGCACTGCAGAGGGAATAGGAAAGGGAAAAGGAAAGGGAATAGGAAAGGGAATAGGAAATAGGAAAGGGAATAGGAAATGGAAAAGGGAAAATGAAAGGGAATGGGAAATGGAGAAATGGAATAGGAAAGGGAATAGGAAAGGGAATAGGAAATAGGAAAGGGAATAGGAAATGGAAAAGGGAAAATGAAAGGGAATGGGAAATGGAGAAAGGGAATAGGAAAGGGAATAGGAAATAGGAAAGGGAATAGGAAATGGAAAAGGGAAAATGAAAGGGAATGGGAAATGGAGAAATGGAATAGGAAAGGGAATAGGAAATGGAATGGGAATATTCCTTATGTGGTGCACTACTCTTGACCCTTGGCCTCTGAGAATAGTGTAATTGTATGTCTATTTTAACAAAAAATGTCTCTCATGCAACAATTGGATGAATCGTTTTATTAAATTTGTCGTCCATGATTGTTCAATGAGTCGACATTTGATGGCGTTATTCTGTATGACACCGTAGAGTGGCTGTTTGTTGAATGGCACAAGCCGACCTGAACGGATTTGGTAGAGTGATCCCTCGTGCAGTCGTAATACTAAACTACAATGGGAAGAAGAGACTTTAATTCCATCTCGGTGGAAAGCTTGTCCACAGCCTAACGTTCTGAGCTTACTTTCCTCTCCTTCCTGTGTTTATTAACATGAAGAATTATACAACAACGAGACTAGGATTCTAAAACACCACAGGACCAGAGCTTCTTTATAAACTAATCATCCTCACCACAGGACCAGAGCTGCTTGATAAACTTATCAACCCCACCACAGGAACAGAGCTGCTTGATAAACGAATCAACCTCACCACATTAAACTAATCAACCTCACCACAGGACCAGAGCTGCTTTATAAACTAATCAACCTCACCACAGGACCAGAGCTGCTTTATAAACTAATCAACCTCACCACAGGACCAGAGCTGCTTTATAAACTAATCAACCTCACCACAGGACCAGAGCTGCTTGATAAACTAATCAACCCCACCACAGGACCAGAGCTGCTTTATAAACGAATCAACCCCACAGGTGGTTTTATTTGCTGTAGTATCAGAGCGAGCGAAGAGCTGACTGGTTGGCAGTAGAATTGTTTTAATGCCCTAAGTGTACAATACATTGATTTGGTTCATTTCTTCCCTCGCTTGATTACCTCTGTGATGCATGTGCAGTGCACAGTAAGGCGTTTGGCCCGTTTCAGAGCAAACAAATCATTTATGATGTGGGCATTTACTGCCTAGCCATTTGTACTGCTCAGCTCTACTCAACCTGCTGTATATCTAGTCTGGAGTGAGGAAGGGAGGGAGGATGAGGAGGGAGGAGGAAGGGGTGGAGGAAGGGAAGGAGGAGGGAGGAGGACAAAGGAGGAAGAGGAGGAAGGGGAGGAGGAGGGAGAGAGAGAGGGGTGAGGAGGAGGAAGGAGGGGGAGGAGGAGAGAGAGAGGGGGGAGGAGGAAGGAGGGGGAGAAAGAGAGGAAGGAAGGAAGGGAGGAAGGAAGGAAGGAAATTGCATTACTGTTGTAAGGGAACACCCCCCTGAAATGGAAAAAAATGAATGGGAAGTCATTGGCACTGGACAAACCATATACACGGTGTCCAATATCACTCAATTCGGCGTCGTTTCGTTCAAAGTTGATGGCAAATGCCATATGGCAAATGACAGGTGTAACACTTTAAAAATCCAACAGGTGGCGAGTGCGCTCCACCGTGGTTTTTCATATTGCAAATGCAACACAAGTCAACATCCAAAAGCAACATTTTGAAAAAGTGAAAAAAAATGTTTTTGTCAATTACACATATACTTTTGTCCAATTTAATTATCATTATTTTTTATTTTTTATTTAACTTGTGCATAAGGCATATGTTTTGTCCATTTGCAATATGATTTCATAAGAAGTGAAAGTAAAAAATAGCAGAAATTTTGAAAAAACTTCACACACCCTTAGAAAAGTGCTTTTTGGACCATTTTTCAAAATTCTTTCGATTTTTGTGTCAATTACACATGTATAAAAACTGTATCAACATACTTTAGTCATATTTTATTTTCTTCATTTTTTTGTTTTACTTGTGCATAAGGCATATGTTTTCTCCATTTGCAATATGATTTCATAAAAAGTCAAAGTCAAAAGTCAAAAATATCAAAAATTTTGAAAAATCTTCACAAAAAAAAGTGCTTTCTGGACCGTTTTTCGAAATTCTTTCGAATTTTGTGTCAATTACACACGTATAAGAACAGTATCAACATACATTATGTTTTTTTTTTACTTGTGCATAAGGCATATGTTTTGGCAATTTGCAATATGATTTCATAGGAAGTCAAAAGTCGAAAATGTGAACTTTTTTTCAAAAATGTATCACCCCCTTAAAAAAGTGCTTTCTGGACCGTTTTTCAAAATTCTTTCAGTTTTTGTCAATTAATCATGTGTAAGAACTCTAGAATATACTTTTGTCAACTTTTATTATCATAATTTTAATTTATTTTTTTACTTGTGGATAAGGCATATGTTTTGTCCATTTGCAATATGATTTCATAGGAGGTCAAAAGTCAAAGTCAGAAGTCGCTTTTTTGGGGCCAAATGACAAAAGAAATTTGACATGCTCAAAAATCCTGCAGAAATGCAAAATTGACTGGCCTGATGAACACAGGATGGCCAGGCAGTGATAGTTGTTCCTTTCCATCACTCTTTGTGTTGACTTCATCATGTCCATTTGGTGATGTTTTTTTCATTATTTAATCATATTGCAAATGCACGTGCATTTGCAATATGTTTCAATGGGCATGTACTATCACGAATTTGGCATGCTCAAAAGTCAAACTATACTTTGCTCAAACTACACTTTTGTCAACTTTTATTATCATGTTTTTTTTTTACTTGTGCATAAGATATATGTTTTGTCCATTTGCAATATGATTTCATAGGAAGTCAAAAGTCCTGCAGAAATGCAACATTTACTGGCCTGATGAACACAGGATGGCCGGGCAGTGAAAATCCTGCAGAAATGCAAAATTGACTGGCCTGATGAACACAGGATGGCCGGGCAGTGATGGTGGTTCCTCTCCATCACTCGTTGTGTTGATTTCATCATGTCCATTTGGTGATGTTTTTTCACTGTTGAATCATATTGCAAATGCACGTGTATTTGCAATATGGTTCAATGGGCATTTACCATCACGAATTTGTCATGCTCAAAAATAGAAATGTATTTTAACTTGTTGAAGCAAAGTTTAGGGGTAGATTTTCAGATTCCTTTCTCTGCATGTTGAACGAGTGGTTTACTCAAATCGATGACGCCAACTAAACAGACTTTTTGAGATATAAAGAAGGATTTTAACTAACAAAACAACACTACATGTTATAGCTGGGACCCTTTGGGTGACAAATCAGAGAAATATTTTCTAAAATAAAGTGAATATGCAATCGTTATTTGTGAATGTATGAAACCTGTGCCGGTGGAAAAATATGTGGGGCATCGTCCTCAAACAATCGCATGGCGTGTTTTCGGTGTAATAGCTGCTGTAAATCGGACAGTGCAGTTAGAGGAACAATCATTTAAACTTGCAGCTGATATAAGACACTTATATGTACCTACATTTAATATCCATAATATTTGTCAAAAACACATAACATCTTTTAATAACAGACAGACCCCATCCCCATCTTCACAACAATTTAGTCAATATGACTTGACAAATGATAATTGACCATCCAATGTTATTACAAGGAGTTCAGCTTCCTCAACTTTCTCAATGGTCCCACAATTTATACACACATCCAGTTGATGTTTAGTTGTTACAGAAGGCTTTCAGCCAAGTACTTTTAATTGTAGATGTATTTAAGTATCCGTAACTCCTTGTTTTGAATTCCAGTGAGGATAGTGGCTTTGGGTGCTGACATGTAGAGTGTGGAATCATCCGCGTACATAAAGTCACTCTAGCTTTGTGTAAGACCAATCATTTGTAAAAAAAAATATTTTAAAAATAGAGAAGCGTAATGGCCTAAGGACTCTGCCCTGAGGGACACCACACTGTACATATCTGATGTTAAAGAAGCTTTTCCTTAACTAGTGAAGACAGGATGAACCATTCCACGGTGTGGTTGGATGTATTAGAGGACCCTGTAACACTACCACACAGGAAATGGGATGTTTCCTTTGGTGCTTCCTGAACGCTTGGACTCCAGGAGACATAGAATCACAAGGGGTAGAAGGGAGGTGTAGGCAGGGAAAGATCAGAGAGGAGAGAGGAACAGAGAGCAGTAGATTAGTAGAGAGGAGAGGACCAGAGAGGAGAGGACCAGAGAGGAGAGGACCAGAGAGGAAAGGATCAGAGAGGAGAGGACCGAAGAGGAGAGGACCGGAGAGGAGAGGAGAGGACCGGAGAGGAGAGGACCAGAGAGGAAAGGACCAGAGAGGAAAGGACCAGAGAGGAGAGGACCAAAGAGGAGAGGACCAAAGACGAGAGGACCGGAGAGGAGAGGACCGGAGAGGACCGGAGAGGAGAGGAAAGGACCGGAGAGGAGAGGACCGGAGAGGAGAGGACCAGAGAGGAGAGGACCGGAGAGGAGAGGACCGGAGAGGAGAGGACCGGAGAGGAGAGGACCAGAGAGGAGAGGACCAGAGAGAAGAGGACTAGAGAGGAGAGGACCGGAGAGGAGAGGAGAAAGGGAGCAGAGAGGAACAGCGATGAGTAGAGAGGCATCTCAACCACACAGGACTTTTACAGCCCAATGTGTTTTATGTTGATACCTCTGAGCACAGGTCGCTATCAGACCTATTTGGAAGAACAAATGTACTTATCAAAATGTTAAGACATAGCCTGCAGAATAACAGAATAGGATTAGTACATTCTACTAGTGAAGTCAGTCAGTTGACCGCTAATAGAGGTTAGCATCTGGTCACGTGATAGAGAAGCATTGGGACAGAAGCCCAGAGGAGTGGACCCCTGGGACACAGGAGATAAGAGAGGAGACAGAGACTGACACTGGGCTGAGGGAGGTGAGGTGGAAGAGAGGGAGGTCAGAGAGAGAAAGAGACAGAGAGAGAGAGAGAGAGAGAGAGAGAGAGAGAGAGAGTGATGGGAAGAGAGGGCTGGAGGAGAGGTAAGCGCAAGGAGATCTGGGATGCTGTCCAGAGACTTTTCAAAGGAGAGGAGTAAAGAGGAGTAGCAGAATAACAGAGTAGGATTAGTATATTCTACCTCCGTTACCTTCTGCTTCCTACCTTCTGCTCCTTAACCTTCTGCTCCTTTACTTTCTGCTTTCCTACCTGCAGATCCATTAGCTTCTGCTCCGTTACCTTCTGATCCATGACCTTCTGCTCCGTTACCTTCTGCTTTTTTACCTTCTGCTCTGTTACCTTCTGTTCTGTTACCTTCTGCTCTGTTACCTTCTGCTCCCTTACTTTCTGCTTTCGTACCTGCAGATCCATTAGCTTCTGCTCCGTTACCTTCTGATCCGTTACCTTCTGCTCCGTTTCCTTCTGCTCTGTTACCTTCTGCTATGTTACCTTCTGCTTTGTTACCTTCTTCTCTGTTACCTTCTGATCCGTTACCTTCTGCTTTGTTACCTTCTCCTCTGTTACCTTCTGCTTTGTTACCTTCTGCTCTGTTACCTTATGATCCGTTACCTTCTGTTTTGTTAACTTCTGCTCCATTACCTTCTGCTTTGTTACCTTCTGATCCGTTACCTTCTGCTCCATTACCTTCTGCTTTGTTAACTTCTGCTCTGTTACCTTCTGATCCGTTACCTTCTGCTTTGTTACGTTCTCCTCTGTTACCTTCTGCTTTGTTACCTTCTGCTCTGTTACCTTATGATCCGTTACTTTCTGCTTTGTTAACTTCTGCTCCATTACCTTCTGCTTTGTTACCTTCTGATCCGTTATCTTCTGCTCCATTACCTTCTGCTTTGTTAACTTCTGCTCTGTTACCTTCTGATCCGTTACCTTCTGCTCTGTTACCTTCTGCTTTGTTACCTTCTGCTCCATTGCCTTCTGCTCCATTACCTTCTGCTCTGTTACCTTCTGCTCTGTTACCTTCTGCTCTGTTACCTTCTGCTTTTTTAATCTTCCGCTCCGTTACCTTCTGCTCCATTACGTTCTGCTCCGTTACCTTCTGCTCCGTTACCTTCTGCTCCATTACATTCTCCTCTGTTACATTCTGCTCCGTTACCTACTGCTATGTTACCTTCTGCTCTGTTACCTTCTGCTCCGTTACCTTCTGCTTCGTTACCTTCTGCTCCGTTACCTTCTGCTCTGTTACCTTCTGCTTTGTTACCTTCTTCTCTGTTACCTTCTGCTCTGTTACCTTCTGCTCTGTTACCTTCTGCTTTGTTACCTTCTTCTTTGTTACCATCTGATCTGTTACCTTCTGCTTTGTTACCTTCTCCTCCATTACCTTCTGCTTTGTTACCTTATGATCCGTTACCTTCTGTTTTGTTACCTTCTGCTCTTTTACCTTCTGCTTTGTTAACTTTTGCTCTGTTACCTTCTGATCCATTACCTTCTGCTCTGTTACCTTCTGATCCGTTACCTTCTGCTTTGATTCCTTCTCCTCTGTTACCTTCTGCTTTGTTGCCTTCTGCTCCATTGCCTTCTGATCCATTACCTTCTGCTCCATTACCTTCTGCTCTGTTACCTTCTGCTCTGTTACCTTCTGCTTTGTTATCTTCTGCTCTGTTACCTTCTGCTTTGTTATCTTCTGCTCCATTACCTTCTGCTCCATTACGTTCTGCTCCGTTACCTTCTGCTCCGTTACCTTCTGCTCCGTTACCTTCTGCTCCATTACCTTCTCCTCTGTTACCTTCTGCTCCGTTACCTACTGCTATGTTACCTTCTGCTCTGTTACCTTCTGCTCTGTTACCTTCTGCTTCGTTACCTTCTGCTCTGGTACCTTCTGCTTTGTTACCTTCTTCTCTGTTACCTTCTGATTCGTTACCTTCTTCTTTGTTACCTTCTGCTCTGTTACCTTCTGCTCTGTTACCTTCTCCTCCATTACCTTCTGCTTTGTTACCTTATGATCCGCTACCTTCTGCTTTGTTACCTTCTGCTCTTTTACCTTCTGCTTTGTTAACTTTTGCTCTGTTACCTTCTGCTCTGTTAACTTCTGCTTTGTTACCTTCTGCTCCATTGCCTTCTGCTCCATTACCGTCTGCTCCATTACCTTCTGCTCTGTTACCTTCTGCTCTGTTACCTTATTCTCTGTTACCTTCTGCTTTGTTATTTTCTGCTCCATTACCTTCTGGTCCATTGCCTTCTGCTCCATTACCTTCTGCTCCATTACCTTCTGTTCTGTTACCTTCTGCTCTGTTACCTTCTGCTCTGTTACCTTCTGCTTTGTTATCTTCTGCTCCATTACCTTCTGCTCCATTACGTTCTACTCCGTTACCTTCTGCTCCGTTACCTTCTGCTCCATTACCTTCTCCTCTGTTACCTTCTGCTCCGTTACCTACTGCTATGTTACCTTCTGCTCTGTTACCTTCTGCTCTGTTACCTTCTGCTTCGTTACCTTCTGCTCTGGTACCTTCTGCTTTGTTACCTTCTTCTCTGTTACCTTCTGATCCGTTACCTTCTGCTTTGTTACCTTCTGCTTTGTTACCTTCTGCTCCGTTACCTTCTGCTTTGTCTGTCTGTGGGTGTGTTTGGCGTCCAATCCAATGGCCAGATGGTGTATGAAATAAAGGGTCCCTGTCACCTAATCCAAAATTATATCAACCAGATAGGGTTCTACTCCCTGTCACCTCCTACAATATTATATCAACCACAGAAGGTTCTAGTCCCTGTCAGCTCCTCCAATATTATATCAACCACAGAGGGATCTAGTCCCTGTCACCTCCTCCAATATTATATCGACCACAGAGGGTTCTAGTCCCTGTAACCTCTAACAAAATTATATCAACCACAGATGGTTCTAGTCCCTGTCACCTCCAACAACATTATATCAACCACAGATGGTTCTAGTCCTTGTCACCTCCTCCAATATTATATCAACCATGGAGGGTTCTAGTCCCTGTAACCTCCTAAAATATGTTTTTCAACCACAGGGGGTTCAAGTCCCTGTCACCTCCTCCAATATTATATCAACCACAGAGGGTTATAGTCCCTGTCACCTCCTACAATATTATATCAACCACAGAGGGATCTAGTCCCTGTCACCTCCTCCAATATTATATCAACCACAGAGTGGTCTAGTCCCTGTCACTTATGCCGATATTATATCGACCACAGAGGGTTCTAGTCCCTGTCACCTCCTCCAATATTATATCAACCACAGAGGGTTCTAGTCACTGTCACCCCCTCCAATATTATATCAACCACAGAGGGTTCTAGTCCCTGCCACCTCCTCCAATATTATATCAACCACAGAGTGGTCTAGTCCCTGTCACTTCCTAAAATATTATATCAACCACAGAGTGGTCTAGTCCCTGACACCTCCTAAAATATTATATCAACCAGATAGGATGTTGAGTCACTGTGATATTCATAATGAGTGTTTTTGACTCGGTGAGACGTTGTGGCGAGAAAGCTTTCTCCCTCTGATTTATGAGACAGCCGATCCGGAACCATCTGACATGGTTGATTAGGTCTTGCTCTTGAGGAAGACAAAAAAAGAAAAGCTTAATTGTAATTGCCCACATATACACTGATTGTACAAAATATTAAAAACACCTTGCTCTTTCCATGACATAGACTGACCAGATGAATCCAGGTAAAAGATATGATTCCTTACTGATGTCACTTGTTAAATCCACTTCAGCCAGTGTAGATGAATTGGAGGAGACGGGTTAAAGAAAGAGGTGTAAACCTTGAGGCAATAGAGACATGGATTGTTTATGTGTGCCCTCCAGAGGGTGAATGGGGAAGATAAAGATATTTAAGTGCCTTTATACGGGGTATGGTAGTAGGTTCCAGGCACACCGGTTCGAATGTGTAAAGAACTGCAACGCTGCTGGGTTCTTCATGCTCAACAGTTTCCCGTGTGTATCAAGAACTCTCCACCACCCTAAGGACATCCAGCCAACTGCTGGAAGCATTGGACATTTTGTAGAGTCCGTGCCCTGACCAACTGAGGCTGTTCTGAGGGATTAAGGGAGTGAAACTTGAGTTTCAAGATTAGCAAGGTGTTCCTAATGTTTTGTATGGTCAGTGTAGATTATTTTATCACCATCACTCTGGTGTTTATTTTTTTATTATATTTTTATTTTGAACTAAAGCAACTGTAGCTATATTTACCTATCACAGGTTGATTAGGTATCAGGGTTAGCTCCAGTTTTCCTAAACCTGACCCAGTTTGATTAGGTATCAGGGTTAGCTCCAGTTTTCCTAAACCTGACCCAGTTTGATTAGGTATCAGGGTTAGCTCCAGTTTTCCTAAACCTGACCCAGTTTGATTAGGTATCAGGGTTAGCTCCATTTTTCCTGAAGATGACCCAGTTTGATTAGGTATCAGGGTTAGCTCCAGTTTTCCTAAACCTGACCCAGTTTGATTAGGTATCAGGGTTAGCTCCAGTTTTCCTAAACCTGACCCAGTTTGATTAGGTATCCGGGTTAGCTCCAGTTTTCCTAAACCTGACCCAGTTTGATTAGGTATCAGGGTTAGCTCCAGTTTTCCTAAACCTGACCCAGTTTGATTAGGTATCCGGGTTAGCTCCAGTTTTCCTAAAGACAGTTTGGAGATTAAATGTGAAGCCAGTTAGTGGCAGATGATGGTCAGGTCCAGCTGTTCTGTGGCTCATTACATGCACCACTAAATACATTACTGTACTACATTACCTCCATCGTCTCTATGACAACTGTCCCTACCCTCTTTTGAGAGGCTTCTCTTTCCTCTCTGACGACTCAAACTACATTTTTTCTCTGATTTATCGTTTGCTAAACACTGCTTTCAGCTAGTATTGATACCCCTTGACTTATTCCACATTACACAAAATTGTTCCCCCCCTCACCCATCTATACACAATGATAATGACAAAGTGAAAATGTTTTTAGGAATGTTTTATCATTTACTGAAAATGAAATACAGAAATATCTCATTTACATAATTATTCACACCCTGAGTCAATACTTTGTAGAAGCACCTTTGGCGGCAATTACAGCTTTGGGTCGTCTTGGAAATGTCTGTGTCAGCTTTATACATCTGGATTTGGGGATTTTCTCCCATTCTTCCTCGCAGATTTTTCTCAAACTCTGTTAAATTAAATTGGGAGTGACGGTGAACAGAAACCTTAAAGTCTTTGCACAGATTTTCTATTTGATTCAAGTCTGGGCTTTTGCTGGGCCACTAAAGGACTTTCATAGTCTTGTTCTGTAGCCATTCCAGCTCTGGCTGTATTCTTGGGGTCATTGTCTTGGAACTTAAATCTCCCCAGTCTAAAGTCACTCTGAAGCAAGTTTTCATCAAGGATTTGCCTCTAATTTGGCTCAATCTATTTTTCCCACTATCCTTGCCAGTCTCTCAGTCCCTGCTACTGAACAGCATCCCCATAGCATGAATGCTGCCACCACCATGCTTCACCGTAGGTATGATGTTAGATGGGTGATGAGCTATGTTTTTCTTCAGACATAGCGCTTTGCTTTCAGGCCAAAGAGTTTCATTTTTTTTTATCTCATCAGACCACAGTCTTTCACGTGTATTTTTGCAAACTCCGGATGTGCTGTCATGGGAGTGACTGAGTGGCTTCTGTCTGGCTACTCTCCGATAAAGCCCAGATTGGTGAGGTGCTGTAGAGACTGTTGTTCTTTTGGCAGGTTCTCCCATCTTAGCCAAGGAACTCGGCCCCTGGCTGACTAGCGGCACTGGCGGCCCCTGGCTGACTGGCGGCACTGGCAGCACCTGGCTGACTGGCGGCACTGGCGGCCCCTGGCTGAGTGGTGGCACTGGCGGCCCCTGGCTGACTGGCGGCACTGGCGGCCCCTTGCAGACTGGCGGCACTGGCTGCTCCTTGCAGACTGGCGGCACTGGCGGCTCCTTGCAGACTGGCGGCACTGGCGGCTCCTTGCAGACTGGCGGCACTAGCTGCTCCTTGCAGACTGGCGGCAATGGCGGCTCCTTGCAGACTGGCGGCACTGGCGGCGCTGGGCAGACTGGCGGCACTGGCAGCGCTGGGCAGAAGGGTGGCTCAGGCGGCACTGGGCAGACGGGTGGCTCAGGCGGCGCTGGGCAGACGGGTGGCTCAGATGGCGCTGGGCAGACGGGAAGCTCCGGCAACGCTGGAGAGGAAGGCTCTGGCAGCGCTGGACTGAGTAGCTCTTGCGCCTCTGGAATGAGGAGCGGGAGCTCTGGTAGCGCCGAACAGGCGGGAGACTCCGGCTGCGCTGGAGAGGAGGAAGGCTCTGGCAGGCGCACTGGAGCTCTTGAGCACCGAGCCTGCCCAACCTTACCCGGTTGAATGCTCCCGGTCGCCTTGCTATTGCGGCGAGGTGGAATAGCCCGCACTGGGCTATGCAGGCGAACCGGGGACACCGTGCGCAAGGCTGGTGCCATGTAAGCCGGCCCAAGGAGACGCACTGGGGACCAGATGCGTAGAGCCAGCTTCATGGCACTTGGCTCGATGCTCACTTTAGCCCGGCCAATACGCGGAGCTGGTATGTACCGCACCGGGCTATGCACCGGCACTGGGGACACCGTGCGCTCCACAGCATAACACGGTGCCTGTCCGGTCTCTCTCGCCCCCCGGTAAGCACAGGAAGTTGGCGCAGGTCTCCTACCTGGCTTCGCCACACTTCCTGTGTGCCCCCCCCAATACATTTTTGGGGCTGACTCTCGGGCTTCCATCCACGCCGCCGTGCTGCCTCCTCATACCAGCGCCTCTCTGCCTTCGCCGCCTCCAGCTCTTCTTTGGGGCGGCGATATTCTCCAGGCTGTGCCCAGGGTCCTTTTCCGTCCAATTCGTCCCCCCATGTCCATACCTCCTCGCGCTGCTCCTGCTGCCGCTTTTCCCACTGCACCTTGGGGCGGCGACACTCCCCTGGCTTTGCCCAGTGTTCTCTCCCGTCGAGGATTTCTTCCCAAGTCCAGAAGTCTTTATTTCGCTGCTCCTGCTGCTGCCCGTTACCACGCCGCTTGGTCCTGTTGTGGTGGGTGATTCTGTAACGGTTTTCTTGACTTGAAGCGCAGCGTGGTTTCTATTCATGGTTCTTTAATAAAGCAATTCACATGAACAAACTAACAAAAACAAGAAACGTGAAAACCTAAACAGCCCTATCTGGTGCAAACACAGAGACAGGAACAATCACCCACAAACACACAGTGAAACCCAGGCTACCTAAGTATGATTCTCAATCAGAGACAACTATTGACACCTGCCTCTGATTGAGAACCATACTAGGCCGAAACATAGAAATACCCAAATCATAGAAAAACAAACATAGACTGCCCACCCCAACTCACGCCCTGACCATACTAAATAATGACAAAACAAAGGAAATAAAGGTCAGAACGTGACAAAAGGATAATGGTATAATAATAAAGGATCATGGGACGATAATAGAGGTTAATGGGATAATAATAAAGGATAATGGGATAATAATAATAATAATAAAGGATGATGGGATAATAATATAGGATAATGGGATAATATTAATAAAGGATAATGTGATAATAGTAAATGATAATGGGATCAAAATAAATGATAATGGGATAATAATAATAATAATAATAATAATAATAATAATAATAATAATAATAATAATAAAAATAATAATAATAAAGGATAATGGGATGATGGGATAATAATAAATGATAAGGGGATAATAATAAATGATAATGGGATACTAATAAATGATAATGGGATAATAATAATAATAATAATAATAATAAAGGATAATGGTATAATAATAAAGGATAATTGGACAATAATACATGTTAATGGGATAATAAGAAAGGATAATGGGATAATAATAAAGGATAATAGGATGATGAGATAATAATAACGGATAATGGGATAATAATAATAAAGGATAATGGGATAATAATAATAATGGATCATGGATAATAATAATGGATAATGAGATAATAATAAAGGATATTGTGATAATAATAATAAAGGACAATGGATACTAATAAAGGATAATGGGATGATAATAAAGGATAATGGATAATAATAAAGGATAATGGGATAATAATAATAATAATAAAGGATAATGAGATAATAATAAAGGATAATAAGATAAAAAATAAAGGATAATGGGATAATAATAATAATAATAAAGGATAATAAATAATAATAAAGGATAATGGGATAATAATAATAAAGGATAATGAGATAATAATAAAGGATAATGGGATGATGGGATAATAATAATAAAGGTTAATGGGATAATAATAAGTGATAATGGGATAATAACAAAGGATAATGGGATAATAATAATAATAAAGGATAATAATACAGGATAATGGGATGATGGGATAATAAAGGATAATGGCATAGTAATAAATGATAATGGGATACTAATAAACGATAATGGGATAATAATAAATGATAATGGGATAATAATAAACGATAATGGGATAATAATAAAGGATAATGACACCTGAGCTCCATTTGGAGTGTCATAGCAAAGAGGTGTGAAAACTCAGATGTTTCTGTATTTAATTTTTAACACATTTTGAAAGTATTTCTACAAACATGTTTTGAGTCATTATGAGGTATTGCATTTAGATGGGTGAGAAAAATATATATTTAATTCCATTTTTTAAATAAAGCCCAGTGTAGCTGGTTTCTCCACGCATCGCGCCGACAGAAACAAACATCTTTCTGGTAAGAAGAGGGGCAGGGGCGTATGCTTTATGGTTAACGGGACGTGGTGTGGTCACAACAACATACAGGAACTCAAGTCCTTCTGTTCACCTGATTTAGAATTTCTCACAATCAAATGTCGACCGCATTATCTACCAAGGGAATTCTCCTCGATTATAATCACAGCCGTATATATACCCCAAGCAGACACATCGATGGCTCTGAACGAACTTTATTTGACTCTTTGCAAACTGGAATCCACATATCCTGATGCTGCATTCATTGTAGCCGGGGATTTTAACAAGGCTAATCTGAAAACAAGACTCCCTAAATTGTATCAGCATATCGATTGCGCAACCAGCGCTGGTAAAACCTTGGATCGTTGCTATTCTAACTTCCACGACGCATATAAGACCCTCCCCCGCCCTCCTTTTGGATAAGCTGACCACAACTCCATTTTGTTGCTCCCTGCCTACAGACAGAAGCTAAAACAAGAAGCTCCAGCGCTGAGATCTGTTCAACGCTGGTCCGACCAATCTGATTCCACGCTCCAAGACTGCTTCCATCACGTGGACTGGGATATGTTTCGTATTGCGTCAAACAACAACATTGACGAATACGCTGATTCGGTGAATGAGTTCATTAGAACGTGCGTTGAAGATGTCGTTCCCATAGCAACGATTAAAACATTCCCAAACCAGAAACCGTGGATTGATGGCAGCATTCGTGTGAAACTGAAAGCGCAAATCACTGCTTTTAATCAGGGCAAGGTGACCGGAAACATGACCGAATACAAACAGTGTAGCTATTCCCTCCGCAAGGCAATCAAACAAGCTAAGCTTCACTATAGAGACAAAGTAGAATCGCAATTCAACGGCTCCGACACAAGAGGGTATGTGGCAGGGTCTACAGTCAATCACGGACTACAAGAAGAAAACCAGCCCAGTCACGGACCAGGATGTCTTGCCCCCAGGCAGACTAAATAACTTTTTTGCCCGCTTTGAGGACAATACAGTGCCACTGACACGGCCCGCAACCAAAACATGCGGACTCTCCTTCACTGCAGCTGAGGTGAGTAAAACATTTAAACGTGTTAACCCTTGCAAGGCTGCAGGCCCAGACGGCATCCCCAGCCGCACCCTCAGAGCATGCGCAGACCAGCTGGCTGGTGTGTTTACGGACATATTCAATCAATCCTTATCCCAGTCTGCTGTTCCCACATGCTTCAAGAGGGCCACCATTGTTCCTGTTCCCAAGAAAGCTAAGGTAACTGAGCTAAACGACTACCGTCATCATGAAGTGCTTTGAGAGACTAGTCAAGGACCATATCACCTCCACCCTACCTGACACCCTAGACCCACTCCAATTTGCTTACTGCCCAAATAGGTCCACAGACGATGCAATCTCAACCACACTGCACACTGCGCTAACCCATCTGGACAAGAGGAATACTTATGTGAGAATGCTGTTCATCGACTACAGCTCAGCATTTAACACCATAGTACCCTCCAAACTCGTCATCAAGCTCGAGACCCTGGGTCTCGACTCCACCCTGTGCAACTGTGTACTGGACTTCCTGACGGGCCGCCCCCAGGTGGTGAGGGTAGGTAACAACATCTCCACCCCGCTGATCCTCAACACTGGGGCCCCACAAGGGTGCGTTCTGAGCCCTCTCCTGTACTCCCTGTTCACCCACGACTGCGTGGCCATGCACGCCTCCAACTCAATCATCAAGTTTGCGGACGACACAACAGTGGTAGGCATGATTACCAACAACGACGAGACGGCCTACAGGGAGGAGGTGAGGGCCCTCGGAGTGTGGTGTCAGGAAAATAACCTCACACTCAACGTCAACAAAACTAAGGAGATGATTGTGGACTTCAGGAAACAGCAGAGGGAACACCTCCCTATCCACATCGATGGGACAGTAGTGGAGAGGGTACTAAGTTTTAAGTTCCTCGGCGTACACATCACAGACAAACTGAATTGGTCCACCCACACAGACAGCATCGTGAAGAAGGCGCAGCAGCCACTCTTCAACCTCAGGAGGCTGAAGAAATTTGGCTTGTCACCAAAAGCACTCACAAAAGCACTCACAAACTTCTACAGATGCACAATCGAGAGCATCCTCTCCGCCCACAACCGTAAGGCTCTCCAGAGGGTAGTGAAGTCTGCACAATGCATCACCGGGGGCAAACTACCTGCCCTCCAGGACACCTACACCACCCGATGTCACAGGAAGGCCATAAAGATCATCAAGGACAACAACCACCCGAGCCACTGCCTGTTCACCCCGCTATCATCCAGAAGGCGATGTCAGTACAGGTGCATCAAAGCTGGGACCGAGAGACTGAAAAACAGCTTCTATCTCAAGGCCATCAGACTGTTAAACAGCCACCACTTACATTGAGTGGCTGCTGCCAACACACTGACTCAACTCCAGCCACTTTAATAATGGGAATTGATGGGAATTGATGTAAAATATATCACTAGCCACTTTAAACAATGCTACTTAATATAATGTTTACATACCCTGCATTATTCATCTCATATGTATACGTATGTACTGTACTCTATATCATCTACTGCATCTTTATATAATACATGTATCACTAGCCACTTTAAACTATGCCACTTTGTTTACATACTCATCTCATATGTATATACTGTACTCGATACATCTACTGCATCTTCCCTATGCTGCTCTGTACCATCACTCATTCATATATCTTTATGTACATATTCTTTATCCCTTTATCCCTTCTTTATACACTTGTGTGTATAAGGTAGTAGTTTTCGAATTGTTAGTTAGATTACTCGTTGGTTATTACTGCATTGTCGGAACTAGAAGCACAAGCATTTCGCTACACTCGCATTAACATCTGCTAACCATGTGTATGTGACAAATACATTTGATTTGATTTGAATTGTGAAATGAGTCAAGGAATACGAATACTGTCAGATTGCCATTATTGAAGTCATTTGTGGCAAAATGAGGGGTGTTGTACAAAAACAAAGTCCTCAGTGATTGGATCATCTCTAACCAATCAGAGTATCAAAGCCAATAACATATTTTCTAAATGTCGCTTTACCCGTAATTGTTCTGACTCTGGCCCAACCCATCAGTGTCTGGAACCAATCAGACAGTCTAGAAAGTATTTTCCTTTCTAGAAATGTGAGGGGAGGTCCTCAGATACAGACTAATTCCAGAGAAGAAACTAACGTCCTTGGCTGTGGCAAAGCGTTTCTGGCCCGGAGCCAAAGAAGTTTGGGAAGGCAGGCGACATCAAAACCACATCTCACAACGTCTGGCCAAACCACAATTCTAACAGTCTGGACCATAGACATAATACAATGGAGGCTGCTGAGGGGAGGACGGCTCATAATAATAGCTGGAACGGAGTCAATGGAACTGTACCGAACCTGGTTTGCATGTGGCTGATACTATTCCATTTGTATTTGTTTTATTATGGATCCCCATTAGTCCCTGCCAAGGTAGCAGCTATTCTTCCTGGAGTTTGGCAGAATTAAGACAATTACACCATTTAAAAAACATTACAACACATTCATTACAGAATTCACAACAGACTAAGTCTGAGCCCTCAGGCCCCTACTCCAC
This sequence comes from Oncorhynchus clarkii lewisi, assembly GCF_045791955.1. Taxonomy (NCBI): domain Eukaryota; kingdom Metazoa; phylum Chordata; class Actinopteri; order Salmoniformes; family Salmonidae; genus Oncorhynchus; species Oncorhynchus clarkii. The sequence continues at coordinate 2,786,950 of NC_092158.1, read as the reverse complement.
AAACACATATCTACAACAGACTAAGTGTGAGCCCTCAGGCCCATACTCCACAAACACATATCTACAACAGACTAAGTGTGAGCCCTCAGGCCCATACTCCACAAACACATATCTACAACAGACTAAGTGTGAGCCCTCAGGCCCATACTCCACAAACACATATCTACAACAGACTAAGTGTGAGCCCTCAGGCCCATACTCCACAAACACATATCTACAACAGACTGAGTGTGAGCCCTCAGGCCCATACTCCACAAACACATATCTACAACAGACTAAGTGTGAGCACTCAGGCCCATACTCCACAAACACATATCTACAACAGACTAAGTGTGAGCCCTCAGGCCCATACTCCACAAACACATATCTACAACAGACTAAGTGTGAGCCCTCAGGCCCATACTCCACAAACACATATCTACAACAGACTAAGTGTGAGCCCTCAGGCCCATACTCCACAAACACATATCTACAACAGACTAAGTGTGAGCCCTCAGGCCCATACTCCAAAACACATATCTACATTACAACACAACATCCGTGTGTACATGTGTGTATAGTGTGCATAGTGTGTATGTTTTCAAGTGTGTGTATGCATGTGTCTGTGCCTAGGGTTTGGGTTGCATTGAGTCCATTGACTCCATTCCAACCATGACTCCTCGTCCTCCTCGTCCTCGTCCTCCTCATCCGCCTCCTCCTCGTCCTCCTCGTCCGCCTCCTCCTCGTCCTCCTCCTCCTCGTCCTCCTCCTCCTCGTCCGCCACCTCCTCGTCCGCCTCCTCCTCCTCCTCCTCGTCCGCCTCCTCCTCGTCCGCCTCCTCCTCGTGCGCCTCCTCCTCGTCCGCCTCCTCCTCGTCCGCCTCCTCCTCGTCCGCCTCCTCCTCGTCCTCCTCCTCCTCGTCCGCCTCCTCCTCGTCCGCCTCCTCCTCGTCCTCCTCGTCCTCCTCGTCCGCCTCCTCCTCCTCCTCCTCCTTCTCCTCGTCCTCGTCCTCCTCGTCCTCCTCCTCTTCCGCCTCCTCCTCGTCCTCCTCCTCCTCGTCCTCCTCCTCCTTGCCCGCCTCCTCCTCGTACTCCTCCTCGTCCTCCTCCTCCTCGTCCGTCTCCTCGTCCGCCTCCTCGTCCGCCTCCTCCTCGTCCTCGTCCTCCTCCTCCTCGTCCGCCTCCTCCTCGTCCGCCTCCTCCTCGTCCTCCTCGTCCTCGTCCTCGTCCGCCTCGTCCGCCTCCTCCTCGTCCTCCTCCTCCTCGTCCGCCTCCTCCTCCTCGTCCGCCTCCTCCTCCTCGTCCGCCTCCTCGTCCGCCTCCTCCTCGTCCTCCTCCTCCTCCTCGTCCTCTTCCTCTTCCTCATCCTCCTCGTCCACCTCAGCAGCCTCAACTCACTGCACTTCTTCTGCAGAGAGCAGAAGAAGTGCCAGGCAAAGACAATAGGAGACAGCAGATTGTTGTGACAGAGAGCAGAAGAAGTGCCAGGCAAAGACAATAGGAGACAGCAGTTTGTTGTGACAGAGAGTAGAAGAAGTGCCAGGCAAAGACAATAGGAGACAGCAGTTTGTGGTGGCAGAGAGTAGAAGAAGAAGTGACTGCTGTTTCTGCATCTCAGATGGCAGCCTTTGCTTTTCTAGTGTATTACGTTTAACCAGGGCTTGTCAAAAGTAGTGCACTAAAAAAGGAATAGGGTGGCAGTTAGGAATGTAACTACTGCAGCCTGTACACCACAAACATCTGTTGTAGAACTGCAGCCTTACAGACAGGCATTCCCTGAGAGAGAGTATTTCCCTGAACATAGCCTGCAAGCCATTTCTGCTGTTGTTCCTAGCTAGAGTACTGTAGGGGTTGATGGCTGTGTGCTGATGTTCCTAACTAGGGTACTATAGGGGTTGATGGCTGTGTGCTGATGTTCCTAGCCAGAGTACTGCAGGGGTTGATGGCTGTGTGCTGTTGTTCCTAGCTAGAGTACTGTAGGGGTTGATGGCTGTGTGCTGATGTTCCTAGCTAGAGTACTGTAGGGGTTGATGGCTGTGTGCTGTTGTTCCTAGCTAGAGTACTGTAGGGGTTGATGGCTGTGTGCTGATGTTCCTAGCTAGAGTACTGTAGGGGTTGATGGCTGTGTGCTGATGTTCCTAGCTAGAGTACTGTAGGGGTTTATTGCTGTGTGCTGATGTTCCTAGCTAGAGTACTGTAGGGGTTGATCACTGTGTGCTGATGTTCCTAGCTAGGGTACTATAGGGGTTGATGGCTGTGTGCTGATGTTCCTAGCTAGAGTACTATAGGGGTTGATGGCTGTGTGCTGATGTTCCTGGCTACAGCATCCTATCCCTTTTGCCTCCTATCATCTGCTAGACGAGTCAAGACAACAGCTACAATTCATCACAGAGGACTGAAAATAACATCTGTAAACAATTGGTTTCTGACTTTACCTGAGCCAATGTTGATGGTGCTAGCTATGGTAGTAAAGATCCTACACTAGGGCTGGAGGCTGTGTGGAACTACACTAGGGCTGGAGGCTGTGTGGAACTACATTAGGGCTGGAGGCTGTGTGGAACTACACTAGGGCTAGAGGCTGTGTGGAACTACACTAGGGCTAGAGGCTGTGTGGAACTACATTAGAGCTGGAGGCTGTGTGGAACTACATTAGGGCTAGAGGCTGTGTGGAACTACACTAGGGCTAGAGGCTGTGTGGAACTACATTAGGGCTGGAGGCTGTGTGGAACTACATTAGGGCTAGAGGCTGTGTGGAACTACACTAGGGCTAGAGGCTGTGTGGAACTACATTAGGGCTAGAGGCTGTGTGGAACTACACTAGGGCTGGAGGCTGTGTGGAACTACACTAGGGCTGGAGGCTGTGTGGAACTACACTAGGGCTGGAGGCTGTGTGGAACTACACTAGGGCTGGAGGCTGTGTGGAACTACACTAGGGCTAGAGGCTGTGTGGAACTACACTAGGGCTGGAGGCTGTGTGGAACTACATTAGGGCTAGAGGCTGTGTGGAACTACACTAGGGCTGGAGGCTGATTGGAACTACACTAGGGCTAGAGGCTGTGTGGAACTACACTAGGGCTAGAGGCTCTGTGGAACTACATTAGGGCTGGAGGCTGTGTGGAACTACATTAGGGCTAGAGGCTGTGTGGAACTACACTAGGGCTAGAGGCTGTGTGGAACTACATTAGGGCTAGAGGCTGTGTGGAACTACACTAGGGCTGGAGGCTGTGTGGAACTACACTAGGGCTAGAGGCTGTGTGGAACTACACTAGGGCTGGAGGCTGTGTGGAACTACATTAGGGCTAGAGGCTGTGTGAAACTACACTAGAGCTGGAGGCTGTGTGGAACTACATTAGGGCTGGAGGCTGTGTGGAACTACATTAGGGCTAGAGGCTGTGTGGAACTACACTAGGGCTAGAGGCTGTGTGGAACTACATTAGGGCTAGAGGCTGTGTGGAACTACACTAGGGCTGGAGGCTGTGTGGAACTACACTAGGGCTGGAGGCTGTGTGGAACTACACTAGGGCTGGAGGCTGTGTGGAACTACACTAGGGCTGGAGGCTGTGTGGAACTACACTAGGGCTGGAGGCTGTGTGGAACTACACTAGGGCTAGAGGCTGTGTGGAACTACACTAGGGCTGGAGGCTGTGTGGAACTACATTAGGGCTAGAGGCTGTGTGGAACTACACTAGGGCTGGAGGCTGATTGGAACTACACTAGGGCTAGAGGCTGTGTGGAACTACACTAGGGCTAGAGGCTGTGTGGAACTACACTAGGGCTAGAGGCTGTGTGGAACTACATTAGTGCTGGAGGCTGTGTGGAACTACACTAGGGCTGGAGGCTGTGTGGAACTACATTAGGGCTAGAGGCCGTGTGGAACTACACTAGGGCTGGAGGCTGATTGGAACTACATTAGGGCTGGAGGCTGTGTGGAACTACACTAGGGCTGGAGGCTGTTTGGAACTACACTAGGGCTGGAGGCTGTGTGGAACTACATTAGGGCTGGAGGCTGTGTGGAACTACACTAGGGCTGGAGGCTGTGTGGAACTACACTAGGGCTGGAGGCTGATTGGAACTACACTAGGGCTAGAGGCTGTGTGGAACTACACTAGGGCTAGAGGCTGTGTGGAACTACACTAGGGCTGGAGGCTGATTGGAACTACATTAGGGCTGGAGGCTGTGTGGAACTACACTAGGGCTGGAGGCTGTGTGGAACTACACTAGGGCTGGAGGCTGTGTGGAACTACATTAGGGCTAGAGGCTGTGTGGAACTACACTAGGGCTGGAGGCTGCACTTTATCAGTGATATATGGGCGATGCTGAGCAGTGCTCACTGCTTAAAGAGAACTGGAGAGCAGAGAGAGGAGAGGCAGACCTACATGGGACTGGGGATGGGAGGGAGGAAGGGAAACCAGCAAACTTACAGAAATCCCTTTGATGTCTCCGCATTCAGAACCAGCCAGCCACTCGCTGTTTACTTACAGTGCTGTGAAAATGCATTTTCCCCCTTTCAGATTTTCTCTATATTTTAATATGTTTTCTCACGGAATGTAATCGTATTTTGAACCAGAACCTACAGCACCAGTAAAATGTTTGGAAACTCATACTCATTCCATAGTTTTTCTTTATTTTGTCTATTTTCTACCTTGTAGAATAATAGTGAAGACATCAACACTTTGAAATAACATATATGGAATCATGTAGTAACCCTAAACCCTAGTGTTAAACAAATCAAAATATATTTTATATTTTAAATTCTTCGAAGTAGCCACCCTTTGCTATGCACACTCTTGTCGTTCTCTCAACCAGCTTCATGAGGTAGTCACCTGGAATGCATTTTACTTAACAGGCGTGCCCTGTTAAAAGTTCATTTGTGGAATTTATTTCCTTCTTAATCTGTTTGATTCAATCAGTTGTGTTGTGACAAGGTAGGGTGTACAGAAGATTTGAAGGTGGGGTCAGTACAGGTGCATCAAAGCAGGGACTGAGAGACTGAAAAACAGCTTCTATCTCAAGGCCATCAGACTGTTAAACAGGCAACACTAACACAGAGAGGCTGCTGCCTACATACAGACTTGAAATCATTGGCCACTTTAATAAATGGATCACTAGTAACTTTAATAACGGCACTTCAATAATGATGTTTACATATCTTGCATTACTCATCTCATGCGTATATACTGTATTTAATACCATCTATTGCATCTTGCCTGTGATGCTCGGTCATCGCTCATCCATATATTTGCACGCCCAATTTTTCAGTTTTTGATTTGTTAAAAAAGTTTGAAATATCCAATAAATGTCGTTCCACTTCATGATTGTGTCCCACTTGTTGATTCTTCACAAAAAAATACAGTTTTATATCTTTATGTTTGAAGCCTGAAATGTGGCAAAAGGTCGCAAAGTTCAAGGGGACCGAATACTTTTCGCAAGGCACTGTATATTATACATATTCTGTATATTATATATTAATCATAATATGTGTAGGTGGTTATTGGTTAAAAAAAGCACCTGTGTTTCAGCCGGTGGCCTTCGTCACTGTTCTCGTTTACATTCACATATATTTAGATGAATCCGTTATTTGTTAAAGATCTCCGTTCTTACCGAAGTGTTTCTGAAGTAAGTCCTCTTATCATGTACACTTTAATAAAAAGCTGAACGGAAATCTAGGATATATATCTGTTGCTGCCACACAAAAACCAGCAGACTGTGCTCTGATTCTAAATCTAGGATATATATCTGTTGCTGCCACACAAAAACCAGCAGACTGTGCTCTGATTCTAAATCTAGGATATATATCTGTTGCTGCCACACAAAAACCAGCAGACTGTATATATATATCTGATCATTTGATCCGATGTGTTCTGTAAATCTAGGATATATATCTGATCATTTGATCCGATGTGTTCTGTAAATCTAGGATATATATCTGATCATTTGATCCGATGTGTTCTGTAAATCTAGGATATATATCTGATCATTTGATCCGATGTGTTCTGTAAATCTAGGATATATATCTGATCATTTGATCCGATGTGTTCTGTAAATCTAGGATATATATCTGATCATTTGATCCGATGTGTTCTGTAAATCTAGGATATATATCTGATCATTTGATCCGATGTGTTCTGTAAATCTAGGATATATATCTGATCATTTGATCCGATGTGTTCTGTAAATCTAGGATATATATCTGATCATTTGATCCGATGTGTTCTGTAAATCTAGGATATATATTTAATCATTTGATCCGATGTGTTCGTAACGTAAATCTAGGATATATATTTAATCATTTGATCCGCACACAAACCAGCAGACTGTATATATATATCTGATCATTTGATCCGGATATATATCTGTTGCTGCCACACAAAAACCAGCAGACTGTATATATATATCTGATCATTTGATCCGGATATATATCTGTTGCTGCCACACAAAAACCAGCAGACTGTGCTCTGATTCCTTACGGGCATCAGCCACAGTGATCCATTCCTCTATTCCACAGTCCCTGTAACGTCATGAACCCCAAGCACTTAAGCTAATTGCATTTCCTCCCTCCCGGGTTCCCTCACAGGTCTGCTTCTCATTAGGCTGAGTTGAATCTGACACAGTTCCTCCTGCTGCACCATTTGTTTCTCAGACTGATGAACAGACGGCAGGGTTCCAGGGGAAGAGATGGACGCCGTGTTTAAGAAACTGGTAACGTGGGACCCCCTTTTCTGGATTAGATTTCTATTCTCCCTCCACATCCTCCTCCTCCGCCTCATCCTCCTCTTCCTCCTCCTTTCCTCTCCCCAGGTGGTAGCTGACTGGTGGATTTAAACATTGAAGTATTGCTTACATCACATTCTACAAAGAATTAAGCCCTCCTTGACACTGTCATTCTGTATTTTAAAGCTTAAGAGTAGTCAGGAGGTGAAATATTGACGGGAGAGGAGGAGAGAGGGACGGGAGAGGAGAGGAGAGCGGGAGGGAATACTGGAGTAAGCATAACCTCTTACATAACCTATTTTATGCTGGCAGAATAAGAATCTGCTGAAAAGATGCTGCTGGAAGGAGGACATGTCTATGTGGCATACTTACATCGTCCCCTGCTGTTACCAATCAACACCGTACTGCCAACAGAACTGCTGTAGCACCATTACCTCAAGTAAACTCTCAACAAATACTGTACCTCTTACTGCCTCTAGCAATAATATATACCCCTGTCACCACTAGACTAGCTACCACCAATATCCCTGCTTCTAGCAATCTATGTACCCCTGTCACCACTAGACTAAAATGTCAAATGTAAATGTTGCAAAACAAGAGTGTGTACAGGGCTTTAGTGCCTGACTGCAGCAGTGTCAGTGGGGGGGTTGAGGTGCCTAATCTGATTCATTATCTTCCATCTTGTGAGGCTCTGATAGATTATTGATGGTCTGATAGAGCCACAACATGATGTCACAACGCTATCCTGTTTCTCTCTCTTCTAATATTACCACGGCAGCTCTGTCAGTCAATGTATCAGCGGGAGGATTATTGACAAACAGCTCAACCAGGATAGCTAGAGATACTAACCGTTGATAGACTTTCCAGTAGTTTTTATTTGTCAATGAGGATTTACATTTTAGTCTAATTTCTAAATGGTTTGAACAGATGAAGGAACGATTTTCAGAATAACCTACAGTTGGGAAGCATTGGTGCCTTACAGGCAATTCAGATTGTCGGTAGAGGACCTCGTCACTGAGGAATGTGGTTGTAATTTATTACATTTAGTCATTTAGCAGACGCTTTAATCCAGAGCGATTTACATGAGCAATTAAGGGTGAAGTGCCTTGCTCAAGGGCACATCGAGATATTTTTCACCTAGTCAGCTCAGGTTACCGAACCAGCGACCTTTCGGTTACTGGCCCAACGCTCTTATTAACCGCTAGGCTACATGTCACCATTTATTATTGATCGCTAGGCTACCTGTCACCATTTATTATTGATCGCTAGGCTACCTGTCATCTTTTATGATTGATCGCTAGGCCACCTGTCATCTTTTATGGTTGATCGCTAGGCTACATGCCTCCATTTATGATTGGTCGCTAGGCTACCTGTCATCATTTATAATTGATCGCTAGGCTACCTGTCATCTTTTATGATTGATCACTAGGCTTAACTGCTAGGCTACATGTCACCATTTATGATTGATCGCTAGGCTACCTGTCATCTTATATGATTGATTGCTAGGCTATTCTAGGCCACATGTCACCATTTATGATTGATCGCTAGGCTACATGTCATCATTTATGATTGATCGCTAGGCTACATGTCATCTTATATGATTGATTGCTAGGCTATTCTAGGCCACATGTCACCATTTATGATTGATCGCTAGGCTACCTGTCGTCTCTTATGATTGATTACTAGGCTTAACTGCTAGGCTACCTGTCATCTCTTATGATTGATCACTAGGCTACCTGTCATCTTATATGATTGATTGCTAGGCTACCTGTCATCTTATATGATTGATCGCTAGGCTACCTGTCATCTTATATGATTGATCGCTAGGCTACCTGTCATCTTATATGATTGATTACTAGGCTACCTGTCATCTCTTATGATTGATCGCTAGGCTACCTGTCATCTTATATGATTGATTGCTAGGCTACCTGTCATCTTATATGATTGATCGCTAGGCTACCTGTCATCTTATATGATTGATCGCTAGGCTTAACTGCTAGGCTACATGTCATCTCTTATGATTGTGTTTTTTGTATTCTTTGTGTATTTATCATGCTTCTGCCCTGATTGTAGTATCTGCGTCTCCAACTTTTATTTGCTTGGTCTTGTCATGCAGGACTGTTTTAAAAATATATACTTTGGTCTCCCCTGATTAAATAAAGGTTAAATAAAAATGAAAATAAATATATAAATGCCTTTAGGCCTATGCCAGCATTTTCACACACTGGTAGTCTAATGAGACCATGTTGACAGATAAGAGAGCAAATGAAATATTATATGTTGTGTAGGCTTGAAACTATAGCGACCCAACCCTCAAATTGCAACAGAGAAACACAATAAAGGTTATGTCAGTCAAAGTAAATTATGTCTATAACGCGAATGCTTTATCAGAGGCAACACCAGGTGTGATCTATAATGAATTCCTTAAGTGTGATCCCATTAACCCCTCCTCTGGATTAAATTAAACTGAAGAGGAAAAGATTAATTAAAGATAATTTAGCACATGGTTAAGACCACCCGTCATTTATTTATGCATTATTTTTTGAGTGATTGCTGTTGAGGATTGGAGACTTCTCTCACCATGGATTTCCCTCAGCCTAAACAGGCTAAGTCGTTTAACCTTTTTACGTCTTAGAGACCTGCAGTCGCAGAATCTGAAGAAATGAGCGTGTTTCTCCCACCTGATGTGGGTGTTTTCTTTCATTTAGTGAGTTAGTTGTTTTACCAGCCAGAAACACTTGTAAATAAGTATTTGAATGAATGCTTTGAAGTGGTATCCTCTGGGCTCCAATGCATCTTGCTTGATGAATGTTTGTTTTTTTACCCAATTCAATTTAATTCAATTCAATTCGACATACACTTGGAGTGTCCTTTAGGCGAACAACACACCTCCATTCCTGTAAAGGAATCCTGTCTTTGTTCCCGTTCTGCTGATGCTGCATGCTGATCTAACTCATCAGGGATCCACAGCAAGACTGTTTGATTATGTGTCAAGTCATTTTATGTGGTGTGTTTAAGAATCTGAGCATGCATAAAAGATATGACGCAAAGCCTATCCAATCTCCTCTGTCCAATATCCAAGCAAAGAGAGTGAGAGGGAGAGGAGATGGTGGGAGAAGTGAGGAGGGGAGAGGAAATGAGTGAGGAGTGGGGAGGTGAGGAGAGAGAGATGAGGGGAGAGGAGAGGAGAGCAGAATCACTAAAGACTTAAAATGGTCCTAACACACTCGCACAGTCGAGAAGAAGGCTCGACAGACGCCTCTTCCCCCTCAGAAGTTTGAAAAAAGTTTGTCATAGGCCCTCATTTCCTCAAAAAGTTCTACAGCTGTAGCATTGAGAGCATCTTGACTGGCTGCATCACTTCCTGGTATTGCAGAAGCACCACACTCCATTGCATGGCGTAACAGAAGGTGGTGTGAACAGCCCAGTACATCAATGGGGCTGAGCTGCCTGACCTCCAGAATATATATATATATATATATCAGGTAGTGTGGTACGAAGGACCATAAAATAAAGCCACCTGATATAGAGGGCCTATGCTGAACTTTTTCAACCTCCTGAGGGGGAAAAGGTGCTTTCACGCCTTCTTCACAGCTGTGCGTATGTGGACCATTTTAAGTCCATTGGGATTTGGACCCGAAGGAACTTGAAGCTCCAGACCCTCTCCACTGCAGTCCCATTGATGTGGATGGTGACAAGCTTGGAGGGGACAATGATGTTGAACACTGAGCTGTAGTCAGTGAACAGTATTCTCACATAGGTATCTCTCTTATCTTGGTGGGTGAAGGCAGTGTGGAGTGCAATTGAAATTGCGTCCTTTATGGATCTGTTGGGGCGGTATGCAAATCGGACTGTGTCTAGAGTGTTTGGGATGATGGAGTTGATGTGTGCCATAACCAGCCTCTTTTAAAGCACTTCATGATTACAGATGTGAGTGCTACAGGGCGGTGGTCAGTGTGGCATGACGCCTTAGAGTTCTTAGGAACGGGAATGATGGTGGTCGTTTTGAGACGTGGGGATTACAGACTGGGATTGAAAATGACTGTGAATATGCCTGCCAGCTGTTCTGTGCATGCTCTGAGAATTCGCCATGGCATACCGTCTGGCCCAGCAGCTCATCGAGTGTAGACCTGATTAAAGACCTTCTCACGTCAGCCTCAGTGAGCGAGATCGCCCAGTCCTCTGGTTCGGTGGGGGTATGCAAGGTATGGTGTTGTTATCGTCTGTAACGGTTTTCTTCCTGGGAAGGAGAGGCGGACCAAAACGCAGCGTGGTTAGGGTTAAACATCTTTAATCAAGACGAATACCGGGAAAACACTACAAATATACAAAACAATAAATGTGAAAAACCGAAACAGTCCTGTGTGGTGAAACAAACACAGACACGGAAATAACCACCCACAAAACCTAACACAAAACAGGCTATCTAAATATGGTTCCCAATCAGAGACAATGACTAACACCTGCCTCTGATTGAGAACCATATCAGGCCCAAACACAGAAACAGACAAACCAGACATACAACATAGAATACCCACTCAGATCACACCCTGACCAAACAAAACATAGAAACATACAAAGCAAAGTATGGTCAGGGTGTGACATCGTCGAAGTGTGCATGACATGCCTTGAGTTGGTCAGATAGAGAGGCATCGTTGGGCAGATCACGGCTGGGTCTTTCTTTGTAATGCATAGTGGTCTGTAGCCCCTGTAGCGTCGGAGCTTGTGTGATTCCACTTTAATCTTAAATTGACCTTTTGCATAGAGGAAGTCGTAACGGGACTTCTGGCACTTGTTCCTTTCCTCGGCGGTAGCATCAGGGTTGTCTGGGGATAGCCCTGTGTGTGGTAGCCCTGTCCTTTAGTTTAGCACCAATCTCTGTGTTAATCCAGGGCTTTTGATTGGGGAAGCAGCGAACCTTCACTGCGGGGACAATGTTGCCGATGCGTTTCCTTATGAAGCCGATGACAGAGGCATTGTTGTTCTCAACGGCGTCTCGGTATATTATTCTATCAGTGCTAGCAAAGCAGTAATATAATCTCTGATTCTGATGACCATATCTCAATTGAGCGAGTCACGGGTACTTCCTCTTTGAGTTTCTGCTTGTAAACAGGAAGCAGGTGTACGGAGTTATGATCTGATTTTCCTGAATGGAGGGCGAGGGAGGGCCTTTTATGCTTACTTGTGGGTAGAATGATAGTTGTCTAGGACTTTATCACCCCTAGTGGCGTTGGAGATGTGTTTATGGAAGCATCACGTGTCTTAATGACACAACATTAAAATCGGCAGCGACGAGGAAGGAAGCCTCTGGTTGTAAGTTTTCCTGCTTGTTTACAGCCTCGTGCAACCCGGGATCTCCGCTTATCAAACCAAAGTGAATTGACCGTCCTCCTTCAAGCACCTCTACTGGTTGCCCCACTTAAAAGCTATTGAGCGGTGCACAAGTGGACACTTAAGGCTGAGGAAGAAAATTCTCCATGTTTTTCTCCATGAAGAAAATTCTCCATGTGTTTCTCCGTGAAGAAAATTATCCAAGTATCAGGAATCAAGGTAAGACCCAAGTGCAGACTGTGTGAAGTAACAATGTTTATTGTAACCACAGGGGCAGGCAAATTACAGGTTAAGGTAGGCAGGGGTTGATAATCCAGAGTAGGAGCAAAGGTACATGACGGCAGGCAGGCTCAGGGTCAGGGACAGGGTCAGGATCAGGGTCAGGGACAGGGACAGGGACAGGGTCAGGGTCAGGGACAGGAGACAGGGACAGGGACAGGGTCAGGGTCAGGGTCAGGGTCAGGGACAGGGACAGGGACAGGGACAGGGACAGGGTCAGGGTCAGGGACAGGGACAGGGTCAGGGACAGGGACAGGGTCAGTGTCAGGGTCAGGGTCAGGGACAGGGACAGGGTCAGGGTCAGTGTCAGGGTCAGGTGGGCGGGTACAGGGTCAGGACAGGCCAGGGTTAAAAACCAGGAGGACGAGAAAAAGAAAGAGGAGACAAACAGGAGCGGAGACGAAACATTGGTTGACTAGAAACAAACAAGATGAACTGGCACAGACTGACAGAAAACACTGGTATAAATACCCAGAGGATAAGTGGGGAAGATGGGCAACACCTGTAGAGGGGGTGTAGACAAGCACAAGGACAGGTGATAGAGATCAGGGCATGACACCATGTGTTTCTCCAGGAGAACATTTCTCCACATGTTTCTCCACGAATAAATGTCTCTATGTGCCACACTTGGTTTATGATATTTTTGAACCTGCTGCCCTCATCATCGTGACTGAGACCATGCAGCTCTTATTAAAGCTATGCCCTCATCATCGTGAGTGAGACCATGCAGCTCTTAAAGCTATGCCCTCATCATCGTGAGTGAGACCCTGCAGCTCTTAAAGCTATGCCCTCATCATCGTGAGTGAGACCCTGCAGCTCTTAAAGCTATGCCCTCATTGATTGATCTTAGGTTACACCTGCATCTGTGTGTACGGGACTGCAGCATCACGCTCATGGCTGGTGAACGGGTCTGAAATGCCTGGATGGCTGAATATAAATCACAGGTGTTCTGTCTCCTCCCTTACACAGAGAGGGGGAGGGTCTGAGGTTTGTTTTGTTATATCACAGGAATGACAAGGATAATGTCTGACTGTTTATAAAGCATTAGGCCTTGTAATGCTGCAAGGTGATGCAGGTAATACCTAGAAACCAGTATTCTAAAACACCTAGAACACATTACCCTAGAACACCTAGAACATCTAGAACATCTAATACACCTAAAACACCTAAAACACTTACATCCCAGTTTTCTAGAACACCTAGAATTCCTAGAACACCTAGAACACATAGAACACCTAGAACACTTAGAACCCAGTATACTAGAACACCTAGAACACCTAGAACACCTTAAACACCTAAAACACTCATAACACAGTATTCTAGAACACATAGAACACCTAGAAAACCTAGAACACCTAGCATACCTAGAACACATAGAACCCAGTAGTCTAGAACACCTAAAACACCTAAAACACTTAGAACCAAGTATTCTAGAACACATAGAACACCTAGAACACCTAGAAAACCTAGAACACTTAGAACCCAGTATTCTAGAACACCTAGAACACCTATATCCCAAGAACCAAAACCAACCAGATGATGTAGAAATACACTGAGATTGGGGTAGGGACCTCTCTGAGATGGAGGTGGGGACTGGAACCTCTCTGAGATGGAGGTGGGGACTGGAACCTCTCTGAGATGGAGGTGGGGACTGGGACCTCTCTGAGATGGAGGTGGGGACTGGAACCTCTCTGAGATGGAGGTGGGGACTGGAACCTCTCTGAGATGGAGGTGGAGACTGGAACCTCTCTGAGATGGAGGTGGGTTTGGAACCTATCTGAGATGGAGGTGGGAAATGGAACCGCTTTGAGATGGAGGTGGGGACTGGAACCTTTCTGAGGTGGAGGTTGGGACTGGAACCTCTGAGATGGAGGTGGGGTCTGGAAAATCTCTGAGATGGAGGTGGGGACTGTGACATCTCTGAAATTGAGGTGGGGTCTGGGACCTCTCTGAGATGGAGGTGGGGACTGGAACCACTGAGATGGAGGTGGGGACTTGAACCTTTCTGAGATGGAGGTGGGGACAGGGGACTAAGAGGAGAGCAGAGAGGAAAACTCATACACCATTAAGGACTATTCCCCAACACCATTAAGGACAGAGCACTGCTCATTAGGACCATTCCCCAACACCATTAAGGACAGAGCACTGCTCATTAGGACCATTCCCCAACACCATTAAGGACAGAACACTGCTCATTAGGACCATTCCCCAACACCATTAAGGACAGAGCACTGCTCATTAGGACCATTCCCCAACACCATTAAGGACAGAGCACTGCTCATTAGGACCATTCCCCAACACCATTAAGGACAGAACACTGCTCATTAGGACCATTCCCCAACACCATTAAGGACAGAGCACTGCTGACATGGAGGAGAAGCTGCTGCCCTCTGTGACCATCGCCAGGGGACAGAGAGTTTTAAACAAACAGATATGTAGCAGATGTTATTGCGGGTGTAGCGAATTGCTTGTTAATACATATTACAAACAGTTTGTCTTACAATTCCCCAACTTTTATTCACTTTTAATCCGGTATTGTAAAGGTTTGCTATTGACTGTTAAAATGGGAGAATTGATGCAGATGGAAAAATGTATAGATTATATTCTATCACATTTTTTTGCTGTCTGTCCAACTGAGCGGCATCTTAATGCTGTGAACAGCTGATAACATACTAACTAGCCTGGGTCTGTGGAGGAAACAACATGCTACGCAGTAGAATGACCACTGTCTGATAACATCATGGAACAGAATTGCTGAGCAGGGTATTTCAATAGCTCTGAGTCATTGGCTGCAAGTCTGTCTGTCTGAATGTGTACAAGATGCACACAAGACTCCAGCCCCTTTTATACCTGGTTCAAGATCAGTTGTCCTAATCTTGTCCACATTCTGATTGTGCCCACATTTGTCGACAGATATCACACTACAAGGAACATCGACACCGTGGACATTTACTGGGAAAATGTGCAGAAACTTTGTGGAAACCTTGTGGAAATATGTAAATAGTTTGAGCTGCAACGTACAGAGATGTAGACAAACAGAAGAAGCACTGACATCTGATTGGAGACAGTTGGCTGTCTGAAGTATTACAATGTAAATGTACTTTTAATCCATCTGTCTTCATAGTTCAACACACGGCATATGGGGGTGTAGTGAGATGCCCGAAAGGCTGAACGATTCTCCTCTCATCACTCATCTTGAAAACATGTAAACTCAAAATGTAGGAAAATAAATCAATACGCCATCATTAACACAACACTAGGTACTAGGGATGGAGGTGTGACCAGGCACTAGGGATGGAGGTGTGACTAGGTACTAGGGATGGAGGTGTGGCCAGGCACTAGGGATGGAGGAGTGACTAGGTACTAGGGATGGAGGTGTGGCCAGGCACTAGGGATGGAGGTGTGACCAGATACTAGGGATGGAGGTGTGACCAGGTACTAGGGATGGAGGTGTGACCAGGTCCTAGGTATGGAGGTGTGACCAGGTACTAGGGATGGAGGTGTGACCAGGTACTAGGAATGGAGGTGTGACCAGGTACTAGGGATGGAGGTGTGACCAGGTACTAGGGATGGAGGTGTGACTAGGGATGGAGGTGTGACCAGGCACTATGGATGGAGGTGTGACCAGGTACTAGGGATGGAGGTGTGACCAGGTACTAGGGATGGAGGTGTGACTAGGGATGGAGGTGTGACCAGGCACTATGGATGGAGGTGTGACCAGGTACTAGGGATGGAGGTGTGACTAGGAATGGAGGTGTGACCAGGCACTAGGGATGGAGGTGTGACCAGGTACTAGGAATGGAGGTGTGACCAGGTACTAGGGATGGAGGTGTGACCAGGTACTAGGGATGGAGGTGTGACTAGGGATGGAGGTGTGACCAGGCACTATGGATGGAGGTGTGACCAGGTACTAGGGATGGAGGTGTGACTAGGAATGGAGGTGTGACCAGGCACTAGGGATGTAGGTGTGACCAGGCACTAGGGATGGAGCTGTGACTAGGTACTAGGGATGGATGTGTGGCCAGGTACTAGGGAAGGAGGTGTGACCAGGTACTAGGGATGGAGGTGTGACCAGGTACTAGGGATGGAGGTGTGACCAGGTACTAGGGATGGAGGTGTGACCAGGTACTAGGGATGGAGGTGTGACTAGGGATGGAGGTGTGACCAGGCACTAGGGATGGAGGTGTGACCAGGTACTAGGGATGGAGGTGTGACTAGGAATGGAGGTGTGACCAGGCACTAGGGATGTAGGTGTGACCAGGCACTAGGGATGGAGCTGTGACTAGGTACTAGGGATGGATGTGTGGCCAGGTACTAGGGATGGAGGTGTGACCAGGTACTAGGGATGGATTTGTGGCCAGGTACTAGGGATGGAGGTGTGACCAGGTACTAGGGATGGAGGTGTGACCAGGCAATAGGGATGGAGGTGTGACCAGGTCCTAGGTATGGAGGTGTGACCAGACACTAGGGATGGTGGTGTGACTAGGGATGGAGGTGTGACCAGGTACTAGGGATGGAGGTGTGACTAGGTACTAGGGATGGAGGTGTGACCAGCCACTAGGGATGGAGGTGTGACCAAGTACTAGGGATGGAGGTGTGACCAGGTCCTAGGTATGGAAGTGTGACCAGGTACTAGGGATGGAGGTGTGACCAGGTACTAGGAATGGAGGTGTGACCAGGTACTAGGGATGGAGGTGTGACTAGGAATGGAGGTGTGACCAGGCACTAGGGATGTAGGTGTGACCAGGCACTAGGGATGGAGCTGTGACTAGGTACTAGGGATGGATGTGTGGCCAGGTACTAGGGATGGAGGTGTGACCAGGTACTAGGGATGGAGGTGTGACCAGGTACTAGGGATGGAGGTGTGACCAGGTACTAGGAATGGAGGTGTGACTAGGGATGGAGGTGTGACCAGGCACTAGGGATGGAGGTGTGACCAGGTACTAGGGATGGAGGTGTGACTAGGAATGGAGGTGTGACCAGGCACTAGGGATGTAGGTGTGACCAGGCACTAGGGATGGAGCTGTGACTAGGTACTAGGGATGGATGTGTGGCCAGGTACTAGGGATGGAGGTGTGACCAGGTACTAGGGATGGATGTGTGGCCAGGTACTAGGGATGGAGGTGTGACCAGGTACTAGGGATGGAGGTGTGACCAGGCAATAGGGATGGAGGTGTGACCAGGTCCTAGGTATGGAGGTGTGACCAGACACTAGGGATGGAGGTGTGACTAGGGATGGAGGTGTGACCAGGTACTAGGGATGGAGGTGTGACTAGGTACTAGGGATGGAGGTGTGACCAGCCACTAGGGATGGAGGTGTGACCAAGTACTAGGGATGGAGGTGTGACCAGGTCCTAGGTATGGAGGTGTGACCAGGTACTAGGGATAGAGGTGTGACCAGGTACTAGGAATGGAGGTGTGACCAGGTACTAGGGATGGAGGTGTGACTAGGTACTAGGGATGGAGGTGTGACCAGGTACTAGGGATGGAGGTGTGACCAGGTACTAGGGATGGAGGTGTGACCAGGTACTAGGGATGGAGGTGTGACCAGGTACTAGGGATGGAGGTGTGACCAGGTACTAGGGATGGAGGTGTGACTATGGATGGAGGTGTGACCAGGCACTAGGGATGGAGGTGTGACCAGGTACTAGGGATGGAGGTGTGACTAGGGATGGAGGTGTGACCAGGCACTAGGGATGGAGGTGTGACCAGGTACTAGGGATGGAGGTGTGACTAGGGATGGAGGTGTGACCAGGCACTAGGGATGTAGGTGTGACCAGGCACTAGGGATGGAGCTGTGACTAGGTACTAGGGATGGATGTGTGGCCAGGTACTAGGGATGGAGGTGTGACCAGGTACTAGGGATGGATGTGTGGCCAGGTACTAGGGATGGAGGTGTGACCAGGTACTAGGGATGGAGGTGTGACCAGACAATAGGGATGGAGGTGTGACCAGGTCCTAGGTATGGAGGTGTGACCAGACACTAGGGATGGAGGTGTGACTAGGGATGGAGGTGTGACCAGGTACTAGGGATGGAAGTGTGACTAGGTACTAGGGATGAAGGTGTGACCAGCCACTAGGGATGGAGGTGTGACCAAGTACTAGGGATGGAGGTGTGACTAGGGATGGAGGTGTGACCAGGCACTAGGGATGGAGGTGTGACCAGGCAATAGGGATGGAGGTGTGACCAGGTCCTAGGTATGGAGGTGTGACCAGACACTAGGGATGGAGGTGTGACTAGGGATGGAGGTGTGACCAGGCACTAGGGATGGAGGTGTGACTAGGGATGGAGGTGTGACCAGGTACTAGGGATGGAGGTGTGACCAGCCACTAGGGATGGAGGATTGACCAAGTACTAGGGATGGAGGTGTGACTAGGGATGGAGGTGTGACCAGGTACTAGGGATGGAGGTGTGACTAGGTACTAGGGATGGAGGTGTGACCAGCCACTAGGGATGGAGGTGTGACTAGGGATGGAGGTGTGACTAGGTACTGGGGATGGAGGTGTGACCAGGTACTAGGGATGGAGGTGTGACTCTGGATTGAGGTGTGACCAGGTACTAGGGATGGAGGTGTGACTAGGGATGGAGGTGTGACTAGGTACTAGGGATGGAGGTGTGACTCAGGATGGAGGTGTGACCAGGTACTAGGGATGGAGGTGTGACCAGGTACTAGGGATGGAGGTGTGACCAGGTACTAGGGATGGAGGTGTGACTAGGGATGGAGGTGTCACCAGGTTACTAGGGATGCAGGTGTGACTAAGGATGGAGGTGTGACCAGTTACTAGCGATGGAGGTGTGACTAGGGATGAAGGTGTGACCAGGCACTAGGGATGGAGGTGTGACCAGGTACTAGGGATGGAGGTGTGACCAGGTCCTAGGTATGGAGGTGTGACCAGACACTAGGGATGGAGGTGTGACCAGGTACTAGGGATGGAGGTGTGGCCAGTTACTAGGGATGGAGGTGTGACCAGGTACTAGGGATGGAGGTGTGACCAGGTACTAGGGATGGAGGTGTGGCCAGGTACTAGGGATGGAGGTGTGACCAGGTACTAGGGATGGAGGTGTGGCCAGGTACTAGGGATGGAGGTGTGACCAGGTCCTAGGTATGGAGGTGTGACCAGACACTAGGGATGGAGGTGTGACCAGGTACTAGGGATGGAGGTGTGGCCAGTTACTAGGGATGGAGGTGTGACCAGGTACTAGGGATGGAGGTGTGACCAGGTACTAGGGATGGAGGTGTGACACACATGCGGAGGTCATCGGTTCACCTACTCTGCGTTCAGAGGAGTCCCGTAGGACTCGTGGAGGTCAGAAAGTAAAACAGAGAACCTTTCGGATGCTACAGACGTTTTCCTCAGTAGATCGATTTTCGGGATGTCTCCTTTTCTGACAAAAAGCACTGTAGCTCTCCCACTTTCCACCGCCGATGCAGAAGGCCACCATAGGTGGGTGCAGTGGATTGAGACGTATTCCATGTAAAAAATAACTGACATCTCTACGTTAAATTGGCAGATTATTATTGGATTTTGTTAATTATGTTTCTTAGATTGCTAATGTCTAAATGTCTAAATAAAGCATAACACATTATAAAACAGTAGATTACAGTATACTAAAGTATAATACAGTGGTATAATACAGTTTAATAAGGAATTATACAGTGTAATACAGTATAATACAGTATAATACAGTTAATACAGTATAATACAGTATATTACAGTATAATACAGTACAATACAGTGTAATACAGTGTAATACAGGTTAATACAGTGAATACAGTATAATACAGTATCAAACAGTATAATACAGTACAATACAGTGTAATAAAGTATAATACAGTATAACACAGTACAATACAGTGTAATACAGTATAATACAGTATCACACAGTATAATTACAGTACAATACAGTGTAATACAGTATCACACAGTTTAAAACAGTACAATACAGTGTAATACAGTAATACAGTATAACACAGTATAACACAGTATAATACAGTATAATACAGTATAACAAAGTATAACACAGTATAACACAGTATAATACAGTATTATACCGTATCACACAGTATAAAACAGTACAATACAGTGTAGCACAGTATAACACAGTGGTATAATATGGTGTAATACAGTATAATATAGTGGTATAATACAGTATAATAAAGCACAACACATTATAACACAGTAGAATACAGTATAATATAGTATAATACAGTGGCATAATACAGTATAATACAGTGGTATAATATAGTATAATACAGTGGCATAATACAGTGGCATATAATACAGTATAATACAGTGGAATAATATAGAATAATACAGTGGAATAATATAGAATAATACAGTGGAATAATATAGAATAATACAGTGGTATAACATAGAATAATACAGTGGTATAATAAAGTATAATACAGTGATATAATATAGAATAATACAGTGGTATAATATAGAATAATACAGTGGTATAATAAAGTATAATACAGTGATATAATATAGAATAATACAGTGGTATAATAAAGTATAATACAGTGATATAATATAGAATAATACAGTGGTATAATATAGAATAATACAGTGGTATAATAAAGTATAATACAGTGGTATAATAAAGTATAATACAGTGGTATAATATAGTATAATACAGTGGTATAATATAGTATAATACAGTGGAATAATATAGAATAATACAGTGGAATAATATAGAATAATACAGTGGTATAATATAGAATAATACAGTGGTATAATAAAGTATAATACAGTGGTATAATATAGAATAATACAGTGGTATAATAAAGTATAATACAGTGGTATAATAAAGTATAATACAGTGGTATAATATAGTCTAATACAGTGGTATAATATAGTATAATACAGTGGAATAATATAGAATAATACAGTGGAATAATATAGAATAATACAGTGGTATAATATAGAATAATACAGTGGTATAATAAAGTATAATACAGTGATATAATATAGAATAATACAGTGGTATAATATAGAATAATACAGTGGTATAATAAAGTATAATACAGTGATATAATATAGAATAATACAGTGGTATAATAAAGTATAATACAGTGATATAATATAGAATAATACAGTGATATAATATAGAATAATACAGTGGTATAATAAAGTATAATACAGTGGTATAATATAGAATAATACAGTGGTATAATAAAGTATAATACAGTGGTATAATAAAGTATAATACAGTGGTATAATATAGTATAATACAGTGGTATAATATAGAATAATACAGTGGTATAATATAGAATAATACAGTGGTATAATAAAGTATAATATAGTATAATACATTGGTATAATATAGTATAATACAGTGGTATAATAAAGTATGATATAGTATAATACAGTGGTATAATATAGTATAATACAGTGGTATAATATAGTATAATACAGTGGCATAGTACAGTGGCATATAATACAGTATAATACAGTGGTATAATATAGAATAATACAGTGGTATAATAAAGTATAATACAGTGGTATAATATAGAATAATACAGTGGTATAATAAAGTATAATACAGTGGTATAATAAAGTATAATACAGTGGTATAATATAGTATAATACAGTGGTATAATATAGAATAATACAGTGGCATAATACAGTGGCATATAATACAGTATAATACAGTGGTATAATATAGAATAATACAGTGGTATAATAAAGCATAATACAGTGGTATAATATAGAATAATACAGTGGTATAATATAGAATAATACAGTGGTATAATATAGTATAATACAGTGGCATAATACAGTATAATACAGTGGTATATTATAGTATAATACAGTGGCATAATACAGTGGCATATAATACAGTATAATACAGTGGTATAATATAGAATAATACAGTGGTATAATAAAGTATAATACAGTGGTATAATATAGAATAATACAGTGGTATAATAAAGTATAATACAGTGGTATAATATAGTATAATACAGTGGTATAATATAGAATAATACAGTGGTATAATATAGAATAATACAGTGGTATAATAAAGTATAATATAGTATAATACATTGGTATAATATAGTATAATACAGTGGTATAATAAAGTATGATATAGTATAATACAGTGGTATAATATAGTATAATACAGTGGTATAATATAGTATAATACAGTGGTATAATATAGTATAATGCAGTGGTATAATATAGTATAATACAGTGGTATAATAAAGTATAATATAGTATAATACAGTGGTATAATATAGTATAATACAGTGGTATAATATAGTATAATGCAGTGGTATAATATAGTATAATACAGTGGTATAATAAAGTATAATATAGTATAATACAGTGGTATAATGTAGTATAATACAGTGGTATAATATATAGTATAATATAGTATAATACAGTGGTATAATATAGTATAATATAGTATAATACAGTGGTATAATATAGTATAATGCAGTGGTATAATATAGTATAATACAGTGGTATAATAAAGTATAATATAGTATAATACAGTGGTATAATAAAGTATAATATAGTATAATACAGTGGTATAATATAGTATAATGCAGTGGTATAATATAGTATAATACAGCATAATACAGTGGTATTTCTTTAGCAATTAAGCCCGAGGAGATGTGGTATATGGCCAATATACCACATCTAATCTTATGTACGACGGAACTCACAAACCAAAAATTCCACAAACCCCGAAGTACCTTACTGCTGTTATAAACTTCTTACCAACGTAATCCGAGGTGTACCCGTGGTATACGGTCTGATATACCACGGCTGTCAGGCAAACAGCAGTCATGGCTCGAACCACCCAGTTTATAATACAATATAATACTGCCTTTGGAAAAGTTGTAAAAAGGCTATATTTAAAGGTGCAGAGGTCATCGGTTCACCTACTCTGCGTTCAGAGGAGTCCCGTAGGACTCGTGGAGGTCAGAAAGTAAAACAGAGAACCTTTAAAATGCCTTGCCATGCCTGACAACCGTATAACACAGTTCTCTTGTGCTGTGACTCCATCATAGTCCATCCCATGCATCCCCAATACATTTGTAGTTCTCTAGTAAATCAATCTGTCAACCCTCGATGAGACTCTGTTATTTCTTAATTATCACTAATCAATTTATTTCTTTATTTAACTAGGCAAGTCAGTTAAGAACAAATTCTTATTTTCAATGACTGCCTAGGAACAGTGGGTTAACTGCCTGTTCAGGGGCAGAACGACAGATTTGTACCTTGTCAGCTCGGGGATTTGAACTTGCAACCTTCCGTTCTAACCACTAGGCTACCCTGCCGCCCCAATGATTTGGAGGAAACCAAACCATGGTTGTTCTTCCAGCATTTGTCATTATTTTCCCTTCGGTACTGTTTAGGCATGTACTAAATACGAATTGGACTCCTGCGTGATAATGCAATCCCTTTCTATGTTATTATATTATACTACATTCTGAATCTTTGAGCATTTTCCAGAAAAATCGCTAACAATAAAATGCAGAATTTTCCCAAGCTGATGCGTCAAGGCACATAGCTGTCTGTATTATGTTCAAATACAAAGAACTCTTTGGGCACATTTTAGATGTACTACTTTACTCCTTCTATAAGCCAGAGTATTTGCATTACATGCATGCCCCATTGCATTTTTTTTAATACATTTTCCTAATTTAACCATGCGTCTTGTAATAGGTTCACATATTAGAGGTTATTCGCAATACAAACGTTTGGTATGCTAATTCTTCTTCAGACACAACCAGTGCACCTAGGACTACAAAGCTATTTGACTCTTTTTAAAACTGGAGGATATGTTAAATAATATTTATTAATACAGGTCGAGGATATTGGGACAGTAGCCTATTACATCCAGTCTTAAACCACCCAATAACAAATATGGGCTGTAATGATGAGAGTAAAAACACTAGCTAGGAAGGTGTGATGTTTTCTGTCTATTTATACAGCTTGTGTCATAAGGGAGATCCAAGGAAGGTTGTATTAATTTGCATACAGGGAGGGACCAATACGGACACGGAGGGGCAATATAAGAGACACGATTTGTTTCCACGGCAACAGGCTCAGAGTATAGACACACACAGAAAAAAAAGGTTTAACCTGGACTTCAGAGAGTCGATTTGAAAACACTTTTATGGTTTCATTTCAGTTGAACTGTGGCTGTGTGGATAAATGGGATGGATAGTGTAAAAGTAGCTGTGTGGATAAATGGACACGTGTCTCGTGGACAAAATAATAATATTCCTATAGTTGTTATTTTTGTGCGCCTGTTTTGTAACATAAATATTTCCTCTTGATGCAGTATTACAAAATAGATGTGGATAGATATGTTACATGACAGCGGGTTAGAAAGGGAGAAATCTATTAACCCTCGCACTGACAACATATTTTAAATACATTAACTACACACTGGGGTCATTTGGACCCCAACAACAAACTATTATAAAAAAAACTGGGATACCAAAATATCAACAAAATTGTTATAAATATAAATGTAAATAGCCATTCTGTATGATTGTATTTGTTATTTTAGTTACATTTCTGGTAATTAGCATATTATTAGTACTGATACGGTATCTCTAAAAGACACGTCTGGATTCAGAAATCATTAGGTGCAAATCCACAAAACTCAAAATATACATCGAACATGTATACTATAGAATATAAAAAACGTGATGTTAAGATACCACCTGATATGGACCCTTTCCCCCAGTGCTGTGTAATGAATTCCAAATGAACATCATCACAGAACACATCTGATCAACACAACATCATCACAGAACACATCTGATCAACACAACATCATTACACATCTAATCAACGCAACATCATCACGGAACACATCTGATCAACACAACATCATTATAGAACACATCCTGATCAACACAACATCAGAACACATCCGATCAACACAACATCATCACAGAACACATCCGATCAATGCAACATCATCACGGAACACATCTGATCAACATAACATCATCACAGAACACATGCGATCAACACAACATCATCACGGAACACATCGGATCAAATGATCAGAGCACAGTCTGCTGGTTTGTGTGTGGCAGCAACAGATATATATCCGGATCAAATGATCAGATATATATATACAGTCTGCTGGTTTGTGTGTGGCAGCAACAGATATATATCCGGATCAAATGATCAGATATATATATACAGTCTGCTGGTTTGTGTGTGGCAGCAACAGATATATATCCGGATCAAATGATCAGATATATATATACAGTCTGCTGGTTTGTGTGTGGCAGCATCAGATATATATCCGGATCAAATGATCAGATATATATATACAGTCTGCTGGTTTGTGTGTGGCAGCAACAGATATATATCCGGATCAAATGATCAGATATATATATACAGTCTGCTGGTTTGTGTGTGGCAGCATCAGATATATATCCGGATCAAATGATCAGATATATATATACAGTCTGCTGGTTTGTGTGTGGCAGCAACAGATATATATCCGGATCAAATGATCAGATATATATATACAGTCTGCTGGTTTGTGTGTGGCAGCAACAGATATATATCCGGATCAAATGATCAGATATATATATACAGTCTGCTGGTTTGTGTGTGGCAGCAACAGATATATATCCGGATCAAATGATCAGATATATATATACAGTCTGCTGGTTTGTGTGTGGCAGCAACAGATATATATCCGGATCAAATGATCAGATATATATATACAGTCTGCTGGTTTGTGTGTGGCAGCAACAGATATATATCCGGATCAAATGATCAGATATATATATACAGTCTGCTGGTTTGTGTGTGGCAGCAACAGATATATATCCGGATCAAATGATCAGATATATATATACAGTCTGCTGGTTTGTGTGTGGCAGCAACAGATATATATCCGGATCAAATGATCAGATATATATATACAGTCTGCTGGTTTGTGTGTGGCAGCATCAGATATATATCCGGATCAAATGATCAGATATATATATACAGTCTGCTGGTTTGTGTGTGGCAGCAACAGATATATATCCGGATCAAATGATCAGATATATATATACAGTCTGCTGGTTTGTGTGTGGCAGCATCAGATATATATCCGGATCAAATGATCAGATATATATATACAGTCTGCTGGTTTGTGTGTGGCAGCAACAGATATATATCCGGATCAAATGATCAGATATATATATACAGTCTGCTGGTTTGTGTGTGGCAGCAACAGATATATATCCGGATCAAATGATCAGATATATATATACAGTCTGCTGGTTTGTGTGTGGCAGCAACAGATATATATCCGGATCAAATGATCAGATATATATATACAGTCTGCTGGTTTGTGTGTGGCATCAACAGATATATATCCGGATCAAATGATCAGATATATATATACAGTCTGCTGGTTTGTGTGTGGCAGCAACAGATATATATCCGGATCAAATGATCAGATATATATATACAGTCTGCTGGTTTGTGTGTGGCAGCAACAGATATATATCCGGATCAAATGATCAGATATATATATATATACAGTCTGCTGGTTTGTGTGTGGCAGCAACAGATATATATCCGGATCAAATGATCAGATATATATATACAGTCTGCTGGTTTGTGTGTGGCAGCAACAGATATATATCCGGATCAAATGATCAGATATATATATACAGTCTGCTGGTTTGTGTGTGGCAGCAACAGATATATATCCGGATCAAATGATCAGATATATATATACAGTCTGCTGGTTTGTGTGTGGCAGCAACAGATATATATCCGGATCAAATGATCAGATATATATATACAGTCTGCTGGTTTGTGTGTGGCAGCAACAGATATATATCCGGATCAAATGATCAGATATATATATACAGTCTGCTGGTTTGTGTGTGGCAGCAACAGATATATATCCGGATCAAATGATCAGATATATATATACAGTCTGCTGGTTTGTGTGTGGCAGCAACAGATATATATCCGGATCAAATGATCAGATATATATATACAGTCTGCTGGTTTGTGTGTGGCAGCAACAGATATATATCCGGATCAAATGATCAGATATATATATACAGTCTGCTGGTTTGTGTGTGGCAGCAACAGATATATATCCGGATCAAATGATCAGATATATATACAGTCTGCTGGTTTGTGTGTGGCAGCAACAGATATATATCCGGATCAAATGATCAGATATATATACACAGTCTGCTGGTTTGTGTGTGGCAGCAACAGATATATATCCGGATCAAATGATCAGATATATATATACAGTCTGCTGGTTTGTGTGTGGCAGCAACAGATATATATCCGGATCAAATGATCAGATATATATATACAGTCTGCTGGTTTGTGTGTGGCAGCAACAGATATATATCCGGATCAAATGATCAGATATATATATACAGTCTGCTGGTTTGTGTGTGGCAGCAACAGATATATATCCGGATCAAATGATCAGATATATATATACAGTCTGCTGGTTTGTGTGTGGCAGCAACAGATATATATCCGGATCAAATGATCAGATATATATATACAGTCTGCTGGTTTGTGTGTGGCAGCAACAGATATATATCCGGATCAAATGATCAGATATATATATACAGTCTGCTGGTTTGTGTGTGGCAGCAACAGATATATATCCGGATCAAATGATCAGATATATATATACAGTCTGCTGGTTTGTGTGTGGCAGCAACAGATATATATCCGGATCAAATGATCAGATATATATATACAGTCTGCTGGTTTGTGTGTGGCAGCAACAGATATATATCCGGATCAAATGATCAGATATATATATACAGTCTGCTGGTTTGTGTGTGGCAGCATCAGATATATATCCGGATCAAATGATCAGATATATATATACAGTCTGCTGGTTTGTGTGTGGCAGCAACAGATATATATCCGGATCAAATGATCAGATATATATATACAGTCTGCTGGTTTGTGTGTGGCAGCATCAGATATATATCCGGATCAAATGATCAGATATATATATACAGTCTGCTGGTTTGTGTGTGGCAGCATCAGATATATATCCGGATCAAATGATCAGATATATATATACAGTCTGCTGGTTTGTGTGTGGCAGCATCAGATATACATCCTAGATTTCCGTTCAGCTTTTTATTAAAGTGTACATGATCAGAGGACTTACTTCAGAAACACTTCGGTAAGAACGGACATCTTTAGCAAATAACGGATTCATCTAAATACATGTGAATGTAACACTGACGAAGGCCACCGGCTGAAACACAGGTGCTTTTTTTAACCCAATAACCACCTACACATATTATGATTAATATATAATTTACAGAATACGATTTGGGGATTACCCTGAATATCACACATGGATATTTCCTATGGACGGTTGTGGACTCATTCAACATCCAGAGATATGTGACATCCTGTGTTCTCTCTTCCTGTTGACAAATACTGACTGTATACAGTGCCTTCTGAAGGTATTCACAAGTCTTGACTTCCTCCAGATCTTTGTTGTGTTACAATAATAAACCAATGTATTAAAGTGAGATTTTGTGTCACTGCACAATACGACCAAATGTCAATGCGGAATTATGTTTTTTTACAAAATGTTAACAAATTAAAAAATGATGAAAAGCTGAAATGTCTTTGAGTGTCAATAAGTGTAGGAGTGAACATGTGCTTAACCTCTTAAAGCTAGGGGGCAGAATTTTCACTTTTGGATAAATAGCGTGCCCAATTTCAATTTCCTGCTACTCATGCCAAGAATATAAGACATGCATATTATTCATAGATTTCGATAGAAAACACTCTGAAATGTCTAAAACTGTTTGAATCATGTCTGTGAGTATGACAGAACTTATGTAGCAGGCAAAACCCCGAGGACTAACTGTTCAGATTTTTTATTTTTTTCTCCCTCTCTGTTCACTAAATTGTTTTTGCCATTGGATATTTAATAGGAACCTATTTTCAGTTCCTACCGCTTCCACACGATGTCGCCAGTCTTTGGAATATGGTTGAGGTTATTCCTTTGTGCTATGAAGAAGTATGCCAACTCAGAACTGGGGACACTTTTGTGAGTTGCGCAAGACGTGAACAGCAGTGCTGGTTTCTTTTCGTTCTTGTATTGAATACAGATTGCCCCGTCTACAATTTGATCGATTATTAACGTTTAAAAATACCTGACGTTGGATTACAAAAGTAGTTTGAAATATTCTGGCAAAGTTTATAGGCAACTTTTGAAATATTTTGTAGTGAGTTTTTGTAAGCTGTTTTTTTCTGGATCAAACGCGTTTTATAAATTCACATTTTCGATATATATGGACGGAATTAATCGAACAAAAGGACCAATTCTGATGTTTATGGGACATATTGGAGTGCCAACAAAAGAAGCTCGTCAAAGGTAATGCATATTTGATATTTTATTTCAGCGTTTTGTGTAGCGCCTGCTATGCTAGCTCCTTTGTTTACTGCTGGTGCAGATGGGTGCAGGCTATCAGATAATAGCTTCTTATGCTTACGCCGAAAAGCAGTTTTTAAATCTGACATGTTGGCTGGATTCACGAGTGTAGCTTTAATTGACTATCTTACATGTGTGATTTAATGAAAGTTTGAATTTTATAGCATTTTATTTGAATCTGGCGTTCTGCATTTCCCCCAGCAATTGGCCAGTTGAGACTCTAGCATAATGGACGATGGCTGTGATGGGAGCCAATAGGGTCGTCAGCAGCGGTACCTCACAGTCCAGTCCAGACCCAACGTGGTGGTAGGGTTGGTCTGTGATCCACTCCAAACTGTCAATGTGTATATCATGAATCAAAATTGTGTCGATTTTGCAAGGAAATATTCACTTAACCAAGTAGCTTCTGTACCTGCTTCATTCATGATGAGAAAACGAATTGGAACAAGCTAGCTAACTAGCCACATTCCTAGTTAGTTAGCTAGTTAAGTTAGTTAGCTAGGTTATATTAGTAACCAGTAATACCAAATACTCCGAAACGTTTTACATTTTAGCTGTCACTGAGAATTTTTCGGGGATAAAAAAAAATCCACGAAGGGAAGGCAATTTTGTTATTTGTTAGCTAGAAAGGCTACTAGTTAGCTTTTACCCCCCTCTAAAGCCTAGCTAGCTTTGTTTTACCATGAACTTCTTTGAGGTATTTTCTAAACAGCTTCTCACCTCTCTGTTTTTCCAGTTGTCAGTTGAACCACACATCTTAACATACTCA
Organism: Oncorhynchus clarkii lewisi; assembly: GCF_045791955.1. Classification (NCBI taxonomy): domain Eukaryota; kingdom Metazoa; phylum Chordata; class Actinopteri; order Salmoniformes; family Salmonidae; genus Oncorhynchus; species Oncorhynchus clarkii. The sequence continues at coordinate 2,756,442 of NC_092158.1, read as the reverse complement.
TTTGTGGCATCCAAATGAAAAAATAACAGTTGGATTGACAGAGCTGAGTCTTGTGGCTAAGCTAACAGTTACAATGCTTTTAGCTTGCGGTTTTGCATGCCATTATGCAGAGCGAATACAACAATTATTGTCTCTGAAATAATTATACGGATTTCATATTTGTCCAATTATTAGGCATGTGCTGAAACCTCAGAGATGAATAAATTGTCCTTATTTTCAGCATCTCAAAAAACATATCAAGATCCAGATATGGACCTCAGCCAAGATAAGTATATCTGGAATCAATATAGCTTCACATCTTGAATGTGCTGAGAGAACACAGATATGCGATGTACAGTGCCTTCAGAAGGTAATTATAACCCTTGACCTATTCCACATTTTGTTGTGTTACAGCCTGAACTCAAAATGGATACAATTGTTTTTCTCTTACCCATCTAAAGACAACACCCCATAATGACAAGGTGAACTTTAAGCACATGTATTGAACATTAAATACAGAAATATCGAATTTGCATAATAATTCACACCCCTGAGTCAATACTTTGTAGAAGCACCTTTGGCTGTGATTACAGCTGGGATTTATTCTGGGTAAGTCTCAGAAAGCTTTCCACACCTTGATTGTGCAACATTTGCCCCAAAAATTATTCAGGCACCATCGAATTTGTTGTTGATCATTGCTAGACAACACTTTGCAGGTCTTGAAATATATATTTTTAAGTAGATTTAAGTGAAATCTGCAACTCGACCACTTTAGGTTATTGTCCTGCTGAAAGATGAATTCATCTCCCAGGATCTGGTGGAAAGCTAGGATTTTTCCTGTGTTTAGCTCTATTCCGTTTCTTTTTTATCCTGAAAAACTCCCCAGTCCTTATTGATTACAATCTCACCCATAACATGATGCAGCCACCACTATGCTCGAAAATATGATGAGTAGTTCTCAGTAATGTGTTGTATTGGATTCGCCCCAAACATAACACTTTGTATTCAGGATAAAAAGTGAATTGCTTTGCCATATTTTTTGCAGCATTACTTCAGTGCCTTGTTGCAAATAGGATGCATTTTATGGAATATTTTTTATTCTGTACAGACTTCTATTTCACTCTGTCAATTAGGTTAGTATTGTGGAGTAATTACAATGTTGTTGATCCATCCTCAACATTGAGGCGCGGGAGCCTGACGAGCCGGCTGAGGCGCGAGAGCCCGACGAGTCGGATGAGGCACGGGAGCCCGACGAGCCGGCTGAGGCGCGGGAGCCCGACGAGCCGGATGAGGCGCGGGAGCCTGACGAGCCGGATGAGGCGCGGGAGCCTGACGAGCCGGATGAGGCGCAGGAGCCTGACGAGCCGGATGAGGCGCGGGAGCCCGACGAGCCGGATGAGGCGCGGGAGCCTGACGAGCCGGATGAGGCGCGGGAGCCTGACGAGCCGGATGAGGCGCGGGAGCCTGACGAGCCGGATGAGGCGCGGGAGCCCGACGAGCCGGATGAGGCGCGGGAGCCCGACGAGCTGGATGAGGCGCGGGAGCCTGACGAGCCGGATGAGGCGCGGGAGCCTGACGAGCCGGATGAGGCGCGGGAGCCTGACGAGCCGGATGAGGCGCGGGAGCCCGACGAGCTGGATGAGGCGCGGGAGCCTGACGAGCCGGATGAGGCGCGGGAGCCCGACGAGCCGGATGAAGCTCATCACCAACAAAAAACAAAAAAAACAGCATCAATGCAAACACGGGAATGAAACTGAGGCAGTGACAGATATAGGGGGAGGTAATCAATGACGTGATAGAGTCCAGGTGAGTCGATGAAGCGCATAACAATGGTGACAGGTGTTCGTAATGATGAGCAGCCCGTGCTGTGTGTTGATTTCTTTATTTAATTTAAACCTTTATTTAACTAGGCAAGTCAGTTAAGAACAAATTCTTATTTACAATCACGGCCTACCAGGGAACAGTGGATTAACTGCCTTGTTCTGCCAGATGTTTACCTTGTCAGCTCAATCCAGCAAACTTTATGTTACAGGCCAAATGCTTTAACCACTAGGCTACTTGCCACCACCTTGATACACCATCCAAAGTGTAATTAATAACTTCAACCTGGTCAAAGGGATATTCAATGTCTGCTTTTTTAAACTGGTTTTGTACCAAATTTTTTATTGGCTTTAATTGGTTTTGTACCCTGTCACGGTCAGCTGTGACTGTGACACAGCCTGGGATCGAACCAGCTGCGCCACTCAGGAGGCTTTTTAAAAGATTTACCCATCTACCAATAGGTGCCCTTCTTTGCGGGGCATTGGAAAACCTCCCTGGTCTTTTTTGTGGTTGAATTTGTGTTTGAAATTTACTACCACACTGAGGGGCCTTACAGATAATTGTATTTGTGGGGTACAGAGATGAGGTAGTCATTCATAAATCATGCTAACACTATGATTGCATACAGAGTGAGTCCATGCAATTTATTGTATAATTTGTTAAACAGAAATAGCAGAGATGTGCTTTGGAAATAGCAACTTGAATTAAATATGATGATTTGTTCCTTTCTGTGCCTCATCCTACTACTGAATACAGTGTAAATGTTCAGATATGTCACCTTCATCTGAAGAAGCAAGATGCTTTTCTGAGCTTGAAAAGGTCCAATAATTTGGAAGCTGGACGTTGATTCTGAGTCAGATTTCGATTTCGATCAGACATACAAGGATGAATCTTACATATCATATAAAGAAATCTATTGAAATCATATCTGTAGTCATTACCTGATTATGTAGTATGTATCCATACTTGATTAAATATGTTAGACTGGGTAATTAAATATGTGTCTTATATCATATCTTATATCATATGTAGACTGTGTAGTTAAATATGTGTGCTACATCATATGTAGACTGGGTAGTTAAATATGTGTGCTACATCATATCTTAGACTGGGTAGTTAAATATGTGTGCTACATCATATCTTAGACTGGGTAGTTAAATATGTGTGCTACATCATATCTTAGACTGGGTAGTTAAATATGTGTGCTACATCATATCTTAGACTGGGTAGTTAAATATGTGTGCTACATCATATCTTAGACTGGGTAGTTAAATATGTGTGCTACATCATATCTTAGACTGGGTAGTTAAATATGTGTGCTACATCATATCTTAGACTGTGTCATAACTCTCCTGTGATGATCTGAAGGATCAGGACACAGTGGCTCCTCTCTACAGACCCAAAATGTATTTCATACGTAAATAAAAGATAAAGATCTTTACCATTACAAATGTAGGCATAGAGGACAGAGAAAAGCCAAACCTCAATTTAATTTGGGATGTTTTTAAAAGAGTACATTAGGGGAAGGATAATCTCATACTCTGCAAAAGTTACATCTGAGATAGAAATTGACATTTTTTCTCTCTCTCTGCGTTGTTGGTAAGGGCCCGTAAGCATTCCACTGTTTGTCTACACCTCTTGTTTACGAAGCATGTGACAGATCAAAATACGATTTAGTTTGACTTACATTATTGGAAGCATCATAAATGGCACTCTATTCCCTTTACAGTGCCCTGGTCAAATATGGATCTACTCAAAGTAGTGCACTATGTAGGGAATAGGTTGCCATTCGGGAGTCCATTGGCTCTGGTGGAATAGCTAAGTTGCTCTTCTTCTGACAGACTCTTGGATTTCATCTCATATGAATCTTGTTCAAACGGATCAATACCCTGTAAAGGAAAATTGGCTCTTGGTTTAATCACCCTGAATTCAGCTAGTTGCTTAAAACCTCATTATGCTGCTTCTGCATGTTGTTTGTTATAGAAGAGGAGACATACCAAATGGCACCCTATTCCCTATGTAGTGCATTGCTTTTGGCCAGGACCCATTGGGAATAGAGTGCCATTTGGAACACCTGTCAGAGCGAACCACCGCCTCTCAGCTGGCCCTCCCTTCACAGCCTTTCAGCTGGCCCTCCCTTCACAGCCTCTCAGCTGGCCCTCCCTTCACAGGATTTCCGCTGGCCCTCCCTTCATAGCATCTCTGCTGGCCCTCCCTTCACAGGATTTCCGTTGGCCCTCCCTTCATAGCATCTCAGCTGGCCCTCCCTTCACAGCCTTTCAGCTGGCCCTCCCTTCACAGCCTCTCAGCTGGCCCTCCCTTCACAGGATTTCCGCTGGCCCTCCCTTCATAGCATCTCTGCTGGCCCTCCCTTCACAGCATCTCTGCTGGCCCTCCCTTCACAGCCTCTCAGCTGACCCTCCCTTCACAGCATCGTGAAGTATAAATTCTCCTGTTGTTGGATCTAAGATAGAAAATATTAACAATTTTTAGAGGGAGAATCTGCTGTAACAATGTTTCCCTGAATTCCTCACACATCTAGAAACCAGTCATGAATGCAACAGGTTGGTCCCTTCATCACCTTTATCTGATGGGTAAAGAGGGTTGGTCCCTGCATCACCTTTATCTGATGGGTAAAGAGGGTTGGTCCCTTCATCACCTTTATCTGATGGGTAAAGAGGGTTGGTCCCTGCATCGCCTTTATCTGATGGGTAAAGAGGGTTGGTCCCTGCATCACCTTTATCTGATGGGTAAAGAGGGTTGGTCCCTGCATCACCTTTATCTGATGGGTAAAGAGGGTTGGTCCCTTCATCACCTTTATCTGATGGGTAAAGAGGGTTGGTCCCTTCATCACCTTTATCTGATGGGTAAAGAGGGTTGGTCCCTGCATCACCTTTATCTGATGGGTAAAGAGGGTTGGTCCCTGCATCACCTTTATCTGATGGGTAAAGAGGGTTGGTCCCTGCATCACCTTTATCTGATGGGTAAAGAGGGTTGGTCCCTGCATCACCTTTATCTGATGGGTAAAGAGGGTTGGTCCCTGCATCACCTTTATCTGATGGGTAAAGAGGGTTGGTCCCTTCATCACCTTTATCTGATGGGTAAAGAGGGTTGGTCCCTTCATCACCTTTCTCTGATGGGTTAAAACTTCTTGCTCCTACTTGAGACGCAGATGTCTCAAGTAGGCTCCTGGAAATGCAAATGCGCTACGCTAAATGCTAAATGTACTCGTTAAAACTCAAACGTTCATCAAAATACACATGCAGGGTATTGAATTAAAGCTACACTCGTTGTGAATCTAGCCAACAAGTCAGATTTTTAAAATGCTTTTCGGCGAAAGCATGAGAAGCTATTATCTGATAGCATGCAACACCCCAAAATGCCTGAATGCGACGTAAACAAAGATTTAGCGTAGCCGGCGCTACACAAAACGCAGAAATAAAATATAAAACATTCATTACCTTTGACGAGCTTCTTTCTTGGCACTCCTATATGCCCCATAAACATCACTATTGGGTCTTTTTTTCGATTAAATCGGTCCATATATACCCAAAATAGCTATCTGTGGAAGCTGTGTAATTCAGAAAAAAACATTGTTTTAAAACGCAGCGTCATTTTTTAAAATTAAAAAAGTCGACGATAAACTTTCACAAAACACTTCGAAATACTTTTGTAATCCAACTTTAGGTATTAGTAAACGTTTATAATCTATCAAAATGATCACGGGGCGATGTGTATTCAATAGCTCCTTTTCTTCAAATCAATGGCTGAAAATGTGCACTTCAAAACATCCTGGCGGAGACCGGAAGAAATGGAATCCAGTTAGTTGGATTTACCAACAAAAAACTCCCCGGATAATGACGACAATGGCGACATCGTGTGGAATCTGTAGGAATTGCATGCAGGTCCATAATTAATTTTGTGCCCTTTTAACAATTCATGAAAGTGACGCATGGATATTATTTTTAGCTTTCAGTGAGCAGTTTTTCTTGCGCTTTTCGATGAAACACACGATCTGTTATAGTCACAGCCGTGATTTAACACGTTTTAGAAACTTCAGAGTGTTTTCTATCCACACATACTAATCATATGCATATACTATATTCCTGGCATGAGTAGCAGGACGCTGAAAAGAATGCGCGATTTTTAACAGAATGTTCGAAAAAGGAGGGGGTAGGATGAAGAGGTTTTAAGAGGGTTGGTCCCTGCATCGCCTTTATCTGATGGATAAAGAGGGTTGGTCCCTGCATCACCTTTATCTGATGGGTAAAGAGGGTTGGTCCCTGCATCACCTTTATCTGATGGGTAAAGAGGGTTGGTCCCTGCATCGCCTTTATCTGATGGGTAAAGAGGGTTGGTCCCTTCATCACCTTTATCTGATGGGTAAAGAGGGTTGGTCCCTGCATCACCTTTATCTGATGAGTAAAGAGGGTTGGTCCCTGCATCGCCTTTATCTGATGGGTAAAGAGGGTTGGTCCCTTCATCACCTTTATCTGATGGGTAAAGAGGGTTGGTCCCTTCATCACCTTTATCTGATGGGTAAAGAGGGTTGGTCCCTTCATCACCTTTATCTGATGGGTAAAGAGGGTTGGTCCCTGCATCGCCTTTATCTGATGGATAAAGAGGGTTGGTCCCTGCATCGCCTTTATCTGATGGGTAAAGAGGTCTGGACATGAAGATATATAAAACAAACACTGTATTGGTATAGAAATATCTGTCTGTCTGTCTGTCTGTCTGTCTGTCTGTCTGTCTGTCTGTCCGTCCGCCTGCCCGGCTGTCCGTCCGTCCGTCCATCCGTCCAATCAAAAGAAATCAGCCAAGACCTCAGAAAAAACATTGTAGACCTCCACAAGTCTGGTTCATCCTTGGAAGCAATGTCCAAACACCTGAAGGTACCACGTTCATCTGTACAAACAATAGTACGCAAGTATAAACACCATGGGACCACACAGCTGTCTTACCGCTCAGGAAGGAGACGCATTCTGTCTCCTAGAGATGATCGTACTTTGGTGTAAAAAGTGCAAATCAATCCCAAAACAGCAGCAAATGACCTTGTGAAGATGCTGGAGGAAACGGGGAGAAGAGTATCTATATCCCCAGTAAACGAGTCCTATATCGACATAACCTGAAAGGCCGCTCAGCAAGGAAGAAGCCACTGCTCCAAAACCGCCATAAAAAAATGCCTGACTACAGTTTGCAACTGCACATGAGGACAAAGATTGTACTTTTTGGAGAAATGTCCTCTGGTCTGATGAAACAAAAATATAATTGTTTAATCATAATGACCATCGTTATGTTTGGAGGAAAAAGGTGGGGGATTGCAAGCCAAAGAACACCATCCCAACCGTGAAGCACGGGGTGGCCGTATCATGTTGTGGGGGTGCTATGCTGCAGGATGGACTGGTGCACTTCACAAAAGAAATGGCATCATGAGGAACTAAAATTATGTGGATATATTGAAGCAACATCTCAGGACGTCAGTCAGGAAGTTAAAGCTTGGTCGCAAATGAGTCTTCCAAATGGACAATGACCCATAGCATACTTCCAAAGTTCTGGCAAAATGGCTTAAGGACAACAACGTCAAGGTATTGGAGTGGCCATCACAAAGCCCTGACCCCATCCTATAGACAATTTGTGGGCAGAACTGAAAAAGCATGTGCGAGCAAGGAGGCCTACAAACCTGACTCAGTTACACCAGCTCTGTCAGGAGGAATGGGCCAAAATTCACCCAACTTATTGTGGGAAGCTTGTGGAAGGCTACCCGAAACGTTTGACCTCAACTGTATATGTCTCTATCGTCTTATATAATTACATGAACATCTACTATACCTCTCTACATTCCGTTTCTATTCCAGCAGGAACTGATGATCAGTAATCCTCTGCCTGATTTCAGCATGCAGGCTCACACTCCTTTACAACAAACTCATCTCAGAAGATAAGCATGGAGGTAGAAGAAGAAACCCGGTTGGATTGTGATGACGTCTCTGAAATGCAGCGGAGCGGCGTCCCTGCTTAGGAATTACTCTGAGAAACGGAGAAACGGCCGACCAAGCAAAAAATATACAAACAGGTCTGGACATAAATACAGTTGAAGTCGGAAATTTACATACGGTTAGGTTGGAGTCATTAAAACTTGTTTTTCAATCACTCATCAAATTTCTTGTTATTAAACTATAGTTTTGGAAAGTCGGTTAGGCTATCTACTTTGTGTGTGACACAAGTAATTTTTCCAACAATTGTTTACAGACAGATTATTTCACTTATAATTAATTCACTGTATCACTATTCCAGTGGGTCAGAAGTTTACATACACTAAGTTGACTGTGCCTTTAAAACAGCTTTGAAAATTCCAGAAAGTTATGTAATGGCTTTAGAAGCTTCTGATAGGCTAATTGACATCATTTGAATCAATTGGAGGTGTACCTGTGGATATATTTCAAGGCCTACCTTCAAACTCAGTGGCTCTTTGCTTGACATCATGGGAAAATCAAAAGAAATCAGCCAAGACCTCAGAAGAAAATGTGTAAACCTCCACAAGTCTGGTTCATCATTGGAAGCAATTTCCAAACGCCTGAAGGTACCATGTTCATCTGTACAAACAATAATACGCAATTATAAACAGCATGGGACCACACTGCTCTCATACCCGCTCAGGATAGAAATGCGTTCTGTCTCCTAGAGATGAACGTACTTTTAATGCGAAAAGTGCAAATCAATCCCAGAACAACAGCAAAGGACCTTGTGAAGATGCTGGAGGAAACGGGTACAAAAGTATCTATATCCACAGTAAAACAAGTCCTATATCGACATAACCTGAAAGCCCGCTCAGCAAGGAAGAAGCCACTACTACAAAACCGCCATAAAAAAATTCCAGACTACGGTTTGCAACTGCACATGGGGACAAAGATCTTACTTTTTGGAGAAATTTCCTCTGGTCTGATGAAACAAAAATATAACTGTTTGGCTATAATTACCATCATTATGTTTGGAGGAAAAAGGGGGAGGCTTGCAAGCCAAAGAACATCATCCCAACGATGACGCACGGGGATGGCAGCATCATGTTGGGTGGGTGCTATGCTGCAGGATGGACTGGTGCACTTCACAAAATAAATGGCATCATTAGGAACTGAAAGTATGTGGATTTATTGATGCAACATCTCAAGACATCAGTCAGGAAGTTAAAGCTTGGTCGAAAATGGGTCTTCCAAATGGACAATGACCCCAAGCATACTTCCGAAGTTGTGGCAAAATGGCTTAAGGACAACAAAGTCAGGTTATTGGAGTGGCCATCACAAAGCCCTGACCTCAATCCCATTGAAAATTTGTGGGCAGAACTGAAAAAGCCTGAGTGAGCAAGGTGGCCTACAATCCTGACTCAGTTACACCAGCTCTGTCAGGAGGAATGGGCCTAATTTGACCCAACTTATTGTAGTAAGCTTGTGGAAGGCTACCCGAAACATTTGACCCAAGTTAAACAATTTTAAGGCAATGCTACCAAATACTAATTGAGTGTATGTAAACTTCTGACCCACTGGGAATGGGATGAAAAAATAAAAGCTGAAATAAATCATTCTCTCCACTATTATTCTGACATTTCACATTCTTAAAATAAAGTGGTGATCCTAACTGACCTAAGACAGGGAATTTTTATTAAATGTCAGTAGTTTTGAAAAACTGAGTCTGAATGTACTTGGCTGAGGTATATGTAAACTTCCAACTTCAACTGTATATTTAAAAAAAACTGTAGTGTTGTAGAGATGTCTGTCTGTCTGTCTGTCTGTCTGTCTGTCTGTCTGTCTGTCTGTCTGTCTGCCTACATTCCGTTTCTATTCCAGCAGGAACTGATGATCAGTAATCCTCTGCCTGATTTCAGCATGCAGGCTCACACTCCTTTACAACAAACTCATCTCAGAAGATAAGCATGGAGGTAGAAGAAGAAACCCGGTCTCTGAAATGCAGCGGAGCGGCGTCCCTGCTTAGGAATTACTCTGAGAAACGGAGAAACGGCCGACCAAGCAAAAAATATACAAACATAAAAGACTATTTAAATCCCTGACTTGGTCCCAAATGACACCCTGTTCCCTATAGTCCACTACTTTGGACCAGAACCCTGTGGTAGTGCACTACATAGGGAGAAGGGTTCCATTTGGGAAACACTCATGACTGCTGCTCTCCTGTTATCAGGACAGTCACAACATCTCTTTGACATTTAGGTTCCAAATTGCAGCCTAGTAGTGCACTACATCGTGAATGGGGTGCCAAGTAGGACACGGTCCTGGACTCAACATAATCCGCACTACAGGAAATATTACCGTCTTCATACATCCATTCATTTATGGACCCATTCATTAACTATATTATATAGAAACACATTTGGCAGGCAGCAGATTGATTGAGCCGATATCCGTTATTCAGTATTCAGTTCTACATTTTATTTTCAGGCCAAAAAACATCTAAACTGTTATGTCAACCGAGCTGATTCATTTTGAAAAGCTTCAAGCAGCAGAACATTAAATATTAATGTGTCAAAGAGAATGTGATTAGCAGTCAAAACTTTCTCATTAGCCTAATACATGCTACTGGCTCGAGGGTTGACAATACAAAAATGTATTTAGGCCACCCATTTTTGAATATTCATGATTTGCATAATTCTCCCTTTTTGTCTTGTTAAGTTTAGTTTCAGACTCAATGAACTTCAGGTTTTGATTAACAAAGTGATTGTTTTACAGCTCAGTGAAAAACCAATGAGTCAGCGTAAAAAACATGTTTACATTTAGAAAAATGAAAAAGATGATCTAACGAGAACCCAATGAGCGCTCAGTCTGGAGGATATGTTAATTTAGTGTGTTACAAAAAGCTAAAGAAACACCACACACACACGACACACACACACGTCACACAACACACACACCCGACACAGGGGACACATTCAGTCATGAGGACATGTCATGTACCTTAGTGTGTGTTATAGTGCCTTGCAATAGTATTCATCCCCCTTCTCATTTTTCCTATTTTGTTGCATTACAACCTGTAATTTAAAATGATTTTTATCTGGATTTCATGTAATGGATATGCACAGAAGAGTCAAATTGGTTGAAGTGAAATGAAAAACTAAAAAATTGTTTTCAAAAAATTATACACAGAATAAAAGTAAAAGTGGTGCGTGCATTCAGAAGAATCTTGTCAGATGAGACACAAATTTAGCTTTTTGTCCATCATGGAAAACGCTATGTCTGGCACAAACCCAACACCTCTCCTCACCCCGAGAACACCATCCCCACAGTGTAGCACAGTGAAGCATGGTCTTAACTGACTTGCCTAGTTAAATAAAGGTACAATAAAATAAAAATTCTGTGGGGATGTTTTTCATCGGCAGGGACTGGGAAACTGGTAAGAATACAGGGAAATTCTTGAGAGAAACCTGTTTGAGTCCTCCAGAGACTTGAGACTGGGACGAAGGTTCACCTCCGGCAGGACAATGACCCTAAGCATACTGATAAAGCAACACTCGAGTGGTTTAAAGGAGAAACATTTAAATTTCTTGGATTGGCCTAATCAAAGCCCACACCTCAATCCAATTGAGAATCTGTGGTATGACTTAAAGATCGCTGTACTACACCGGAACCCATCCAACTTGAAGGACGTGGAGCAGTTTTGCCTTGAAGAATGGGCAAACATCCCATTGGCGAGATGTGCCAAGCTTATAAAAACATACCCCAAGAGACTTGAAGCTGTAATTGCTGCAAAAGGTGGCTTTACAACGTATTGACTTTGGTGGGGGGTAGTTATGGATGCTTAAGTTTTCAATTTTTTTTATCTTCTTGTTTGTTTCACAATAAAAAATAAAATATTTTTAATCTTTAAAGTGGTAGGCATGTTGTGTCAATCAAATGATACAAACCACAAAAAAAGTTCCAGTTTTAAAGGCAACAAAATAGAGAACATGCCAAGGGGGTGAATACTTTTGCAAGCCGCTGTAGCTACATATCACTGTAGTAGGTTGTAGACTGTTTCGTAAGCCACTGTATATGATCTGTCAGGACAGTATTATGTCTGTTACCCACTAATGGTACCCTATTCCCTGTATAGTGCACAACCTTTGATCAGGGTCCCTAGTGGTACGTCCCAAATGGCCCCCTATGAGCAAATAGTAGAACACTAAGAAGGGAATAGGGTACCATTTGTGACGTAGGCAGTGTTATCGACAAAATATTGTTAGAACAGCTGAGCTTTAATCCCTGTCTTTTCTCCGGAGGTCTAATGAGAGATTTCCCTAGGGGTACTTGGGAAGTCAATTAAGAAATTTCTTCCGGGCCCTTGGGAACATTATGTCTTGGGAATGACCCTTGAGAACGTCAGGATAAATTGTACTTCATAGAGAAGGTGACTTAGGCTGTTTCCCTAAATAGTCCACTGCTTTAGACCAGGGCCACAGGAAAACATTATATTACATGACATTATTATAATAATAAATCTATATTTTTACATTATAAAGGTTTATAAAGTGCCATTAATAACTATCTTAAATAGCATGCTGACTTACTTTCATGTGTTATTTTTATTTCATATTTTTATTTCTTGTTTGTTTTTGTTCTAACTTGATGTTTGTAGTTATTGATTACTGCATTACACTGTTATTGATTACTGCATTACACTGTTATTGATTACTGCATTACACTGTTATTGATTACTGCATTACACTGTTATTGATTACTGCATTACACTGGTATTGATTACTGCATTACACTGTTATTGATTACTGCATTACACTGTTATTGATTACTGCATTACACTGTTATTGATTACTGCATTACGCTGTTATTGATTACTGCATTACACTGTTATTGATTACTGCATTGGTTTAGAGCTGTACATGATATTAAAAGGTACAACTTAAATATCTCTAACAGTGCCCTCGACCTCCGTTATATTCACTATAACCTTGTGCGCATATTAACACAATCAGCGTTTTAACCATGCGAAGGCTGTGTAGGGTACGCCACACTGACTATTCCATCTACTGGTTGACTGAATAGAGTGGGATTTAATACACATCATCTTTGAAATGTATTCATTTCCTTTCTTGGAGAATCGTTTGTGTTACATTTATCTGTTGGCTCACTTGGTCTGTCTGTGTCTCCCTGTCTAATCTTTATCTAGTAAAATAAATTACATTACAGATCTCAAACAGTGGCAACAGTGCGTGACAAAGTAGGATTAAAATTAATTTAATTGTGATGTTTTTTTTTTGTCATTGATCTACACACAATAAAAAGTCACATCAAAGTGGAAGAAGAATTCAATATTGTTTTTGATTCATGAAAAATATAACACTAATTTACCTTGATTAGAGATGTACGCACTCCCTTGAGTAAATTCATATTAGAAACATCTATGGCAGTGATTATTACAGCTGTGATGTATATTGAGTAAGACTCTAAGTGCTTTGCACACCTGGATTGTGCAATATTTGCCCATTATTATTTTTTAAATTCTGTAACTTGGCTTCACAGAAACATTCACTGTCTTCTTGGTAAGCAACTCCAGTGTTGATTTGGCCTTATGTTTTAGGTTCTTGTAATGCTGGAAGGTGAATTAATCTCCTGGTGTAAAACAGACTGAACCAGGTTTTCCTGGACTTTGCCTGTGCTTATCTGTATTATGTTTATTTTTATCCTGAAAAACTCCCCAGTCCTTGACGATGACAAGTATTCCCATAACATTATGCAGCCACATCCATGCTTGAAAATATGCAGTGGTATAAAGTGATGTGTTGTGATGGCTTTGGTTCAAACATAACACTTTGCATTCAGAACAAAGCTGTAATTCCTTTGCCACATTTCTTGCAGTATTACTTTAGTGCATTGTGGCAAACAGGGTGCCTGTTTTGGAATATTTTTATTCTGTACAGGCTTCCTTCTTTTCACTCTTTCATTTATACTGAAAAAAATACATAAATGCAACATGTAAAGTGTTTGTTCCATGTTTCATGAGCTGAAATAAAAGATCACAGAATTTTTGCATATGCACAAAAAAACGTATTTCTCGCAAATGTTGTGCACAATTTTGTTTACATCCCTGCAAGTGAGCATTTCTCTGTCGCCAAGATAATCTATCTACCTGACAGGTGTGGCATGTCAAGAAGCTGAATTAGCAGCAGGACGTTTACACAGGTGCACCTTGTGCTGGTGACAATACAAATATCAACTAAAATGTGAAGTTTTGTCACACAACACAACGCCACTAATGTCTCATGTTTTGAGGGCGTGTGAAATTGGCATGCTAACTGCAGGAATGTCCATCAGATCTCTACCATAAGCTGCCTCCAACGTCATTTAGAGAATTTGGCAATAGTTCCTAACAGCCTCACAACCGCCAACCATGTGTAGCTATGCCAACCCAGGACCTCCGCATCTTGCTTCTTCACCTGAGGGATCATCTGAGAACAGCCAGCTGGACAGCTGATGATACTGACGAGTATTTCTGTCTGTTACAAAAGCCCTTTTGATGGGAGAAATTGATTCTGATTGGCTGGGCCTGGCTCCCCAGTGAATAGACATTGCTCCTAATTGAGTAGGCATATGCCTTCTCAGGCCCACCCATGCCTGCGCCCCTGCTCAGTTATGTGAAATGAATAGATTAGGGTCTAATACATTTATTTCAACTGACTGATTTCCTTATACAAACTGTAACTCAGTAAAATCATTGAAATTATTGCATGTTGCGTTTATATTTTTGTTCGGTATAGGTTAGTATTTTACAATGTTGATCCAGCCTCAGTTTTCTCCTATCACAGCAATGTAACTGTTTTTACATTTTCTTTGCTAGGCACTGGAGAACCTCTCTGGTCTTTGTGGATGAATCTATGTTTGAAAATCACTGCTCGATTGAGGGACCTTACAGATAATTGTTTGTGTGGCGTACAGATATGGGGTAGTCATTCAAAATGATGTTAAACACTATTACTGTGCACAGAGTGAGTCCACGCAATTTATTATACAATTTGTTTAGCACATTTTTACTCCTGAACTGATTTAGCACTACCATAACAAAGGGGTTGACTACTTTTTGACTCAAGACATTTCAAAACATAGTTTAACGTTATGGGGTATTGTGTGAAGATCAGTGACACAAAATCACAATTGAATCCATTTTAAATTCAGGCTGTAAGAAAACAAAATGTGAATAAGTTGAGGGTGTGAAAACTTTCTGAAGGGGTATTCAGATCACTTAACTTTTTCCACAATTTGTTATATTACAGCCTTATTCTAAAATGTATTAAATTGTATACCACAGCATGTTGTTGCCTGGTATTGGCCAGGTGATGAGCGGATACACTTTGTATTCAGGCCAAAGACTTTAACTTGGTTTCATGAGACCTGCTAATCTTGTCCTTTAGGTGACTTTTGGCAATCTCCAAATTGGCTGCCATGTACCTTTTACTGAGGTGTGGATTCTGTCTGGCCACTCTTCCATTAAGGCCTGATTGGTGGAGTGCTGCAGAAATGGATGTACTTCTGAAAGGTTCTCCCATCACTACAGAGGAACTCTAGAGCTCTGTCAGAATGACCATCGGGTTCTTGGACACCTCCCTGACCAAGGCCCTTCTCCCCTGATTGTTTAGATTGGCCGGGAAGCCAGCTCTAGGAAGAGTCTCGGTGGTTCCAAACTTCTTCCAGTTAAGAATGATGGAGTCCACCGTGTTCTTGTGGCCCTTCAAAGCTGTTTTGGTACCCTTCCACAGATCTATGCCTCAACACAATCCTGTCTCTGAGCTCTAGGGACGATTCCTTCCACCTTTTGGCTTGGTTTTTTCTTTGACATGCATTGTCAACTGTTGGACCTTATATAGACATGTGTGTGCCTTTTCAAATCATGTCCCATTCATTTAATTTTCTACAAGTGGACTCCAATTAGGTTGTAGAAACATCTCAAGGATGATCAATGGAAACAGGATGCACTTGAGCTCAATTTAGAGACTGATAGCAAAGGCTGATGGCCTGGTAATAGAAGCTGTTCAACAGTCTGATGGTAATAGAAGCTGTTCAACAGTCTGATTGTAATAGAAGCTGTTCAACAGTCTGATGGTATTATAAGCTGTTCAACAGTCTGATGGTATTATAAGCTGTTTAACAGTCTGATGGTAATAGAAGCTGTTCAACAGCCTGATGGTAATAGAAGCTGTTCAACAGTCTGATGGTATTATAAGCTGTTCAACAGTCTGATGGTAATAGAAGCTGTTCAACAGTCTGATGGTGATAGAAGCTGTTCAACAGTCTGATGGTGATAGAAGCTGTTCAACAGTCTGATGGTGATAGAAGCTGTTTAACAGTCTGATGGTGATAGAAGCTGTTTAACAGGCTGATGGTGATAGAAGCTGTTCAACAGTCTGATGGTAATAGAAGCTGTTCAACAGTCTGATGGTAATAGAAGCTGTTCAACAGTCTGATGGTAATAGAAGCTGTTCAACAGTCTGATGGTGATAGAAGCTGTTCAACAGTCTGATGGTGATAGAAGCTGTTTAACAGTCTGATGGTAATAGAAGCTGTTCAACAGTCTGATGGTAATAGGAGCTGTTCAACAGTCTCATGGTGATAGAAGCTATTCAACAGTCTGATGGTAATAGAAGCTGTTCAACAGTCTGATGGTAATAGAAGCTGTTCAACAGTCTGACGGTAATAGGAGCTGTTCAACAGTCTGATGGTGATAGAAGCTGTTCAACAGTCTGATGGTGATAGAAGCTGTTCAACAGTCTGATGGTAATAGAAGCTGTTCAACAGTCTGATGGTATTAGAAGCTGTTCAACAGTCTGATGGTAATAGAAGCTGTTCTACAGTCTGATGGTAATAGAAGCTGTTCAACAGTCTGATGGTAATAGAAGCTGTTCAACAGTCTGATGGTAATAGAAGCTGTTCAACAGTCTGATGGTAATAGAAGCTGTTCAACAGTCTGATGGTGATAGAAGCTGTTCAACAGTCTGATGGTGATAGAAGCTGTTCAACAGTCTGATGGTAATAGAAGCTGTTCAACAGTCTGATGGTAATAGAAGCTGTTCAACAGTCTGATGGTAATAGAAGCTGTTCAACAGTCTGATGGTGATAGAAGCTGTTCAACAGTCTGATGGTGATAGAAGCTGTTCAACAGTCTGATGGTAATAGAAGCTGTTCAACAGTCTGATGGTAATAGAAGTTGTTCAACAGTCTGATGGTGATAGAAGCTGTTCAACAGTCTGATGGTGATAGAAGCTGTTCAACAGTCTGATGGTAATAGAAGCTGTTCAACAGTCTGATGGTAATAGAAGCTGTTCAACAGTCTGATGGTATTATAAGCTGTTCAACAGTCTGATGGTGATAGAAGCTGTTCAACAGTCTGATGGTAATAGAAGCTGTTCAACAGTCTGATGGTCTTGGCTTGGCTGCATATCTACTGTCTCTGTCTGTCAGACGGTAGCAGAGTGGACAGTGTGGCTCGGTTGACTGTGGTCCTTTATGATCTTCTTGGCCTTCCTTTGACATCGAGTGCAGTAGATGTCCTGGAGGGCAGCCAGGATACCCCCGGTGATGCGTTGAGCTGAGAGTCATGAGGTTGAGGGCGGTACAGTTGCCACACAAGTCAGAAATAGCAACATAATATATGCCTTACCTTTGAAGATCTTCTTCTGTTGGCACTCCAAAATGTCCCAGCTACATTACAAACGGTCCTTTTGTTCAATAAAGTCATTTTTTATATCCATAAAAACTCAGTTTAGCTGGCGCGTATTGGTCAATAATCCACTCATTTACCTCATTCAAAATGCATACAAAATGAATCCTAAACTTTACCAATACACTTATCATAACAAGGCAATCAAATCAAATCAAATTTTATTTGTCACATACACATGGTTAGCAGATGTTAATGCGAGTGTTGCGAAATGCTTGTGCTTCTAGTTCCGACAATGCAGTAATAACCAACGAGTAATCTAACCTAACAATTTCACAACTACTACCTTATACACACAAGTGTAAAGGGATAAAGAACATGTACATAAAGATATATGAATGAGTGATGGTACAGAACGGCATAGGCAAGATGCAGTAGATGGTATAGAGTACAATATATACAAATGAGATGAGTAATGTAGGGTATATAAACATTGTGGCATAGTTTAAAGTGGCTAGTGACACATGTATTACATAAAGATGGTAAGATGCAGTAGATGATATAGAGTTCAGTATATACATATACATATGAGATAAGTAATGTAGGGTATGTAAACATTATATTAAGTGGCATTGTTTTATAGTGGCTAGTGATACATTCCCATCAATTGCCATTATTAAAGTGGCTGGAGTTGAGTCAGTAAGTTGGCAGCAGCCACTCAATGTTAGTGGTGGCTGTTTAAAAGTCTGATGGCCTTGAGATATAAGCTGTTTTTCAGTCTCTCGGTCCCTGCTTTGATGCACCTGTACTGACCTCGCCTTCTGGATGATAGCGGGGTGAACCGGCAGTGGCTCGGGTGGTTGTTGTCCTTGATGATCTTTATGGCCCTCCTGTGACATCGGGTGGTGTAGATGTCCTGGAGGGCAGGTAGGGCAGGTAGTTTGCCCCTTCCTAGATGCGTTATGCGCACCTACCCTCTGGAGAGCCTTACGGCTGTGGGCGGAGCAGTTGGCGTACCAGGCGGTTAAACAGCCCGACAGGATGCTCTCGGTCGTGCATCTGTAGAAGTTTGTGAGTGCTTTTGGTGACAAGCCAAATTTCTTCAGCCTCCTGAGGTTGAAGAGGCGCTGCCGCACCTTCTTCACAACGCTGTTTGTGTGGGTGGACCAATGCAGTTTGTCCGTGATGTGTATGCCGAGGAATTTAAAACTTACTACTCTCTCCACTACCCTCTGCTGTTTCCTGTTTCCTGAAGTCCACAATTATCTCCTTTGTTTTGTTGACGTTGAGTGTGAGGTTATTTTCCTGACACCACACTCCGAGCGCCCTCACCTCCTCCCTGTAGGCCGTCTCGTTGTTGTTGGTAATCAAGCCTACCACTGTAGTGTCGTCCGCAAACTTGATGATTGAGTTGGAGGCGTGCGTGGCCACGCAGTCGTGGGTGAACAGGGAGTACAGGAGAGGGCTCAGAACCCACCCTTGTGGGGCCCCAGTGTTGAGGATCAGCGGGGTGGAGATGTTGTTACCTACCCTCACCACCTGGGGGCGGCCCGTCAGGAAGTCCAGTACCCAGTTAAACAGGGCAGGGTCGAGACCCAGGGTCTCGAGCTAGATGACGAGTTTGGATGGTACTATGGTGTTAAATGCTGAGCTGTAGTCGATGAACAGCATTCTCACATAGGTATTCCTTTTGTCCAGATGGGTTAGGGCAGTGTGCAGTGTGGTTGAGATTGCGTCGTCTGTGGACCTATTAGGGCGGTAAGCAAATTGAAGTGGGGCTAGGGTGTCAGTTAGGGTGGAGGTGATATGGTCCTTGACTAGTCTCTCAAAGCACTTCATGATGACGGTAGTGACGACGGTAGTCGTTTAGCTCAGTTATCTTTGCTTTCTTGGGAACAGGAACAATGGTGGCCCTCTTGAAGCATGTGGGAACAGCAGCCTGGGATAAGGATTGATTGAATATGTCCGTAAACACACCAGCCAGCTGGTCTGCGCATGCTCTGAGAATGCGGCTGGGGATGCCGTCTGGGCCTGCAGCCTTGCGAGGGTTAACACGTTTAAATGTTTTACTCATGTAGGCTGCAGTGAAGGAGAGTCCGCAGGTTTTGGTAGTGGGCTGTGTCAGTGGCACTGTATTGTCCTCAAAGCGGGCAAAAAAGTTATTTAGTCTGTCTGGGAGCAAGACATCCTGGTCCGTGACGTGGCTGGTTTTCTTTTTGTAATCCGTGATTGACTGTAGACGCTGCCACATACCCTTGTGTCTGAGCCATTGAATTGCGACTCTACTTTGTCAGCATATTCGTCAATGTTGTTGATGGACGCAATGCGGAACATATCCCAATCCACGTGATCGAAGCAGTCTTGAAGCGTGGAATCAGATTGGTCGGACCAGCGTTGAACAGACCTGAGCACGGGAGCTTCTTGTTTTAGTCTCTGTCTGTAGGCTGGTAGCAACAAAATGGAGTAGTGGTCAGCTTTTCCGAAAGGAGGGCGGGGGAGGGCCTTATATGCGTCGCGGAACGTTTATAATCAAACAATAGGTACCCTAATACGCAAATAAACAATAAAAATAAGGACAGAGAATCATTATTGTCTTTACCGAAGAAAAATAAGGCTGGAACTCTTTCTAAAGACTGTTGACATCTAGTGGAAGCCCTGGGAACTGCAATCTGGCACGATTTCGCCCTATTATAAAAGTGCCAGCCATTGAAATCAGTGACAGGATGAGACCTTTTTTGGTGGGGTTTGCCCTCGGGATTTTACCGGCCAGTTCAATTCTGTTATACTCACAGACATTATTGTAACAGTTTTAGAAACTTTAGAGTGTTTTCTATCCAAATCTACCAATTATATGCATTTCCCAGCTTCTGGGCCTGAGTAGCAGGTAGTTTACTTTGGGAATGCTTTTCATCCGGACGTCAAAATATTGCCCCCTATCCCAAAGAATTAAAGTCCGTGGCTACAATGCCTGCGGCCTCAGGATAGGCTGTTCCAATTTGTTCAACGTCCAGTGTAATTCCTTGAGTGCCATTGTGGTGTTGGCTTGTGGGAGGATGTACACAGCCATGAAACAAACAGCTGTGAATTATCTCAGGAGATAACGGGGTCGGCATTTGATTAGTGAGATATCATGATGTACCTTGAGGTATCTCTCATATCTCTCTGGTAGGAGATCTGATGTAGTTTATTATTATTATGAATACATTAGCAAGTAATATACTAGGAAGTGGAGGGTGGTTTGCCCTTTTCCTTAATCGAAAAGGGTACTCCAGCTCGCTCCACCTCCTACATTTGGCGTCTTTTTGGAAAAAGGGCTCTCGTGATGAATGGAACTGCGCCGGGTCGTCCAGACAAAGTCAAATTTGTATTGAGTGTAGTAAAATCTGATGTCCAGAAGTGTTTGTCGGTCATAGTGAATAAAACTATACTGTTGTTGTTCTTTCTCTCTCTTTGAGTCAGTGCTAACGTATGCTTTAAGTACTAGATTCATTCTCTGATCCTTTGATTGGGTGGGCAACATGCTGCAAGTGCTCTGATAGGCTGGAGGATGTCCTCCGGAAGTTGTCAAAATTACTGTTAAAGTCTATAGAAAAGGGTGAGAACCATGAGCCTCCTAGGTTTTGTATTGAAGTCATGTACACAGAGGAGGACGGAAGCTAGCTGTCCTCCGGCTACACCATGGTGCTACCCTGTTGATGCTACTGTAGACCTTAATTTCAAAACAGTGGGTTTTGATCAATTATTTGGTGACATGTGATTATATTTAGTGTAGTTTTATATAAAAATGATAACTTTTTTAATGCTTCAGTATTTTTATTTGTATGATATTCACAGAGGAGGATGGCCCTCCCCTTCCTCTTCTGAGGAGACTCCAGACTGTACAGTGTAAAGCTGTGTGGGGGATATAACTATATACGCTGAGGAAGGGATGCTGCCATGATGAATATAAACTGTGCATATGATGTACAGTGTAAAGCTGTTCAACCCAGTATGGGGGATATATCTTTATAAGCTGAAGGCGAGATGCTGCCATGATGAATCAAATGTTACTGCTGGCATGAGTTACTTGATGTGGAATAGAGTTCCATGTAGTCATGGCTCTATGTAGTATTGTGCACCTCCCATAGTGTGTTCTGGACTTGGGGACTGTGAAGAGACCACATGCCTTGTACAGTACTTCAAACAGACAGCTCGGTGCAGTCAATACCTCTCAGAAATAACAGTGGTGATGAAGTCAATCTCTGCTCCACTTTGAGCCAGGAGAGATTGACATTCATATCATTAATGTTAGCTCTCTGTGTACATACGGGGCGGCAGGGTAGCCTAGTGGTTAGAGCGTTGGACTAGTAACCGGAAGGTTGCGAGTTCAAACCCACGAGCTGACAAGGTACAAATCTGTCGTTCTGCCCCTGAACAGGCAGTTAACCCACTGTTCCTAGGCCGTCATTGAAAATAAGAATTTGTTCTTAACTGACTTGTCTAGTTAAATAAAGGTTAAATAAAAAAATAAACATACAAAGGTCAGCTGTCCTGCACTGTTACACCACACGAAAACACACCAAAACTAGGGCTTGTAGGACCTGCATGTTTGTTAGTGCTGTTAATAAGGATCGGCCTCTTTAAAAAAAATGTCAACTACTTTAATGATATTTTCAGTGGCAAGATTAGCAAACTTAGGCATGACATGCCAGCAACAAACGCTGACACTAAACATTCAAGTACAGCTGAACAAATAATGAAAGACAAGCATTGTAATTTTGAATTCGCAGCATATATACTGGAGGCTGAGACAGGAGGGGTCAGGAGACACTGAGGCCCCATCCGAGGACACCCCCGGACAGGGCCAAACAGGAAGGATATAACCCCACCCACTTTGCCAAAGCACAGCCCCCACACCAATAGAGGGATATCTTCAACCACCAACTTACCATCCTGAGACAAGGCCGAGTATAGCCCACTAAGGTCTCCGCCACGGCACAACCCAAGGGGGGGGGGGGCAACCCAGACAGGAAGATCACATCAGTGACTCAACCCACTCAAGTGACGCACCCCTCCCAGGGACGATATAAAAGAGCCCCAGTAAGCCAGTGACTCAGCCCCTGTAATAGGGTTAGAGGCAGAGAATCCCAGTGGAAAGAGGGGAACCGGCCAGGCAGAGACAGCAAGGGCGGTTCGTTGCTCCAGAGCCTTTCCGTTCACCTTCCCACTCCTGGGCCAGACTACACTCAATCATATGACCCACTGAAAAGATGAGTCTTCAGTAAAGACTTAAAGGTTGAGACCGAGTTTGTGTCTCTTACATGGGTAGGCAGACCATTCCATAAAAATGGAGCTCTACAGGAGAAAGCCCTGCCTCCAGCTGTTTGCTTAGAAATTCTAGGGACAATTAGGAGGCCTGCGTCTTGTGACCATAGCGTACGTGTAGGTATGTACGGCAGGACCAAATCAGAGAGATAGGTAGGAGCAAGCCCATGTAATGCTTTGTAGGTTAGCAGTAAAATCTTGAAATCAGCCCTTGCCTTGACAGGAAGCCAGTGTAGGGAGGCTAGCACTGGAGTAATATGATCAAATGTTTTGGTTCTAGTCAGGATTCTAGCAGCCGTATTTAGCACTAACTGAAGTTTATTTAGTGCTTTATCCGGGTAGCCGGAAAGTAGAGCATTGCAGTAGTCTAACCTAGAAGTGACAAAAGCATGGATTAATTTCTCATAGGATGTGTACCACTCTTTATTCATGCAAAATTGTGAGTGAGCCCACTCCCTTGGCTGGGAAGCAACCCCACACAATGGTCTCAGGACGCTTTACTGTTGGCATGACACAGGACTGAAGGTAGCGCTCACCTTGCCTTCTCCGGACAAGATTTTTTTCCGGATGCCACAAACAATCAGAAAGGGGATTCATCAGAGAAAATGACTTTACCCCAGTCCTCAGCAGTCCCATCCCTGTAGCTTTTGCAGAATATCACTCTGTCATTGATGTTTTTCCTGGAGAGAAGTGGCTTCCTTAGTGCCCTTCTTGACACCAGGCCATCCTCCAAAAGTCTTCGCCTCACTGTAGGTTAAGATGCACTCACACCTGCCTGCTGCCATTCCTGAGCAAGCTCTGTACTGGTGGTGCCCCGATCCCGCAGCTGAATCAACTTTAGGAGACAGTCCTGACGCTTGCTGGACTTTCTTGGGTGCCTTGAAGCCGTCATCATCACAACAATTGAACCGCTCTCCTTGAAATTCTTGATGATCCGATAAATGGTTGATTTAGGTGCAATCTTACTGGCAGCAATATCCTTGCCTGTGAAGCCCTTTTTGTGCAAAGCAATGATGACGACCCGCGTTTCCTTGCAGGTAAACATGGTTGACAGAGGAAGAACAATGATTCCAAGCACCACCATCCTTTTGAAGCTTCCAGTCTGTTATTCGGACTCAATCAGCATGACAACCCAGGCTACCTAAGTACACATTATGCCAGCTGGTACTTTGTGTCAGGGCTGAAGTGCATTGGAAATGTTTTTTGGGATTCAGTTCATTTGCATGGCAAAGAGGGCCTTTGCAATTAATTGCAATTCATCTGATCACTCATTATAACATTCTGGAGTATATGCAAATTGCCATCATACAAACTGAGGCAGCATACTTTGTAAAAATTAATATTAGTGTCATTCTCAAAACTTTTGGCCACGACTGTACATTTGCTGAAGCATTATGACAACTCAGTGACAGAAAGGTAGGGATTAAATGAGCTGTCATTAATAAGTCATTTTCTCAACACAGACATATAATGCTGTGAAAGGATCCAGGAACCCAAATGATTTGGGTGGATCCCATCCTCATAATACAAGCTTTCAGTCCAGAAGGTTTCAAAATTGTCAATAAATGTTACACCCACAGAGCTGCAATAGTCTGGTATCCAGTTACGGAGGGATAAAAGTCTGCTGAACTGCTCAATGCCACATTTAGGGAGGGCAGAGGGCCAGACATTATGGGGTGTTTGTTGGTGTCAAGTAGAGACCCAATCGGTTCTTTAATATCCATCTTCTGCTGTTCTGAGCTGCACTTCATAATATGATTTGACTCCACGTGAAGCATGACATTATCAGCCCAGGTGAGGGACTCACAGCCTCGGGAAGCAACCCGGTGATATCCTGAACTTTGACCCCACATGAACCATGACAGTATCAGCCCCCCGGTGACTGACTCACAGCCTCGGGAAGCAACCCGGTGATATCCTGAACTTTGACCCCACATGAACCATGACAGTATCAGTCCCAGGTGACTGACTCACAGCCTCGGGAAGCAACCTGGTGATATCCTGAACTTTTGCCTGGAATGATCTGTCCTCTTTATTTATTTATTTCAGCTTTATTTAAACAGGTAGGCAAGTTGAGAACAAGTTCTCATTTACAATTGCGACCTGGCCAAGATAAAGCAAAGCAGTTCGACACATACAACGACCCAGAATTA
The DNA here is from genome assembly GCF_045791955.1 of Oncorhynchus clarkii lewisi. Taxonomy (NCBI): domain Eukaryota; kingdom Metazoa; phylum Chordata; class Actinopteri; order Salmoniformes; family Salmonidae; genus Oncorhynchus; species Oncorhynchus clarkii. Next base: position 2,731,543 of record NC_092158.1, on the reverse strand, counting down.
CACATGGAGTAAAACAAACATACAGTCAATAATACAGTATAAACAAGGCTATATACGATGTGAGCAAATGAGGTGAGATAAGGGAGGTAAAGGCAAAAAAAGGCCATGGTGGCAAAGTAAATACAATATAGCAAGTAAAACACTGGAATGGTAGATTTTGCAGTGGAAGAATGTGCAAAGTAGAAATAAAAACAATGGGGTGCAAAGGAGCAAAATAAATAAATAAATGAAATAAATATAGTAGGGAAAGAGGTAATTGTTTGGGCTAATTTATAGGTGGGCTATGTATAGGTGCAGTAATCTTTGTGCTGCTCTGACAGCTGGTGCTTAAAGCTAGTGAGGGAGATAAGTGTTTCCAGTTTCAGAGATTTTTGTAGTTCGTTCCAGTCATTGGCAGCAGAGAACTGGAAGGATTGGCGGCCAAAGAAATAATTGGTTTTGGGGTTGACCAGTGAGATATACCTGCTGGAGCGAGTGCTACAGGTGGGTGATGCTATGGTGACCAGAGAGCTGAGATAAGGGGGGACTTTACCTAGCAGGGTCTTGTAGATGACATCGAGCCAGTGGGTTTGGCGACGAGTATGAAGCGAGGGCCAGCCAACGAGAGCGTACAGGTCGCAATGGTGGGTAGTGTCACACCCTGACCATAGTTTGCTTTGTATGTTTCTATGTTTTGGTTGGTCAGGGTGTGAGCTGGGTGGGCATTCTATGTTACATGTCTAGTTTGTCTATTTCTATGTTTCGGCCTAGTATGGTTCTCAATCAGAGGCAGGTGTCATTAGTTGTCTCTGATTGAGAATCATACTTAGGTAGCCTGGGTTGCACTGTTTGTTTGTGGGTGATTGTCTATGTTAGTGGCTTGTGTCAGCACAGGTCTCATTTTGTAGCTTCACGGTCGTATTTGGTTTATTGTTTTTGTTACTCTTTGCGTAGTGTTCAGTGTTCTCTTTATTAAAATGAACTATGAACACATACCACGCCGCATATTGGTCCTCTGATCCTTCAGATGAAGAGGAGGAAGACCGTGACAGGTAGTATATGGGACTTTGGTGACAAAACGGATTGCACTGTGATAGACTGCATCCAATTTGTTGAGTCGGGTATTAGAGGCTGTTTTGTAAATGACATCACTGAAGTCGAGGGTTTGGTAGGATGGTCAGTTTTACAAGGGTATGTTTGGCAGCATGAGTGAAGGATGCTTTGTTGCAAAATAGGAATCCAATTCTAGATTTAACTTTGGATTGGAGATGTTTGATGTGGGTCTGGAAGGAGAGTTTACAGTCTAACCAGACACCTAGGTATTTGTAGTTGTCCACGTATTCTAAGTCAGAGCCGTCCAGAGTAGTGATGTTGGACAGGCGGGCAGGTGCAGGCAGCGATCGGTTGAAGAGCATGCATTTAGTTTTACTTGTATTTAAGAGCAATTGGAGGTCACGGAAGGAGAGTTGCATGGCATTGAAGCTTGCGTCTGCCGTGTCTCGAAGCAGAATGTGAGGCCAGAGACACAGAACTCACCTGAGAAGAGGGATGAGATGCCGGCTGTGTGCAGGACACAACAACCAAAAGGACAGAGCTCTGATCCAGAGAGTGGTGGTTCAGGCTGTGTGCAGGACACAACAACCAAAAGGACAGAGTTCTGATCCAGAGAGTGGTGGTTCAGGCTGTGTGCAGGACACAACAACCAAAAGGACAGAGCGCTGATCCAGAGAGTGGTGGTTCAGGCTGTGTGCAGGACACAACAACCAAAAGGACAGAGCGCTGATCCAGAGAGTGGTGGTTCAGGCTGTGTGCAGGACACAACAGACAAAGGGACAGAGCTCCGATCCAGAGAGTGGTGGTTCAGGCTGTGTGCAGGACACAACAGACAAAAGGGACAGAGTTCTGATCCAGAGAGTGGTGGTTCAGGCTGTGTGCAGGACACAACAGCCAAAGGGACAGAGCTCTGATCCAGAGAGTGGTGGTTCAGGCTGTGTGCAGGACACAACAACCAAAAGGACAGAGCTCTGATCCAGAGAGCACAGCCCAGAGGAGGGGAGCCATGGTGGTCCAAGCTGTGTCCAGGCAGTTGATTGACTAGGACATGAAAGTCTTAAGTTCAGACACGGGGGAAGAAGGCAGGCGCACCAAGAACCATTCTTCTTCTCCTTCTTTCTGGTTCCGACAAGCATCCATTTACACTCACCTGGAGTCCAACAAGGAGCATCCATTTTCACTCACCTGGAGTCCAACAAGGAGCAGCCATTTACACTCACCTGGAGTCCAACAAGGAGCAGCCATTTACACTCACCTGGAGTCCAACAAGGAGCAGCCATTTACACTCACCTGGAGTCCAACAAGGAGCAGCCATTTCCTGGTTCTAGCTAGTAGAGGGGTTCAGTGTGGGAAACTGATCGTAGTCCAGGAAGGTACCATTATGATCCTCTTGGATGTTTTGATAGGAAGCAATTAAAGATGCCGATAGAAGATGCCGTCTCATAGAATCCTTATTCAGTTCAAGGCGCTTGGTCAAAAGTTGTATTTCTTCATGAAGAGTAATAATCCTTTATTTAGCTGCATCAAGTTCAATACATTTTTCCCGGAGGAAGGTGTAAATCAGACCTTTCCCTGTGACAACAACAAACATGTTGTAGATTATACACTTAATAGCATGCAAGTCCCCAGCAGATTCAAATTAGTTTTCACTGCTGCCGACAGTCCAAGGTCACAAACATTTCCCGGTTCAGCCGGGGAGTTAGATGCTCCCTCCATGGCCACGGATGCCCACACCAGCCCCCGCACAACCGATAGTCCAAGGTCACAAACATTTCCTGGTTCAGCCGGGGAGTTAGATGCTCCCTCCATGGCCACGGATGCCCACACCAGCCCCCGCACAACCGACAGTCCAAGGTCACAAACATTTCCCGGTTCAGCCGGGGAGTTAGATGCTCCCTCCATGGCCACGGATGCCCACACCAGCCCCCGCACAACCGACAGTCCAAGGTCACAAACATTTCCCGGTTCAGCCGGGGAGTTAGATGCTCCCTCCATGGCCATGGATGCCCACAACAGCCTCTGCACAACTGTATTGCTGTCTGTATCTCGGGGGAATGTGAAGAGCGAGACAGAAGCGCAGGGGAAGTGTGATATCTGGGTCAGTTGTCAGTGGAGAATCCTGATGGCTAAGGAGACTCTTAGAGGCTGAGGGGTTAGATGGCTGATTAGACTATTGATGGCTGAGGGTTTAAATTTCTAATGAGACTCTTGGTGGATAAGGGGTTAGATGGCTGAGTAAATGTGATGGCTGTGGGGTTGGATGGCTGAGGAGACTGTTGATGACTGAGATGTTATATGGCTGGGGAGGCTCTTGATGGCTGAGGGGTTAGAATGATGAGGAGACTTGATGGCTGAGTGGTTAAATGGCTGAGCAGACTATTGATGGCTGAAGGGTTAGATGCCTGAGGAGACTCTTGATGGCTGAGGGGTTAGATGGCTGGAGAGACTCTTGATGGCTGAGGGGTTAGATGGCTGAGGAGACTCTTGACGGTTGAGAGGTTAGATGCCTGGGGAGACTCTTGATGGTTGAAAGGTTAGATGGCTGAGGAGACTTGATGTTTGAGGGATTTGATGGCTGAGGAAGATCTTGATGGCTTAGCAGTTGGATGACTGAGGAAACTCTTGTTTGCTGAGGGGTTAGATGGCTAAGAAGACTTGATGGCTGAGGAGATAGATGCCTGTGCAAACTCTTTATGGCTGAGGGGTTAGATGGTTGTGGAAATTATTGATGGCTGAGAAGTTGGATGGATGAGGAGATTCTTGATGGCTGAGGAGTTAGAAGATGAGGAGACTCTTGATGGCTGAAAAGTTAGATGGATGAGGAGACTCTTGATGGCGGTGGAGTTAGATGGATGAGGAGACTTGATAGCTGAGGAGTTAGATGGATGAGGAGGTTCTCGATAGCTGATTAGTTATATGGATGGGGAGACTATTGATAGCTGAGGAGTTAGATGGATGAGGAGACTCTTGATAGCTGAGGAGTTAGATGGATGTGGAGACTCTTGATAGCTGATTATTTAGATGGATGAGGAAACTTTTGATAGCTGAGGAGTTAGATGGATGAGGAGACTCTTGATAGCTGAGGGCCTACTATGATTCAAAACAACAGTAGAACTCAATTAGCTGGTTTTGTCTGATGCCTGGGGGGGTCCTTTGCTTGTAGTTTGTGGTCTGCCGGAGACTCTTCCAGACAGACGATGAGGCGTTGTTGGCGAACTGTGGTTCCCTTGTTGAGCAGCTGTTTAGCAGTTCTATAGTCCACTTTGTTGTTGGTAATATGTGCTTCCTCTTAGACTGAGCATAGGGCTCTGAGTTCAGCAGTGAACCATGGTTTCTCATTGTTGAATTTGACAAAGTACTGGTTGGGTTGCACGCCACTGGGGAACTCTGGCCATGTGATGAGCCAACTTATCTCCACATACAGACAGAGACTGAAATCCACCAAGCCTGTCAAGAAAACAGTGAGGAAATGGATTATTGAGGACATATAGGAGTTAAACAGCTGCCTGGACTCTGCTGATTGGGACATATTTAAAGAGACTCCACTGATTGGGACATATTTAAAGAGGAAAATACCAACATTCACCAATATTCAGTCTCTGTCTGAATGTGGGGTTGAGATGGAGCAACACATGGTCAGAATTGTCCAGTGGCGAGCGGAGGGCAGCGTGGAGGGGAGCTCAGAGGGGAGCTCAGAGGGGAGCATGGAGGGGATCGCTGAGGGGAGCGAGGAGGGGAGCACGGAGGGGAGTGCGGAGGGGCAATGTGGAGGGGAGCGCGGAGGGGAGCGAGGAGGGGAGCACGAAGGGGAGTGCGGAGGGGCAGTGTGGAGGGGATCGCTGAGGGGAGTGCGGAGGGGCAGCGAGGAGGGGAGCGAGGAGGGGAGCGAGTAGGGGAGCGCGGAGGGGAGCGCGGAGGGGAGTGCGGAGGGGCAGTGTGGAGGGGATTGATGAGGGGAGTGCGGAGGGGAGCGAAGAGGGGAGCGCGGAGGGGAGCGAGGAGGGTAGAGCGGAGGGGAGCAAGGAGGGGAGCGTTGAGGGGAGCGCGGAGGGGAGTGCGGAGGGGCAGTGTGGAGGGGATCGATGAGGGGAGTGCGGGGGGCAGCGAGGAGGGGAGCGTGGAGGGGAGCGAGGAGGGGAGCGCGGAGGGGAGCGCGGAGGGGAGTGCGGAGGGAAGCGCGGAGGGGAGCGCGGAGGGGAGCATGTAGGGGAGCGAGGAGGGGAGCGCGGAGGGGAGCGTTTGGGACAGCGCAGTATGCTTATTTGACGGTGCTGTATACATGATCCCAGATATTCTGTTCTCTGCAGTGGCATAGGGAAAACTTATACAAATCAAAAACCAGAAGGCTGCCGGCCCAGGCGGTATCCCTAGCCGCATCTCAGAGCATTTGCAGACCAGCCTGCTCTTTTTGGACAATTTCCATCTCTCTCTTGCTCAGGTTGTTATCCCCACCTGCTTCCAGATGTCCACTATCATCCCCATGCCCAAAAAAAGGGAAAGTAAATGAACTGAATGACTACCGACCCGTAGCACTCACTTCCGTCATCATAAAGCGCTTCGAGAGGCTACTCAAAAACCACATCACATCCTCCATCCCTGACCCTCTCAACCCTCTCCATTTTGCCTACCTCCTTGACAGATCCAAGGACTACTCAATCACCATTGAACTGCACACAGCTCTCACCCACCTGTACAAAAGGAATGCATATGTGAGGATGTTGTTCATCGACTACAGCATGGGCTACAGTACCATAGCGCCCTACAAGCTCATCACACAGCTCACGACCCTATGCAACTAAGTCCTGGACTCAGGTTGTGAAGGTAAAAAAACATTACCTCCTCCAAACTGATCATCAACATGGGAGTCCCACAAGGGTGAATCCTCAGTCCCCTCCTGTATTCTCTTCATACGCACAACTTTGTGGCATCGCACAGTTCCAACTCCATCCTCAAGTAAGGTAGTAGGCCTAATTACCAACAACGATGAGACGGCCTATAGAGAAGAAGTATGCACTCTGACGGCGTGGTGCTAGCTAAACAACCTCTCCCTCAACTTCTGAAAAACAAAGGAGCTGATTGTGGACTTCAGGAGGAACCAGGTTGAGCACGCCCCCAATCCTCATCAATGGGGCCACCATGGAGAGGGTCAAAAACGTCAGGTTCCTCTGTGTACATCTCTCCTGTGAGCTGAAATGAGCATACTGTCAGGCTGTATTATGGCCTGGAACGGCAACTCCCATCGCCGCTGACCGCAAGGCGCTACAGAGGGTTGTACGCTCAGCAGAAAGCACCATTGGGTGTAAACTGTCTGCCCTCCAGGACACTTACAACACCAGGTGTCGCAGGAAAGCCAAGAGGATCATAAAGGACGTCAGGCTCCCAAGCTACAGCTTCCATCACTCAGACTTGGGCAGTATAGGAGTATGATGGCTAAAACTGTCAGACAGGTCAACAGCTTCCAGCCCTCTCCTACCCCCAATGGACATGTGCCTTCTCCTACCCCGAATGGACATGTGTCCTCTCCTACCCCCAATGGACATGTGCCCTCTCCTACCCCCAATGGACATGTGCCTTCTCCTACCCCCAATGGACATGTGCCCTCTCCTACCCCCAATGGACATGTGCCCTCTCCTACCCCCAATGGACATGTGTCCTCTCCTACCCCCAATAGACATGTGCCCTCTCCTACCCCCAATGTACATGTGACCTCTCCTACCCCCAATGGACATGTGCCCTCTCCTACCCCCAATGGACATGTGCCCTCTCCTACCCCCAATGGACATGTGCCCTCTCCTACCCCCAATGGACATGTGTCCTCTCCTACCCCCAATGGACATGTGCCCTCTCCTACCCCCAATGGACATGTGCCCTCTCCTACCCCCAATGGACATGTGCCCTCTCCTACCCCCAATGGACATGAGCCCTCTCCTACCCCCAATGGACATGTGCCCTCTCCTACCCCCAATGGACATGTGCCCTCTCCTACCCCAAATGGACATGTGCCCTCTCCTACCCCAAATGGACATGTGCCCTCTCCTACCCCAAATGTACATGTGCCCTCTCCTACCCCCAATGGACATGTGCCCTCTCCTACCCCCAATGTACATATGCCCTCTCCTACCCCCAATGGACATGTGCCCTCTCCTACCCCCAATGTACATGTGCCCTCTCCTACCCCCAATGGACATGTGCCCTCTCCTACCCCCATTGGACATGTGCCCTCTCCTACCCCCAATGTACATATGCCCTCTCCTACCCCCAATGTACATATGCCCTCTCCTACCCCCAATGGACATGTGCCCTCTCCTACCCCCAATGGACATGTGCCCTCTCCTACCCCCAATGGACATGTGCCCTCTCCTACCCCCAATGGACATGTGCCCTCTCCTACCCCCAATGGACATGTGCCCTCTCCTACCCTAAATGGACATGTGCCCTCTCCTACCCCCAATGGACATGTGCCCTCTCCTACCCCCATTGGACATGTGCCCTCTCCTACCCCCAATGGACATGTGCCCTCTCCTACCCCCATTGGACATGTGCCCTCTCCTACCCCCAATGGACATGTGCCCTCTCCTACCCCCAATGGACATGTGCCAAGAGGTTGTCACTGAGAGGCTGTCACTGAGAGGCTGTCACTGAGAGGCTGTCACTGAGGGGCTGTCACTGAGGGGCTGTCTGGGTTAGCTGCCAGTACCAGCCATGGTGGACAAGGAAGAGGTAACACAAGGTTGGAAGAGTATTGGTTTATTTATATTGGGGAATGCAGGATGGTTAAATACCACCATATGCAAATTAAAATGTAGAATAGATTACCTTTGTATCGGATTCTCCTGGAGAGATAAATTGTCACCTGTTGAAGAGTGTTAAGCCACTTTTGGTTTAAGGCACTGAGGGCGGGATAATGGTTTGTCTCCACAGACAGACATACACGACAAGACACAGAAGAGATTATCCTAAGAAGTTTATGATACAGACAGACAGAGAACTCAGACTTTACTGTCCGTGTTGCCATGAAGGAGCGTCTAGATTCTGGTGAGTGAAAATACCAATAAAGGAGGCTGATCTGTGACGCCAGCCACCAGACAACCTTACCGGTAAAACCTTATTTTATTTATTTATTTATCCGTTATTTTACCAAGTAAGTTGACTGAGAGCACATTCTCATTTACAGCAATGACCTGGGGAATAGTTACAGGGGAGAGGAGGCGGGATGAATGAGCCAATTATGAAGAGCCTCTGTGACCCCAACCACCAGACAACCTTGCAGGAATACTTTATGACGAGAATGTGGGATGTCTTATAGGAATACATTAAACAGACAAACGCACACAACGTTTTCACTTCTGCCAAATGTATTGAGGTCAAAGTTTTGGTTTTCAACACTGTTGATTTTAACCAATGAGATTTGACCTTGGCAGCGCGCATTGACTTTTTTATTTTGTTTTGATCAGACAAAATTATAGAAATAACAGAACACGACATAACGTGATTAGATGCCTGTGTGAACCAGGAACATAATGTTGAGGTGACATCTGGTGCTGAGACCTGGTATGTACACATGAACATTAAATAATCCATGCTATCGAAAGTTAACCATGAAAATGCCCATAAAGATGTACACTATCCGTTATGGCTGGGTGTGCACCCTACTCGGGTTTCTGGACAGGCTTTCAGACAAGACCTGTTGAGACTGAAACAAGTCCTGCTGAGATTGAAACAAGTCCTGTTGAGACTGAAACAAGTACTGTTGAGATTGAAACAAGTCCTTCTGAGACTTAAACAAGTACTGTTGAGACTGAAACAAGTCTTGCTGAGATTGAAACAAGTCCTGTTGAGACTGAAACAAGTCCTGTTGAGACTGAAACAAGTCCTGCTGAGACTGAAACAAGTCCTGTTGAGACTGAAACAAGTCATGCTGAGACTGAAACAAGTCCTGTTGAGACTGAAACAAGTACTGTTGAGATTGAAACAAGTCCTTCTGAGACTTAAACAAGTACTGTTGAGACTGAAACAAGTCCTGCTGAGATTGAAACAAGTCCTTCTGAGATTTAAACAAGTCCTGCTGAGATTTAAACAAGTCCTGCTGAGATTGAAACAAGTCCTTCTGAGACTGACACTTTCCTAATATGGACACTGTACTATTCAGACAGAGGCTGTCCTAATATGGACACTGTACTGGACAGACAGAGAGCATCCTATTATGGAAACAGTACTAGTCAGCTCCTATCCATCTACTGTATCTACTCTGACTGGACAGGACATGTTATGAGAGGTGATTATCTCTCCTTTTCAACCATGATGACATGTTATGAGAGGTGATTTTCTCTCCTCTTCAGCAATGTTATGAGAGGTACTTATTTCTCCTCTTCAACCATGATGACATGTTATGAGAGGTGATTATCTCTCCTCTTCAGCCTTGATGACATGTTATGAGAGGTGATTTTCTCTCCTCTTCAGCAATGTTATGAGAGGTACTTATTTCTCCTCTTCAACCATGATGACATGTTATGAGAGGTGATTATCTCTCCTCTTCAGCCTTGATGACATGTTATGAGAGGTGATTATCTCTCCTCTTCAGCCATGATGACACGTTATGAGAGGTGATTATCTCTCCTTTTCAACCATGATGACATGTTATGAGACGTGATTTTCTTATTTTCAGCCTTTAGCCACTCTGATATGTATTCAAACCCATGATTCCCCAGTAGAGGTAACAACAGTATCAGTGTCTGCATGATTCCCCAGTAGAGGTGAGTAATATTTTCATCTTTAAATATTTTCATCTTTAAATATGTCCCAATCAGTGGAGTATGTTATTCACCTCTACTAATGGACTCTATAGAGGGGTTAATGGACTCTATAGAGGGGTTAATGGACTCTATAGAGGGGTTAATGGACTCTATATAGGGGTTAATGGACTCTATATAGGGGTTAATGGACTCTATAGAGGGGTTAATGGACTCTATAGAGGGGTTAATGGACTCTATAGAGGGGTTAATGGACTCTATAGAGGGGTTAATGGACTCTATAGAGGGGTTAATTGACTCTATATAGGGGTTAATGGACTCTATATAGGGGTTAATGGACTCTATAGAGGGGTTAATGGACTCTATAGAGGGGTTAATGGACTCTATATAGGGGTTAATGGACTCTATATAGGGGTTAATGGACTCTATAGAGGGGTTAATGGACTCTATATAGGGGTTAATGGACTCTATATAGGGGTTAATGGACTCTATATAGGGGTTAATGGACTCTATAGAGGGGTTAATGGACTCTATATAGGGGTTAATGGACTCTATATAGGGGTTAATGGACTCTATAGAGGGGTTCATGGACTCTATAGAGGGGTTAATGGACTCTATATAGGGGTTAATGGACTCTATATAGGGGTTAATGGACTCTATAGAGGGGTTAATGGACTCTATAGAGGGGTTAATGGACTCTATAGAGGGGTTAATGGACTCTATAGAGGGGTTAATGGACTCTATAGAGGGGTTAATGGACTCTATAGAGGGGTTAATGGACTCTATAGAGGGGTTAATGGACTCTATAGAGGGGTTAATGGACTCTATAGAGGGGTTAATGGACTCTATAGAGGGGTTACTGGACTCTATAGAGGGGTTAATGGACTCTATAGAGGGGTTAATGGACTCTATATAGGGGTTAATGGACTCTATATAGGGGTTAATGGACTCTATAGAGGGGTTAATGGACTCTATAGAGGGGTTAATGGACTCTATAGAGGGGTTTATGGACTACATATAGGGGTTAATGGACTCTATATAGGGGTTAATGGACTACATATAGGGGTTAATGGACTCTATATAGGGGTTAATGGACTCTATATAGGGGTTAATGGACTCTATAGAGGGGTTAATGGACTCTATAGAGGGGTTAATAGACTCTATATAGGGGTTAATGGACTCTATATAGGGGTTAATGGACTCTATATAGGGGTTAATGGACTCTATAGAGGGGTTAATGGACTCTATATAGGGGTTAATGGACTCTATAGAGGGGTTAATGGACTCTATATAGGGGTTAATGGACTCTATAGAGGGGTTAATGGACTCTATAGAGGGGTTAATGGACTCTATAGAGGGGTTAATGGACTCTATATAGGGGTTTATGGACTACATATAGGGGTTAATGGGATCTATATATTTTTTTTATTTTTTTATTTTATTTTCACCTTTATTTAACCAGGTAGGCTAGTTGAGAACAAGTTCGTATTTGCAACTGCGACCTGGCCAAGATAAAGCATAGCAGTGTGAACAGACAACGCAGAGTTACACATGGAGTAAACAATTAACAAGTCAATAACACAGTAGAAAAAAAGAGAGTCTATCTACATTGTGTGCAAAAGGCATGAGGAGGTAGGTGAATAATTACAATTTTGCAGATTAACACTGGAGTGATAAATGATCAGATGGTCATATATAATGGTTAATAGATCTATATAGGGGTTAATGGGGTCTATATAGGGGTTAACGGGCTCTATATAGAAGTTAACTGGCTCTATACAGGAGTCAACAGAATCTATATATGAGTTAACGTGCTCTATATAGGGTTTAATAGGCTCTATATACCGGTTATTGGGCTCTATACAGGGGTTAACGTACTCTATATAGGGGTTAATGGGCTCTATATGGGGGTTAATTGGCTCTATATATGGGTTAATGGGCTCTATATCGGGGTTAATGGGCTTTTTATAGGGGTTAATGGGATCTATATAGGGGTTAATAGGCTCTATATAGGGGTTAATGGGCTCTATAAAGGGGTTAACAGGCTCTATATTGGGGTTAATAGGCTCTACATAGGGGTTAATGGAATGTATATAATGGTTAATGGGCTCTATATAGGGGTTAATGGACTGTATATATGGGTTAACAGGCTCTATATTGGGGTTAATAGGCTCTACATAGGGGTTAATGGAATGTATATAATGGTTAATGGGCTCTATATAGGGGTTAATGGACTGTATATAGGGGTTAATGGGCTCTATATAGGGGTTAATGGGCTCTATATAGGGGTTAATGGACTCTATATAGGGGTTAATAGGCTCTATATAGGGGTAAATGGGCTCTATATAGGGGTTAATGGACTGTATATAATGGTTAATGAGCTCTATATAGGGGTTAATGGGGTCTATATAGGGGTTAACGGGCTCTATATAGAAGTTAACTGGCTCTATATAGGAGTCAACAGGCTCTATATATGGGTTAACGTGCTTTATATAGGGGTTAATGGCGTCTATATAGGGGTTAATGGGCTGTATATTGGGGTTAATGGGCTCTATATTGGGGTTAATAGGCTCTATATAGGGGTTAATGGACTCTATATAGGGGTTAGTGGGCTCTGATTGGTGGTCATCGTTTGGTGTCATCATAGTGGTCTCTGATTGGTGGTCATCATTTGGTGTCATCATAGTGATCTCTGACCGGTTGGTTTGACCCGCTCAGGTGGAACAAACTTAAACTTGAGCCTAATGTCAATGCTGAATTGAGAAAACATCCTTACTGAATTTAAAAGTAATCCAATTAGTAATTATCTAGTATATCTAAAGTCTCTGTAATGTGATTACAATATTTTCTCTGGGAACATAACTGATACACATAACTTTTTTGTAATCAGTTACTCCCCAGCCCAGGCTGGAGGAGTATGGAGGTCCTTGTTTTGGGACATCACCAGTCTAAACCAATCTATCACCTGTCTAAACCAATCTATCACCTGTCTAAACCAATCTATCACCAGTCTAAACCAATCTATCACCAATCTAAACCAATCTATCACCAATCTAAACCAATCTATCACCAGTCTAAACCAATCTCTTACCTGTCTAAACCAATCTATCACCAATCTAAACCAATCTATCACCAGTCTAAACCAATCTAAAGAAATCTATCACCAGTCTAAACCAATTTATCACCAATCTATCACCAGTCTAAACCAATCTATCACCAATCTAAACCAATCTATCACCAATCTAAACCAATCTATCACCAATCTAAACCAATCTATCACCAGTCTAAACCAATCTAAAGCAATCTATCACCAATCTAAACCAATCTATCACCAGTCTAAACCAATCTATTACCTGTCTAAACCAATCTATCACCAATCTAAAGCAATCTATCACCAATCTAAAGCAATCTATCACCAATCTATCACCAGTCTAAACCAATCTATCACCAATCTAAACCAATCTATCACCAATCTAAACCAATCTAAACCAATATATCACCAATCTAAACTAATCTATCACCAGTCTAAACCAATCTATCACCAGTCTAAACCAATCTATCACCAGTCTAAACCAATCTATCACCAGTCTAAACCAATCTATCACCAATCTATCACCAGTCTAAACCAATCTATCACCAATATAAACCAATCTATCACCAGTCTAAACCAATCTATTACCTGTCTAAACCAATCTATCACCAATCTAAACCAATCTATCACCAATCTATCTCCTGTCTAAACCAATCTATCACCAATCTCAACCAATCTATCACCAATCTATCACCAATCTAAACCAATCTAGCAGTCTGGCCAGAAGACAGACACACTCCTGCCAAACCACTTACTAAACGCAAACACGAGGTGCACGTAATATGGAATTAGTGTTGCTTCAGACAAAATGACAGGTAATGTGTTGCCGTCAATGACTATAGTCTCACCTGTCAGACAAGACAAGTATGATGAATGCCTCTGTCACTGACATCAGTGTAAATCTGCTTTTAACTGAGGGGTACTTACTTTTTTATTTGACTCTTTAGGTGTTTAATTCTTTCCCATCTAGATAATAACAGACCTCTATTTTCTGCCATGACTTGAGACTTAAAGCAGTCTCTACCGCCCTCTTGTGAATAAGTACCTTCCCCACGGTTGTACTGGGCTGGAGGAGCAGGGAAAAAGGGGGCCTTTGGGTGTAATATAATTCTGACCTGTAGAGGGAGACATCGGCACATGGAATGGAACTGCCTTCACTGAAAACATCCATTGACTCCAGGTGTTATAACAACTCATAAATAACGATTCTTGATAAGTTTCGTTAGATATGACTTTGACATGTCGAAAATAGCAAGAACTTATACATTAATATGACACTGGTGCCACCGGTGACATTGACTCTGTTCCAGTACCCCCTGTATTCATTTCACCTTTATTTAACCAGGTAGGCTAGTTGAGAACAAGTTCTCATTTGCAACTGCGACCTGGCCAAGATAAAGCAAAGCAGTGCGACACAGACAACAACACAGAGTTACACATGGAGTAAACAATTAACAAACCAATAACACAATAAACAAGTCAATGACAGTAGAAAAAAGAAAGTCTATATACAGTGTGTTCAAAAGGCATGAGGAGGTAAGGCAATAAATTGGCCATAGTAGCGAATAGTTACAATTTAGCAGATTAACACTGGAGTGATAAATGAGCAGATGATAATGTGCAAGTAGAGATAGTGGTGTGCAAAAGAGCAGAAAGTAAAAAAAAACAATATGGGGATGAGGTAAGTTGGAGGCTGCAGCGATCGGTTAGCTGCTCAGATAGCTGATGTTTAAAGTTAGTGAGGGAAATATAAGTCTCCAGCTTCAGCGATTTTTGCAATTCGTTCCAGTCACAGGCAGCAGAGAACTGGAAGGAAAGGCGGCCAAATGAGGTGTTGGCTTTGGGGATGACCAGTGAGCTCTAAGTGCTGGAATGTGTGCTACGGGTGGGTGTTGTTATCGTGACCAGTGAGCTGAGATAAGGAGGGTCTTTACCTAGACTTATAGATGACCTGGTGCCAGTGGGTCTGGCGACGAATATGTAGCGAGGGCCAGCCGACTAGAGCATACAGGTCACAGTGGTGGGTGGTATAAGGTGATTTGGTATATAGCCTCCACATTGACTCTGTGCCGGTACCCCCTGTATATAGCCTCCACATTGACTCTGTACCGGTACCCCCTGTATATAGCCTCCACATTGACTCTGTACCGGTACCCCCCTGTATACAGCCTGCACATTGACTCTGTACAGTAACACCCTGTATATAGCCTCCACATTGACTCTGTACCGGTACCCCCCTGTATATAGCCTCCATATTGACTCTGTACCGTAACACCCTGTATATAGCCTCCACATTGACTCTGTACCGTAATACCCTGTATATAGCCTCCATATTGACTCTGTACCGTAACAACCTGTATATAGCCTCCACATTGACTCTGTACCGGTACCCCCTGTATATAGCCTCCACATTGACTCTGTACCGTAACACCCTGTATATAGCCTCCACATTGACTCTGTACCGTAACACCCTGTATATAGCCTCCACATTGACTCTGTACCGTAATACCCTGTATATAGCCTCCATATTGACTCTGTACCGTAACACCCTGTATATAGCCTCCACATTGACTCTGTATCGGTACCCCCTGTATATAGCCTCCACATTGACACTGTACAGTAACACCCTGTATATAGCCTCCACATTGACTCTGTACCGTAATACCCTGTATATAGCCTCCACATTGACTCTGTACCGTAATACCCTGTATATAGCCTCCACATTGACTCTGTACCGTAACACCCTGTATATAGCCTCCACATTGACTCTGTACAGTAACACCCTGTATAAAGCCTCCACATTGACTCTGTACAGTAACACCCTGTATATAGCCTCCACATTGACTCTGTACAGTAACACCCTGTATAAAGCCTCGCTATTGTTATTTACTGCTGCTCTTTAATTACTTGTTTTTCTTTTCTCTTACTTTGTTTTAGGTATTTTCTTAAAACTGCGTAGTTGGTTAAGGGCTTGTAAGTAAGCATTTCACTGTGAGGGCTTCACCTGTTGTATTCAGCATTTCACTGTGAGGGCTTCACCTGTTGTATTCAGCATTTCACTGTGAGGGCTTCACCTGTTGTATTCAGCATTTCACTGTAAGGTCTACTACACCTGTTGTATTCAGCATTTCACTGTAAGGTCTACTACACCTGTTGTATTCAGCATTTCACTGTAAGGTCTACTACACCTGTTGTATTCAGCATTTCACTGTAAGGTCTACTACACCTGTTGTATTCAGCATTTCACTGGAAGGTCTACTACACCTGTTGTATTCAGCATTTCACTGGAAGGTCTACTACACCTGTTGTATTCAGCATTTCACTGGAAGGTCTTGTTGGCGCATGTGACAACTACAATTTGATTTGATTTGACGTTGATGAACTCCAGTATGAGTTGCATCTCAGATTAAAAACTATTCCATATGTAGTGCACTACTTTTGACCAGGTATAATCAACAGTAGTGCACTATATATTGGATAGGGAGCCATTTGGGACATACCGTATGTGTTCATCAGTGAAAAGACAGTTGTGTTTGGGAACAAGTGTCTCTGCTACATCAAAGCTGGTCATTTCTGAACTCAGGGTTAGTTATGGTTGAGTTAAATGCCTGAACTCAGGGTTGGGGTTAGTTATGGTTGAGTTAAAAGCCTGAACTCAGGGTTGGGGTTAGTTATGGTTGAGTTAAATGCCTGAACTCAGGGTTAGGGTTAGTTATGGTTGAGTTTAAATGCCTGAACTCAGGGTTGGGGTTAGTTATGGTTGAGTTAAATGCCTGAACTCAGGGTTAGGGTTAGTTATGGTTGAGTTAAATGCCTGAACTCAGGGTTAGGGTTAGTTATGGTTGAGTTAAATGCCTGAACTTAGGGTTAGGGTTAGTTATGGTTGAGTTAAATGCCTGAATTCAGGGTTAGGGTTAGTTATGGTTGAGTTAAATGCCTGAACTCAGGGTTGGGGTTAGTCAGGGTTAGGGCATAAGCCCCCCCCCCCCCCCCCTCCCAACAGCATCTACCCCTCACCACTCTCAATCAGGGCAGCATTCACCCTCCCCCCTTTAAGAACAAACTTAACACCCTTCCCTCTCTCCTGACCCCTCACCCCACTCAGGGCAGAGCAGCCTCTCCCCCTCTCAGAGCAGCGAGCTCCCTTCCCTCTCTCCTGACCCCTCACCCCACTCAGGGCAGCCTTCACCCTCCCCCTTTTAGAACAACCTTAACACCCTTCCCTCTCTCCTGACCCCTCACCCCACTCAGGGCAGTGCAGCCTCTCCCCCTCTCAGAGCAGCGAGCTCCCTTTCTGAACAGCTACCCCCTCACCCGTTTCAGGGCAGAGGAGCCTCTCCCCCTCTCAGAGCAGCCTCTCCCCCTCTCATAGCAGCCTCTCCCCCTCTCAGAGCAGCCTCTCCCCCTATCAGAGCAGCCTCTCCCCCTCTCAGAGCAGCCTCTCCCCCTCTCATACCAGCCGCCCCCTGTGGTGACAGACAGCTGGAAGGAAGGCTATATTTAGCTGGGCTCCTCTAGGCTTTGTGGCTGTGCTGCGCTGCGTTGGGCTGCATTGCAGTCTGTCCTCTGGGCTGTGTCAGGGTCTGCGAGTGACCCTGGTCTATCAAACGGTCTCTCCTCGTTAGACGTAGCGGAGCTGAGAGGAGCATAGGGACCCTGAGAAAGTCAAACAACCATTTAAACACTTAACAGGTTCCTCTGAACAGACTCCTCAGAACAGGCTCCTCAGAACAGGCTCCTCAGAACAGGCTCCTCAGAACAGACTCCTCAGAACAGGCTCCTCAGAACAGACTCCTCTGAACAGGCTCCTCTGAACAGACTCCTCAAGCAGACTCCTCAGAACAGACTCCTCAGAACAGGCTCCTCAGAACAGGCTCCTCAGAACAGGCTCCTCAGAACAGGCTCCTCAGAACAGACTCCTCTGAACAGGCTCCTCTGAACAGACTCCTCAGAGCAGACTCCTCAGAACAGACTCCTCAGAACAGGCTCCTCAGAACAGGCTCCTCAGAACAGACTCCTCAGAACAGGCTCCTCAGAACAGACTCCTCAGAACAGACTCCTCTGAACAGGCTCCTCTGAACAGACTCCTCAGAGCAGACTCCTCAGAGCAGACTCCTCAGAACAGGCTCCTCAGAACAGGCTCCTCAGAACAGGCTCCTCAGAACAGACTCCTCAGAACAGACTCCTCAGAACAGGCTCCTCAGGACAGGCTCCTCAGAACAGGCTCCTCAGAACAGACTCCTCAGAACAGACTCCTCTGAACAGGCTCCTCAGAACAGACTCCTCAGAACAGACTCCTCAGAACAGACTCCTCTGAACAGACTCCTCTGGACAGACTCTTCCAGAACAGACTCCTCAGAACAGGCTCTGCATACACTATATAGGGAATAGGGTTCCATAAGGCTCTGGTCTAAGGTAGTGCACTATATAGGGAATAGGGTTCCATAGGGCTCTGGTCTAAAGTAGTGCACTATATAGGGAATAGGGTTCCATAGGGCACTGGTCTAAAGTAGTGCAGTATATAGGGAAAAGGGTGCCATAGGGCTCTGGTCTAAAGTAACAGCTCATCTGGAAACACCTCATCTGGAAATACCTAATCTGGAAATACCTCATCTGGAAATACCTCATCTGGAAATACCTCATCTGGAAACACCTCATCTGGAAACACCTCATCTGGAAACACCTCATCTGGAAATACCTCATCTGGAAATACCTAATCTGGAAATACCTAATCTGGAAATACCTCATCTGGAAATACCTCATCTGGAAATACCTCATCTGGAAACACCTCATCTGGAAATACCTCATCTGGAAATACCTCATCTTAAGGAGTCCTTATTACAGTGTAAATTCCGGTGTAATTACACTAACGAGCGTTGCAGTTGACTGTAATAACTCATAGTTACACTCTAATACAACACGTAACTGCTGGTAATGACAGTATGTAATTACAGAGATAATTAACAATGATTGCTTGTTACAAATGAACAATTTTCCTCTAAATTCACCAGATGTTTAACTTGTCAGCTCAGGGATTCGATCTTGCAACCTTTCAGTTACTAGTCCAACGCTCTAAACCACTAGGCTACGCTGCCGCCTCGACACTCTAACCACTAGGCTTCCTGCCGCACCATAATAGCTAATAATAGATAATAATAGATAATAACAGCTAATACCCTGTATATAGCCTCCACATTGACTCTGTACCGTAATACCCTGTATATAGCCTCCACATTGACTCTGTACCGGTACCCCCGTATATAGCCTCCACATTGACTCTGTACCGTAATACCCTGTATATAGCCTCCAATTTGACTATACCTTAATACCCTGTATATAGCCTCCACATTGACTCTGTACCAGTACCCCCGTATATAGCCTCCACATTGACTCTGTACCGTAATACCCTGTATATAGCCTCCACATTGACTCTGTACCGTAATACCCTGTATATAGCCTCCACATTGACTCTGTACTGTAATACCCTGTATATAGCCTCCACATTGACTCTGTACCGGTACCCCCTGTATATAGCCTCCACATTGACTCTGTACTGGTACCCCCTGTATATAGCCTCCACATTGACTCTGTACTGGTACCCCCTGTATATAGCCTCCACATTGACTCTGTACTGGTACCCCCCTGTATATAGCCTCCACAGTGACTCTGTACTGGGTAGGCCGTCATTGTAAATAAGAACTTGTTCTTAACTGACTTGCCTCGTTAAATAACAGTTAAATAAAGGTTGAAGAAAAAATAAATGTTTTTCAACAGAATCGGCGCAATTAACGCCCTCCAGAAGTTGGCATAATTACTGTGTAAGTCTATGGAATGGGGTAAGAACCATGAGCCTTCTAGGTTTTGTATTGAAGTCAATGTACCCAGAGGAGGACTGAAGTTAGCTGTCTTCCGGCTACACCATAGTGCTACCCTAAAGAGTGCTGCTGAGTCTACTGTAGACCTTCATTGCAAAACAATGTGTTTTAATCAATTATTTGGTGACGTTAATATATTTAGTATAGTTTTATTTAAAAATAATAACTTTTTTAAGTGTTTCACTATTTTAATTTTTATGAAATTCACTGATGAGGATGGTCCTCCTCTTCCTCTTCTGAAGAGCTGGTGCACATACACAAAACTCTAAATACAGAAATGGTCTTTATTTAGTAGATTATCAAAAACATGTCATGATAAAAGATATGGACCCTTTTCGCCCAGTGGGAAAATAAGTTAACACCGTTGTGGCAAAAGAGGACAATATCTGAGTTAAATATAGAGATAAATATGATTTCTTTCTTTCAGCATCTTAAGAGAATGTGAATGTGCAGGTAGATACCGTCCGTGCTAAACTGCTGACGGCAGTATGTGTTGTTTTAGTGTTTCTTTGAGGTTTGGTACGCCAACTGGTTTTGCGTGACAGTGTTGATGACCTCAGCACACTGTGGGCTGTCAGACTGCGCGGTGAATGAAATATCTTCTGACAACAGAGCCGAGCCGTGAGGGACTGGTGACATTCAGTAGGGAACCACAGCAGCTGGTGGGAAGGAGTCAAAATGTCTGTTCCAATGGCACCATTTCCCCTATACAGTGCACTACTTTTAATTAGGACCCACACGGCTCTAGTGGAAAGCGGTGTACTACGTAAGGAATAGAGTACATTTGAGTCTCAATCAAAGCCCTCTGCGCTGGTTCGTTTCATGCCAATCGTCCTCAGTCTTCCTTTACATGCGACCCAAATGGAACCCTTTCCCTTAAATAGGGTGCCTATTCACCCATAGGGCTTTGGTTACAAGTAGTGCCCTATGTAAGGAATAGGGTGGCCTTGTCTTACTAGCATAGGAGCGATATGCAGCATAACATATAGTAGCTGCACCATTTCCTTATTGACCTTATTCAAATGTGATTAAGTATTTGACGTGTGTGCTTTATTGACCTCTATAAGAGCGATATCCAGCATAACATAGTGACACCATTTCCTTATTGACCTTAAGAATTCTTCTCTCCTTGTCCCCATGGCAACCTCTGTTCTGTTTGGTCAGGGTCAGAGGAACAAACAACTCGTAACAGGATTGTTACAGGATGATTCCCAAATGGCACCCTATTGCCTTTATAGTGCACTATCTGGAATAGGATGCAATTTTGAATGTATCATACGTTTAAGTTGTTAATTTGTTTTGGGGCAGAATTTTGTGAGGTGTTATATGTTGTTGGAGGTGTGTCTTGGTTAGATTAGATTGGAAAATGCTGCCCTCATCCATCTGCCATCCTAGGCGGCCGCCCGGGAAGCCTTGAACCTGCCTAATGGGCGGGCCAGCCCTGATCCTGCCTAATGGGCGGGCCAGCCATGATCCTGCCTAATGGCCGGAAAGCCCTGAGCCTGCCTAATGGGTGGGAAGCCCTGATCCTGCCTAATGGGTGGTCCTGATCATGCATAATGGGCAGGCCAGCCCTGATCCTGCCTAATGGGCGGGCCAGCCATGATCCTGCCTAATGGCCGGAAAGCCCTGAACCTGCCTAATGGGTGGGAAGCCCTGATCCTGCCTAATGGGTGGTCCTGATCATGCATAATGGGCAGGCCGGCCCTGATCCTGTCTAATGGACAGAATTGCCCTGATCCTTCCTAATGGGCAGAACGGCCCTGATCCTGCCTAATGGGCAGAACGGCCCTGATCCTTCCTAATGGGCAGAACGGCCCTGATCCTGCCTAATGGGCAGAACGGCCCTGATCCTTCCTAATTGTGCGGCCTGGCCCTGATCCTGCCTAATGGGTGGCCCTGATCCTGCCTAATGGGTGGCCCTGATCCTGCCTAATGGGTGGCCCTGATCCTGCCTAATGGCCTGAACGGCCCGAATCCTGCCTGATCGGCAGAACGACCCTGATCCTTCCTAATGGGCGAGTCTGATCCTTCCTAATGGGCGAGGCCGATCCTTCCTAATGGGCGAGGCCGATCCTTCCTGATGGGCGAGTCTGATCCTTCCTAATGGGCGAGGCCGATCCTTCCTAATGGGCGAGGCCGATCCTTCCTGACGGGCGAGGCCGATCCTTCCTAATGGGAGAGGCCGATCCTTCCTGATGGGCCAGGCCGATCCTTCCTGATGGGCGAGGCCGATCCTTCCTGATGGGCGAGGCTGATCCTTCCTGATGGGCGAGGCTGATCCTTCCTGATGGGCGAGACTGATCCTTCCTGATGGGCGAGGCTGATCCTTCCTAATGGGTGAGGCCGATCCTTCCTAATGGGTTTGGCCGAACCTTCCTAATGGGTGAGTCTGATCCTTCCTGATGGCTTCCTGATCCTAACAGTAGATCCAGATGTCCAGTGTTGATATCCTCCCCCTGAAGTCATTAGCTCTCATTTATCCAAACCCTCTTGTTTTCTTTCTTCTGTCAATTTAATTAGCTATTATATATTATATTTCACAAGAGACACAAGAGAGGAACGTTTTATTGGAGTAGGACTCTCAAAGGATTGAGCTAATTAATGAAACAAATTAAAGTATTTTATCTCAAAGAAGGACAAAGGACTTATTTCCCCCCTTCCTGGAACAAAGTGTCCAACTTCAATCCCCTTAAAGCTATTCAGCGTGGTCTGGGGTAATGGTATAGTAACGATAGATCTCACTGTGGCACAGTAAGTTGTTGCGTTT
The DNA here is from genome assembly GCF_045791955.1 of Oncorhynchus clarkii lewisi. NCBI lineage: Eukaryota > Metazoa > Chordata > Actinopteri > Salmoniformes > Salmonidae > Oncorhynchus > Oncorhynchus clarkii. The sequence continues at coordinate 2,709,025 of NC_092158.1, read as the reverse complement.
GAACGTATGTGATTGTCTGGACAGTTCTGGGCCATCTAAGGTATCTAGTGTGAAACAGAGCAGAGGCGGTACATTATGCCAGCCAAGCCTCAGGGCTTCACATGCAATTGATCAGGGAAATAACGTGTCATTGTCACCATTACAACAACAGATGAACTGCATTAAACACTGAGCTGTAAGTGTCAAGTATGCAGGTCTGAAGCAAGAAAACAAAGGATATTCACATGAGCACCATAATGCCTACTCCACCCATGCTCTACCAAGGTTTTCCAGCACACAGCTTTGACCTACTACAGTAACTATGCTGTTCTAGTGTACTTCAATAATAATGTCATACAGACAGACAGACAGACAGACAGACAGACAGACAGACAGACAGACAGACAGACAGGCAGGCAGGCAGGCAGGCAGGCAGGCAGGCAGGCAGGCAGGCAGGCAGGCAGGCAGACAGACAGACAGACAGACAGACAGACAGACAGACAGACAGACAGACAGACAGACAGACAGACAGACAGACAGACAGACAGGCAGACAGACAGACAGACAGACAGACAGACAGACAGACAGACAGACAGACAGACAGACAGACAGACAGAGACGGGCAGGCAGACAGACATGTGTGTGTGGTCAGAGTGAAGCCAGGCTAATGGGACAGAAAGAGTTTCAGGTATCCTGACTAAGTGCCATTTAAATGACATTTTTTCGCCACAGTTTACAGATGAGCATTTCATTAATGCTTGACATAGTGCATTATCAAACTGAGTGAAAGAAATATAATACCAAAGGCTCATTTTTGCCGCCGGCGCTCCTGAATCTCCTGGTTTCAGAGGGAGGTCATTGTGATGAAGGTCATTGACCACATCAGGTTTTTAACGTGAAATGAGAGTGGCGCTTTTTCCTTCCTAACGTTTCAGAGGTAGAGTAAGAGCAGAACACACCGTGAGCCTCTGTCCCTACCAGGCACTTCTGGAGGATGCAACACTAGCTGTGCCGACAGAACCTGACAGCTCCTACCTCCAGCTCCCACCTCCAGCTCCCACCTCCATCTGCTACCTCCAGCTCCCACCTCCAGCTCCCACCTCCATCTGCTACCTCCAGCTCCTACCTCAAGCTCCCACCTCCAGCTCCCACCTCCATGTGCTACCTCCAGCTCCCACCTCCATCTGCTACCTCCAGCTCCCACCCCCATCTCCTACCTCCAGCTCCTACCTCCAACTCCCACCTCCAGCTCCTACCTCTTGTCTCCTACCTCCAGCTCCTACCTCCTGTCTCCTACCTCCTGTCTCCTACCTCCAGCTCCTACCTCCGTCTTCTACCTCTGTCTCCTACCTCTGTCTCCTACCTCTGTCTCCTACCTCCAGCTCCTACCTCCAGCTCCTACCTCCAGCTCCTACCTCCTGTCTCCTACCTCCAGCTCTTACCTCCAGCTCCTACCTCCAGCTCCTACCTCCAGCTCCTACCTCCTGTCTCCTACCTCCTGTCTCCTACCTCCTGTCTCCTACCTCCTCATCCCCACTGCTTCTTCTGTCCCCTTCCCACTACTGCCTTTGTCCTCGTCCCCACTGCTGTGTTCGTCTCAGCCACTAGAAACCTGGCTTCATCTCTGGGGATATCTCATCACATGCAGCCAGGGTTTGAGGCTGGAGGCTGGATCAGCTCTCCCATCCCAACTGGCAGTGAGACTGGGTCTGACATGAACAGAGACAGAGAGAGGTAGAGGCAGGATCTGAGGATCCCTGGCAGCAGCCAGCGGTATCATGTGTCAGTTAAAAGGCCTGGCCATCTGGAGACTGTGTTGATACAGTTTTTGGTATTTTATTAGGATCCCCATTAGCTGTTGCGAAAGCAGCAGCTACTCTTCCTGTGGTCCACGCAGAACATGAAACATGACATAATTTAGAACATTAATAGACAAGAACAGCTCAAGGACAGAACTACATACATTTAAAAATGGCACACATAGCGGCGCACACATTTGGGATTTTCAACACATGAATGTTTCTCACAAAGAGAAGAAGTGGTGCAGTCAGTCTCTCCTCAACTCTTAGCCAAGAGAGACTGGCAGCATAGTATTTATATTAGCACTCTGATTACAAAGACAAGCAAGACATGCCACTCTGTTCTGGGCCAGCTGCAGCTTAACTAGGTCTTTCATTGCAGAACTGGACCACATGGCTGGACAATAATCAAGGTAAGACACAACTAGAGCCTACAGGACTTGCTTTGTGGGGTGTGCTGTCAAAAAAGCAGAGCACCTCTTTTTTTACGGACAGATCTCTCCCCATCTTTACAACCATTAAATCTACATTATAATTTTTGACCACAGTTCACAATCTATGGTAACATCAAGTAATTTAGTCTTCTCAACTTGTTCAACAGCCACACCATTCATTACCAGATTCAGCTAAGGTCTAGCTTAGGGAATGATTTGTCCCAAATACAATGCTCTTAGTTTTAGAGATGTTCAGGACCAGTTTATTACTGACCATCTTGAACGAGGGTAACTTCAAGTGTACTGTCAGAGGCGCGTGACCAGAAAGCTAGCTACAGTTTGTTATCCTCCTGTATTGAACACAGATCATCCCGTCTTCAATTTATCGATTATTTACATAAAAAAATACCTAAAGTTATTACAAAAGTAGTTTGAAATGTTTTGGCAAAGTTTACAGGTAACTTTTGAGATATTTTCTAGTGCAAGTTGGAACCGGTGTTTTTCTGGATCAAACGCGTCAAATAAATTGACATTTTGGATATATATGGACGGAATTAATCAAACAAAAGGACCATTTGTGATGTTTATGGGACATATTGGAGTGCCAACAAAAGAAGCTCGTCAAAGGTAAGGCATGAATTATATTTTTATTTCTGCGTTTTGTGTCGCATCTGCTATCCTCAGATAAGCCCTTTTGAAATCTGATATGTTGTCTGGAATCACACAAGTGTAGCTTTAATCTGGTGTGATTTCATGAAAGTTAGATTTTTATAGTAATTTATTTGAATTTGGCGCTCTGCATTTTCACTGGCTTTTGACCAGGTGGGACGCTACCGTCCCACATATCCCAGAGAGTTTAAAATGTTGTGGTCATTGGGTTAAAATACAGTCAATCAACGAAACAGCGGGCAAATCATTGGTGTACAATGATGTCATTACTTGTTGTCTTCAAATCGGTTTCTTTCAGTCAATACGTCCCGTGAAATGGCCCATCAGGTTTGGTTGTGTTACAAACAAAACAGTTGATTGCAATGAAATCAAACATGTCTGGAACAGTCACGTCCTGTGTGTGTATTTACCTCGAGTGTGTCGTTGAAAATGTAATGAGACTGAATTCACGACACAAGCGGTTCACAAAATGTTTTGTGTTAGGCTCTAAAAATGGATTTTATCAAACAAAAGACCATTCATTGTGTAACAATGAGCCTTGGGATTGCAAACAGAGGAAGATCGTCAAAGGTAAACCATTTATTTTATTGCAGTTTGTGATTTTGTTACGCCTGTGCTGGTTGAAATAGTTGTGTTTTTATGGGGCTCTGTCCTCAGATAATCGCATTGTATTATTTCGCAGTAAATCCTTTTTTAAATCTGACAACGCAGTTGGATTAGCAAGATTCAAGGCTTTCGACCCATGTGAGACAGTTGTATTTTCATGAATGTTTATTATGACTATTTATGTAGTGATCACCGTATGTTGTCTAATTTCATCCCACTACCAGGTTCACCGAGAGGTTAAAGAAAACCTTGTTGGCTATCAATCCACAATATGGCAGAGGTTGAAAAGCCACGAAACATTAGTTTTCTCAACAACAGGTTATGGTCAATAATATCAAAGGCTGCACTGAAATCTAATAGTACAGCTCCCACAATCATTATATTATTAACTTCTTTCAACCAATCATCAGACATTTGTGTCAGTGCCGTACATGTTGAGTGCCCTTCTCTATAAGCATGCTGAAAGTCTGTTGTTAATTTGTTTACAGCGAAATAGCATTGTATTTGTTCATACACAATTGCTACAACACTTTGCTAAGAGCTGGCAGCAAGCTGATCGGTCTGCTATTAGAAGCCGTAAAGGCTGCTTTGCCAATCTTGGGTATTGGAATTACTTTGGCTTCCCTCCAGGCCAGAGACAAACACCTTCCTCTAGATTAAAGATATGACAGATAGGAGTGGCTATAGAGTCAGATTTTTTTTTTAACAAGGCAAGTCAGTTAAGAACAAATTCTTATTTACAACGACAGCCTACCCCGGCCAAACCTGGACGACGCTGGGCCAATTCTGTGCCGCCCAATGGGCACACAATTGTCCAGGCTTCATGTGAAGAATCTGCAATTCCATCCACAACAATGTTGTTCTGCTTTGATTGTCCCTCAAGATAATCTGATTTCTCTGTCATCGTTAACATGGATTCACATACAGAACTGATGTCCTCTCTCAATGACTTACAGATCGCTGTCATCTTGTCGTTTTCCTGTTTAAATTCATCCTTCTGAGCCTGGGATAACTGCATACAGTTCTTCTGGTCCTTGACCTCTCTGGTCATCAAATCAAAAATCACATTAAATGTGTTTGTCAAGTGCGCCGAATACAACAGGTGTAGGTAGACCTTACCATGAAATGCTTACTGACAAGCCCTTAACCAACAGGTGTAGGTAGACCTTACCATGAAATGCTTACTGACAAGCCCTTAACCAACAGGTGTAGGTAGACCTTACCATGAAATGCTTACTTACAAGCCCTTAACCAACAGGTGTAGGTAGACCTTACCATGAAATGCTTACTGACAAGCCCTTAACCAACAGGTGTAGGTAGACCTTACCATGAAATGCTTACTGACAAGCCCTTAACCAACAGGTGTAGGTAGACCTTACCATGAAATGCTTACTGACAAGCCCTTAACCAACAGGTGTAGGTAGACCTTACCATGAAATGCTTAATGACAAGCCCTTAACCAACAGGTGTAGGTAGACCTTACCATGAAATGCTTACTGACAAGCCCTTAACCAACAGGTGTAGGTAGACCTTACCATGAAATGCTTACTTACAAGCCCTTAACCAACAGGTGTAGGTAGACCTTACCATGAAATGCTTACTGACAAGCCCTTAACCAACAGGTGTAGGTAGACCTTACCATGAAATGCTTACTGACAAGCCCTTAACCAACAGGTGTAGGTAGACCTTACCATGAAATGCTTACTGACAAGCCCTTAACCAACAGGTGTAGGTAGACCTTACCATGAAATGCTTACTGACAAGCCCTTAACCAACAGGTGTAGGTAGACCTTACCATGAAATGCTTACTGACCTTAACCAACAGGTGTAGGTAGACCTTACCATGAAATGCTTACTGACAAGCCCTTAACCAACAGGTGTAGGTAGACCTTACCATGAAATGCTTACTGACAAGCCCTTAACCAACAGGTGTAGGTAGACCTTACCATGAAATGCTTACTGACAAGCCCTTAACCAACAGGTGTAGGTAGACCTTACCATGAAATGCTTACTGACAAGCCCTTAACCAACAGGTGTAGGTAGACCTTACCATGAAATGCTTACTGACAAGCCCTTAACCAACAGGTGTAGGTAGACCTTACCATGAAATGCTTACTGACAAGCCCTTAACCAACAGGTGTAGGTAGACCTTACCATGAAATGCTTACTGACAAGCCCTTAACCAACAGGTGTAGGTAGACCTTACCATGAAATGCTTACTGACAAGCCCTTAACCAACAGGTGTAGGTAGACCTTACCATGAAATGCTTACTGACAAGCCCTTAACCAACAGGTGTAGGTAGACCTTACCATGAAATGCTTACTGACAAGCCCTTAACCAACAGGTGTAGGTAGACCTTACCATGAAATGCTTACTGACAAGCCCTTAACCAACAGGTGTAGGTAGACCTTACCATGAAATGCTTACTGACAAGCCCTTAACCAACAGGTGTAGGTAGACCTTACCATGAAATGCTTACTGACAAGCCCTTAACCAACAGGTGTAGGTAGACCTTACCATGAAATGCTTACTGACAAGCCCTTAACCAACAGGTGTAGGTAGACCTTACCATGAAATGCTTACTGACAAGCCCTTAACCAACAGGTGTAGGTAGACCTTACCATGAAATGCTTACTGACAAGCCCTTAACCAACAGGTGTAGGTAGACCTTACCATGAAATGCTTACTGACAAGCCCTTAACCAACAGGTGTAGGTAGACCTTACCATGAAATGCTTACTGACAAGCCCTTAACCAACAGGTGTAGGTAGACCTTACCATGAAATGCTTACTGACAAGCCCTTAACCAACAGGTGTAGGTAGACCTTACCATGAAATGCTTACTGACAAGCCCTTAACCAACAGGTGTAGGTAGACCTTACCATGAAATGCTTACTGACAAGCCCTTAACCAACAGGTGTAGGTAGACCTTACCATGAAATGCTTACTGACAAGCCCTTAACCAACAGGTGTAGGTAGACCTTACCATGAAATGCTTACTGACAAGCCCTTAACCAACAGGTGTAGGTAGACCTTACCATGAAATGCTGACTGACAAGCCCTTAACCAACAGGTGTAGGTAGACCTTACCATGAAATGCTTACTGACAAGCCCTTAACCAACAGGTGTAGGTAGACCTTACCATGAAATGCTGACTGACAAGCCCTTAACCAACAGGTGTAGGTAGACCTTACCATGAAATGCTTACTTACAAGCCCTTAACCAACAGGTGTAGGTAGACCTTACCATGAAATGCTGACTGACAAGCCCTTAACCAACAGGTGTAGGTAGACCTTACCATGAAATGCTTACTGACAAGCCCTTAACCAACAGGTGTAGGTAGACCTTACCATGAAATGCTTACTGACAAGCCCTTAACCAACAGGTGTAGGTAGACCTTAACATGAAATGCTTACTGACAAGCCCTTAACCAACAGGTGTAGGTAGACCTTACCATGAAATGCTTACTGACAAGACCTTAACCAACAGGTGTAGGTAGACCTTACCATGAAATGCTTACTGACAAGCCCTTAACCAACAGGTGTAGGTAGACCTTACCATGAAATGCTGACTGACAAGCCCTTAACCAACAGGTGTAGGTAGACCTTACCATGAAATGCTTACTGACAAGCCCTTAACCAACAGGTGTAGGTAGACCTTACCATGAAATGCTTACTGACAAGCCCTTAACCAACAGGTGTAGGTAGACCTTACCATGAAATGCTTACTGACAAGCCCTTAACCAACAGGTGTAGGTAGACCTTACCATGAAATGCTTACTGACAAGCCCTTAACCAACAGGTGTAGGTAGACCTTACCATGAAATGCTGACTGACGAGCCCTTAACCAACAATGCAGTTCAAGAAAGAGTTAATTAAGAAAGTATTTTAATGTAAAAGACTGGGTGTTCCGGTACCGCTTGCCGTGTTCCGGTACCGCTTGCCGTGTTCCGGTACCGCTTGCCGTGTTCCGGTACCGCTTGCCGTGTTCCGGTACCGCTTGTCGTGTTCCGGTACCGCTTGCCGTGTTCCGGTACCCCTTGCCGTGTTCCGTTACCGCTTGCCGTGTTCCGGTACCGCTTGCCGTGTTCTGGTACCGCTTGCCGTGTTCCGTTACCGCTTGCCGTGTCCTGGTACCGCTTGCCGTGGGTACCGCTTGCCGTGTTCCGGTACCGCTTGCCGTGTTCTGGTACCGCTTGCCATGTTCCGGTACCGCTTGCCGTGTGGTAGCAGAGAGAACAGTCTATGACCTGGGTGACTGGAGTCGATGACAATTTTTTGGGCCTTTCTCTGACACCGGCTAGTATATAGGTCCTGGATGGCAGGAAGCTTGGCCCCAGTGATGTACTGGGAAGTTCGCACTACCCTCTGTAGCGCCTTGCGATCAGCTTTTCAGTCTCCTGAGGGGGAAAAGGTGTTGTCATGCCCTCTTCATGACTGTCCTGGTGTGTTTGAGCCATGATAGTTTGTTGGTGAAGTGGACCCCAAAGAACTTGAAACTCTCGACCCTCTCCACTACAGCCCCGTCAATGTGAATGGGGGCCTGTTCGGCCCGCCTTTTCCTGTAATCCACGATCATCTCCTTTGTCTTGCTCACGTTGCGAGAGAGGTTGTTGTCCTGGCACCACACTGCCAGGTCTCTGACCTCGTCACCATGGGCTGTATCATCATTGTTGGTGATCAGACCCCACTGTTGTGTCGTCAGCAAACGTAATGATGGTTTTGGGCACTATGGTGTTGAACGATGAGCTGTAGTCAATGAACAGCATTCTCACATCGGTGTTCCTTTTGTCCAGGTGGGAAAGGGCAGTGTGGATTGCGATCAAGATTGCTTCATCTGTGAATCTGTTGGAGCAGTATGTGAATTGGAGTGGGTCTAGGGTTTCCAGGATGATGGTTGACTCCACCAGTACTTGGACAAAACACTTGAATCTATTTTCTTATTGTTTTAACAACTGCTTGACTAATTATTTCTGTTCATTTAAAAGATCCTTCACTTGTGACAGAGAGACACCACTTTCCTCAACAATACTCCCACTGGCTTTGGTCTTTGTCATGGTAGCAACGTAGGCTACGATGTTACTCCTCGCCGTTGTCATGCTAGCAACGTAGGCTACGCTGTTACCCCTCGCCGAGTTCTTCAATGTAGCAGATAGTGGGGTCCATAAGGGTTACTTCACTAGAATTCAATGTGGCAGATACTGAAGTCCATAAGGGTTACTTCACTAGAATTCAATGTGAGGTCCATAAGGGTTACTTCACTAGAATTCAATTTGAAGTCCATAAGGGTTACTTCACTAGAATTCAATGTGACAGATAGTGAGGTCCATAAGGGTTACTACACTAGAATTCAATGTGCCAGATAGTGAGGTCCAATAAGGGTTACTTCACTAGAATTCAATGTGCCAGATAGTGAGGTCCATAAGGGTTACTTCACTAGAATTCAATGTGACAGATAGTGAGGTCCATAAGGGTTACTTCACTAGAATTCAATGTGGCAGATAGTGAAGTCCATAAGGGTTACTTCACTAGAATTCAATGTGGCAGATAGTGAGGTCCATAAGGGTTACTTCACTAGAATTCAATGTGGCAGATAGTGAAGTCCATAAGGGTTACTTCACTAGAATTCAATGTGGCAGATAGTGAGGTCCATAAGGGTTACTTTACTAGAATTCAATGTGCCAGATAGTGAGGTCCATAAGGGTTACTACACTAGAATTCAATGTGCCAGATAGTGAGGTCCATAAGGGTTACTTCACTAGAATTCAATGTGAGGTCCATAAGGGTTACTACACTAGAATTCAATGTGCCAGATAGTGAGGTCCATAAGGGTTACTACACTAGAATTCAATGTGCCAGATAGTGAGGTCCATAAGGGTTACTTCACTAGAATTCAATGTGAGGTCCATAAGGGTTACTACACTAGAATTCAATGTGCCAGATAGTGAGGTCCATAAGAGTTACTTCACTATAATTCAATGTGCCAGATAGTGAGGTCCATAAGGGTTACCACACTAGAATTCAATGTGCCAGATAGTGAGGTCCATAAGGGTTACTTCACTAGAATTCAATGTGCCAGATAGTGAGGTCCATAAGGGTTACTACACTAGAATTCAATGTGCCAGATAGTGAGGTCCATAAGGGTTACTTTACTAGAATTCAATGTGAGGTCCATAAGGGTTACTACACTAGAATTCAATGTGCCAGATAGTGAGGTCCATAAGGGTTACTTCACTAGAATTCAATGTGACAGATAGTGAGGTCCATAAGGGTTTCTACACTAGAATTCAATGTGCCAGATAGTGAGGTCCATAAGGGTTACTTCACTAGAATTCAATGTGCCAGATAGTGAGGTCCATAAGGGTTACTACACTAGAATTCAATGTGCCAGATAGTGAGGTCCATAAGGGTTACTTCACTAGAATTCAATGTGCCAGATAGTGAGGTCCATAAGGGTTACTACACTAGAATTCAATGTGAGGTCCATAAGGGTTACTACACTAGAATTCAATGTGCCAGATAGTGAGGTCCATAAGGGTTACTTCACTAGAATTCAATGTGCCAGATAGTGAGGTCCATAAGGGTTACTACACTAGAATTCAATGTGCCAGATAGTGAGGTCCATAAGGGTTACTTCACTAGATTTCAATGTGCCAGATAGTGAGGTCCATAAGGGTTACTACACTAGAATTCAATGTGAGGTCCATAAGGGTTACTACACTAGAATTCAATGTGTCAGATAGTGAGGTCCATAAGGGTTACTTCACTAGAATTCAATGTGCCAGATAGTGAGGTCCATAAGGGTTACTACACTAGATTCAATGTGCCAGATAGTGAGGTCCAATAAGGGTTACTTCACTAGAATTCAATGTGAGGTCCATAAGGGTTACTTCACTAGAATTCAATGTGAGGTTCATAAGGGTTACTACACTAGATTCAATGTGCCAGATAGTGAGGTCCATAAGGGTTACTACACTAGAATTCAATGTGCCAGATAGTGAGGTCTATAAGGGTTACTTCACTAGAATTCAATGTGCCAGATAGTGAGGTCCATAAGGGTTACTACACTAGAATTCAATGTGCCAGATAGTGAGGTCCATAAGGGTTACTTCACTAGAATTCAATGTGAGGTCCATAAGGGTTACTACACTAGAATTCAATGTGCCAGATAGTGAGGTCCATAAGGGTTACTTCACTAGAATTCAATGTGCCAGATAGTGAGGTCCATAAGGGTTACTACACTAGAATTCAATGTGCCAGATAGTGAGGTCCATAAGGGTTACTTTACTAGAATTCAATGTGCCAGATAGTGAGGTCCATAAGGGTTACTACACTAGAATTCAATGTGAGGTCCATAAGGGTTACTACACTAGAATTCAATGTGTCAGATAGTGAGGTCCATAAGGGTTACTTCACTAGAATTCAATATGCCAGATAGTGAGGTCCATAAGGGTTACTACACTAGATTCAATGTGCCAGATAGTGAGGTCCAATAAGGGTTACTTCACTAGAATTCAATGTGAGGTCCATAAGGGTTACTTCACTAGAATTCAATGTGAGGTTCATAAGGGTTACTACACTAGATTCAATGTGCCAGATAGTGAGGTCCAATAAGGGTTACTTCACTAGAATTCAATGTGCCAGATAGTGAGGTCCATAAGGGTTACTTCACTAGAATTCAATGTGACAGATAGTGAGGTCCATAAGGGTTACTTCACTAGAATTCAATGTGCCAGATAGTGAGGTCCATAAGGGTTACTACACTAGAATTCAATGTGCCAGATAGTGAGGTCCATAAGGGTTACTTCACTAGAATTCAATGTGCCAGATAGTGAGGTCCATAAGGGTTACTACACTAGAATTCAATGTGCCAGATAGTGAGGTCCATAAGGGTTACTACACTAGAATTCAATGTGACAGATAGTGAGGTCCATAAGGGTTACTACACTAGAATTCAATGTGCCAGATAGTGAGGTTCATAAGGGTTACTTCAATAGAATTCAATGTGCCAGATAGTGTGGTCCATAAGGGTTACTACACTAGAATTCAATGTGCCAGATAGTGAGGTCCATAAGGGTTACTTCACTAGAATTCAATGTGCCAGATAGTGAGGTCCATAAGGGTTACTTCACTAGAATTCTTTACTCAGTGTCTCTACCTCGGAACTGCAGCTCAATTTCTTTCTTTCTCTCTCACACACACACACACACAAGTGGAAATAGCTCATAGAAGACCTCTTTATACGGTTCTAGAAACACAACAAATTCAAGGAGACTAGTCAATTCCAGTTGTCTCTCTCCTATCAAGAAGCCGTTTGGTTTGATGAACCTCATGTTTGAGGTCCTCTAAATCTGACTCAAAGGTCTGAGCAAAGGCAAACAGAGGTTCCACATTGAAGAATGTTGTCCTCTTGGGGTTGAGAGACTGGACACCTTTGCATTATCTTGTAATTCTTCTTTGAAAAACACCTCTGCAGCTCAGCTGTGAGACTGTCGAGCACCTGATAAAAGACAGCTCTTTGGAAGCTCTCACCATCACTTTGGTCACTATCTTTCTGTCCTACAGTGCTCCTCATCAATGAGTTGTGGAATCATAAGCTTGTTTTAGACTGTCTTTAACACACTGTTTGTACACTTCTTTTGCAGTGCTCTGCCATCTCTTCAACCTCTTTCCATAGTTCTCTAAAGTAACCCTCACCTCTGGTGTCCTGTAATGGGTCTGTAAGGGCACCTACTAGATCCACAGCCCTTCCTGTAATGTGTCTGTAAGGGGACCTACTAGACCCACAGTCCTTCCTGTAATGTGTCTGTAAGGGCACCTACTAGATCCACAGCCCTTCCTGTAATGTGTCTGTAAAGGCACCTACTAGATCCACAGCCCTTCCTGTAATGTGTCTGTAAGGGCACCTACTAGATCCACAGCCCTTCCTGTAATGTGTCTGTAAGGGCACCTACTAGATCCACAGCCCTTCCTGTAATGTGTCTGTAAGGGCACCTAGTAGATCCACAGTCCTTGCTAGGTCAAGAGAGTTTGATTGGAGCATGTCAGAAAGACATTTTGCATCACCAAGAACTTTACAAAAGGTAACCAAAAGCCCGATGAAATGTAAATCTATCTGAGAAAGAAGGCCCCTTGCCTCCACTGATCTATCACTACTATTTTCAAGTGTGATATCCTGTAACACTCTCAGAACTGCAGGAAGCCTGCCCCTCAGATTACGGCATGCCATGTATCTGCAGGCCCACCTTACTTCCGTAAGTCTCCGTAGTTCCCTGGGCTGCTGCTGTGGATATAGCTCTTTCTGAACTGCAAGCCACTTGAGATGAACGTGTGAGTCAGATACAACGTTATAAAACTTCTGCAGGAGAGTAAAAAAGTAAAATGTCTCAGTCACATTTTACAGCATAGACAAGAACCAAATTCAAACAATGTGATTACAGTGCCCTCAGCTCACAGCGGTTAATTTATTAATCTCTCCAGAAATAAGTCTCTCACTGTTATAGACCCCCCTCAGGTCCCAGCTGTGCCCTGGACACCATATGTGAATTGATTGCCCACCATCTATCTTCAGAGTTCGTTCTGTTAGGTGACCTGGGATATGCACCCCGGAAGTCCTACAATCTAAGCTTGATGCCCTCAATCTCACACAAATTATCAAGGAACCCATCAGGTACAACCCTAAATCCGTAAACGTGGGCACGCTCATAGATATTATCCTGACCAACTTACACCTCCAAATACACCTCTAATGTTTTCAATCAGGATCTCAGTGACCACTGCCTCAATGCCTGCATCCACTATGGGTCCGCAGTCACACGACCACCCCTCATCACTGTCAAACGTTCCCTAAAACACTTTTGTGAGCAGGCCTTTCTAATCGACCTGGCCCGGGTATCCCGTCAGTTGAGGATGCCTGGTTGTTCTTTAAAAGTGATTTCCTCACCATCTTAAATAAGCATGCACCATTCAAAAAATGTAGTACTAAGAATAGATATAGTCCTTGGTTCACTCCAGACCTGACTGACCTTGACCAGCACAAAAACATCATGTGGCGTACTGCGTTAGCATCGAATAGCCCCCGTGATATGCAACTTTTCAGGAAAGTCAGGAACCAATACACGCAGTCAGTCAGGAAAGCAAAGGCTAGCTTTTTTCAAGCAAAAATGTGCATCCTGTAGCTCTAACTCCAAAAAGTTCTGGGACACTGTAAAGTCCATGGAGAACAAGAGCACCTCCTCCAGGCTGTCCACGGCACTGAGGCTAGGAAACACTCACCACCGATAAATCCATGATAATCGAGAATTTCAAGAAGCATTTCTCTACGACTGGCCATGCTTTCCTCCTGGCTACCCCAATCCCGGGCAACAGCTCCGCACCCCCCGCAGCTACTTAAACCAAGCCTCCCCAGCTTCTCCTTCACCCAAACCCAGATAGCAGATTTCTGAAAGAGCTGCAAAACCTGGACCCGTACAAATCAGCTGGGCTAGACAATCTGGACCCTCTCTTTCTAACATTATCCGCCGCCATTGTTGCAACCCCTATTACCGGTTTGTTCAGCCTCTCTTTTGTATCATCCAACATCCCTAACGATTGGAAAGCTGCCACCCCCTTTTCAAAGGGGGTGACATTCTAGACCCGAACTGTTTTAGACCTATATCCATCCTGCCCTGCCTTTCTAAAGATTTCAAATGTCAATAACCATATTCTTATCGACAAACTCACCAGCCTTGGTCTCTCAAATGACTGCCTCGCCTGATTCACCAACTACTTCTCAGACAAAGTTCAGTGTGTCAAATCGGAGGGCCTGTTGTCCGGAACTCTGGCAGTTTCTATGGGGGTACCACAGGGTTTAATTCTCGGGCCGACTATTTTCTCTGTATATACAGTGAATGAATAATTTTGCACGCCCAATTTTTCAGTTTTTGATTTGTTAAAAAAGTTTGAAATATCCAATAAATGTCGTTCCACTTCATGATTGTGTCCCACTTGTTGTTGATTCTTCACAAAAAAATACAGTTTTATATCTTTATGTTTGAAGCCTGAAATGTGGCAAAAGGTCGCAAAGTTCAAGGGGGCCGAATACTTTCGCAAGGCACTGTATCAACGATTTCGCTCTTGCTGCGGGTGATTCCCTGTTCCACCTCTACGCAGATGACACAGTTCTGTATACATCTGGCCCTTCTTCGAACACGGTGTTAACTAACCTCCAAACGAGCTTCAATGCCATACAACACTCCTTCCGTGGCCTCCAACTGCTCTTAAACGCTAGTAAAACCAAATCCATGCTTTTCAACCGTTCGCTGCCTGCACCCGCCCGTCCTACTAGCATCACTACTCTGGACGGTTCTGACTTAGAATATGTGGACAACTACAAATACCTTGGTGTCTGGCTAGACTGTAAACTCTCCTTCCAGACTCATATAAAACATCTCTCATTCAAAATTAAATCTAGAATTGGCTTCCTATTTCGCAACAAAGCCTCCTTCACTCACGCCGCCTAGTAAAACTGACTATCCTACCGATCCTCCACTTCGGCGATGTCATTTACAAAATAGCCTCCAATACTCTACTCAGCAAACTGGAAGCAGTCTATCACAGCACCATCCGTTTTGTCACCAAATCCCCTTATACTACCCACCACAGCGACCTGTATACTCTAGTCGGCTGGCCCTCGCTACATATTAGCCGCCAGACCCACTGGCTCCAGGTCATCTATAAGTCTATGCTAGGTAAAGCTCCGTCGTATCTCAGCTCACTGGTCACGATAACAACACCCACCCGTAGCACGCGCTCCAGCAGGTATATCTCACTGGTCATCCCCAAAGCCAACACCTACTTTGCAGACACACCAGAATGCTTTCCGCTCATGACAGATGCACCGTCACAGCCTTGAAACACAAGATCATTTATGTATTCCAGACCATGTTTTTCAAAGCAATCAATTATCATTTCTGTGAGACCTGCTGCATCTAAGCTTTCAGCTGACTGAAAGTGTAAAAGGCTGTCGTGGATGGCCTCGTTGTAATAGTACCTCACAGCTAAAAACATTTGTTATTTTTCTTTTTAAATCTTTGGTTTCATCTGAAAATACACTGAAAACTTCACTTTCTTTTACTTCTCTTATTAGTTCGCTCTGTACCATCTCAGCTAAGCCCTAAAGAACCTCCTTCTGGGTTTGTTGGCTTGTCTACTCAGCATTGCCACATGCATTCATCCTTTTCTCTACGAGACTCTTTTCTCTACGAGACTCTCGATGACCTCTCTGCTCTATATTTTGAGTAGCAGTTAATAGGAGCACCTCTGCAATTGTTTTAATGTAAAGTACAGTTTTCCTCCACTTTCTTCATTCATGACATCTAACATTGATGAGTTGCTGTCAATAGCCCTTTTATGCTGATTCCAAGCACACATAGCATTGTTATGATGCTCTGCCTACAAATGGAGCTTAAACCCAGAACCTTTAAACAGCGCCTTTTCCCAGTTACAAAAACCTGACTGTGATGTGAAGGCAGATACAGGTGTATTGGGCACAGAAAAATGCCCACAGGCGAAACAATAAGTCGAATCTTGACTTACAGAATATTCAAGCCATGATTTGTCCTTTATACCAGGAGCTGTTGAAAGCCCTTTTCCTAGAACCATGCTGAGCTCTGGGAAATGTTTTCAAACACGGCTGTACAGGACCCTCTTCTCTGGATCTTGTAATGTTTGAAATACACGTTGAATAATGTGTCATATCTCCATGGAAATGTATAATTAAGTGATGCACAAGATTAGATACTAACAGCTGCTAACTAAAATGTCTAGATTAAAGTATAGGCCTGGCCTACCATTGGGTCCTTTTGGAAAAGCACATCTGTTGCTTGATACAGTTGGGAGGGGCTCGATGACATCTCCTAGCAGCTCTGGCTCACTGTATTGCTCAGAGCCAGAGGTCTCTGTATCATCCCTACATTAGAATAACACAAGAACCATTAGTGTATATTCACAATAAAAATGCCACAGCCATCAAAACAAGAACACACATGAATCAACAACCAACATGCTATGCTAAGCAGCCACTGTATCAGTGGCAGCTAGGCTAGCTGCTACGCTAAGCAGCTACTGTATGAGTGGCAGCTAGGCTAGCTGCTACGCTAAACAGCTACTGTATCAGTGGCAGCTAGGCTAGCTGCTACGCTAAGCAGCTACTGTATGAGTGGCAGCTAGGCTAGCTGCTACGCTAAGCAGCTACTGTATCAGTGGCAGCTAGGCTAGCTGCTATGCTAAGCAGCTACTGTATCAGTGGCAGCTAGGCTAGCTGCTACGCTAAGAAGCTACTGTATCAGTGGCAGCTAGGCTAACTGCTACGCTAAGCAGCTCATCAGACATTTGGCCGTTTCGTGAACGGGGTTGTACCTTATAAACTGAGAGGTGAGTGTATACGAAATGTACAGGATCGAGCATTTAATTTAAGCTGCCATTATGGCGTTATGGCAACCACCAAGGGATGTCAAAATATCTACCGACCTAACTAGCTATCTGTCTAGGGATGGTTAAACAGCTGTGGGGGGTGGAATGATAATTACGGATTCATTGGCCATTCATGCCATTAGTGATCTGAAATGGGTTAGGGATCCAGATAGATAATACTCTGTCCATTTTGTCACCTGTTCAGACAGAACATCCTAGGGAAATCTACCTACCTAACCAGCTACCTGTATGTCTGGGGTGGTAATACAGCTCAGGGGGGTAGATAGATAATTAGGTCCATCGCTGGCCATTAATGTCATTAATACTTTGAGTAGATAGACGAGGGGAAAATTACACAGATTTCCATGAACATGTTAATGTTGTGATGAGAGACAGCAATCTATTAAATTAGGACAGAGAGACGTGCATCGCCTGAGACCTCTAACGCAGGATGCCACCAGTGATCAGATTACTGTGTTACTAACTAAGTCAGGGTCACACAGTGATCAGCCTTCTGTGTTACTAACTAAATCAGGGTCACACAGTGATCAGCCTTCTGTGTTACTAACTAAATCAGGGTCACACAGTGATCAGCCTTCTGTGTTACTAACTAAGTCAGGGTCAGACAGTGATCAGCCTTCTGTGTTACTAACTAAATCAGGATCACACAGTGATCAGCCTTCTGTGTTACTAACTAAATCAGGGTCACACAGTGATCAGCCTTCTGTCTGTGTTACTAACTAAATCAGGGTCACACAGTGATCAGCCTTCTGTCTGTGTTACTAACTAAATCAGGGTCACACAGTGATCAGCCTTCTGTGTTACTAACTAAATCAGGGTCACACAGTGATCAGCCTTCTGTCTTTGTTACTAACTAAATCAGGGTCACACAGTGATCAGCCTTCTTTCTGTGTTACTAACTAAATCAGGGTCACAGAGTGTTTCTTGGAAGTCTTAAACACATCTACTTTGAAACAGAAGTCTCCACCTCACACACATGGTTATGGGTTTAAAATGCAGAAGACACCTCTACCATGTCAGATATATAGAGTTGACATGTATTACATGTTGAGTTTGCATCCCAATATTACACTTTATATACATCACAGAAGACAAAAAAAAAAAAACGTTTTACACAAATACACTGGATTTCCGGCATATTTTTTTAAATAATGTTTATTATTGATTATTGAATTATATTCCACACATGAGGCCACTACAGGGCGATTTAGTCATTTGACCATGTCAACAGTTAACAGCCAGGGTTAAAGGGAGTAATAGTTTTGTGATATATGAGCCCCTGCCAGTAGGATCAGGAAACCCCAGGGAATAGAACAAGAGCCGAGGAGAGGGAGGGAACTGGCTGCCGTGTGTGTGTGTGTGTGTGTGTGTGTGTGTGTGTGTGTGTGTGTGTATGCGTGTATACAGTAGCCTGCTCTGTCCCGCTACTGTCAGTTAAAGTAACCCTGAAGGACTCTGACTGAGTAGACTCTTTGAACCTCTTCTCCTCTGTCATAATAACCTGGCAGCCACTTAGTTCAGGATTACTAGACCCTTCCCCTGAAGCATCGCACACTGGGTGCATCCCAAAAGGCACCCTATTCCCAGGCCTATATCGTGCACTACTTTTGACCAGGGCCTATTCCCAGGCCTATATCGTGCACTACTTTTGACCAGGGCCTATTCCCAGGCCTATATCGTGCACTACTTTTGACCAGGGCCTATTCCCAGGCCTATATCGTGCACTACTTTTGACCAGGGCCTATTCCCAGGCCTATATCGTGCACTACTTTTGACCAGGGCCTATTCCCAGGCCTATATTGTGCACTACTTTTGACCAGGGCCTATTCCCAGGCCTATATCGTGCACTACTTTTGACCAGGGCCTATTCCCAGGCCTATATCGTGCACTACTTTTGACCAGTGCCTATTCCCAGGACTATATCGTGCACTACTTTTGACCAGGGCCTATTCCCTGGCCTATATCGTGCACTATGCCAGTTGGGACTCTCCTTCGGCACTCCGGCCAATCTGAGGGTGACTCCGGCCAATCTGAGGGTGACTCCGGCCAATCTGAGGGTGACTCCGGCCAATCTGAGGGTGACTCCGGCCAATCTGAGGGTGACTCCGGCCAATCTGAGGGTGACTCCGGCCAATCTGAGGGTGACTCCTGCCAATCTGAGGGTGACTCCGGCCAATCTGAGGGTGACTCCGGCCAATCTGAGGGTGACTCCTGCCAATCTGAGGGTGACTCCGGCCAATCTGAGGGTGACTCCGGCCAATCTGAGGGTGACTCCGGCCAATCTGAGGGTGACTCCGGCCAATCTGAGGGTGACTCCTGCCAATCTGAGGGTGACTCCGGCCAATCTGAGGGTGACTCCTGCCAATCTGAGGGTGACTCCGGCCAATCTGAGGGTGACTCCGGCCAATCTGAGGGTGACTCCGGCCAATCTGAGGGTGACTCCGGCCAATCTGAGGGTGACTCCAGCCAATCTGAGGGTGACTCCGGCCAATCTGATAGTAACTCCTGCCACCCTCAGGGTGAACTGAAGTTATATTAGCATGTATAAGACAGCAAGGCCACCTTGATCCAGAGGGAGTCAGATATGGCCCTGGAACAACATCCCTTCTCCTGGTAGCAGGGTTTTTTAAAATACCATTTTATCCCCTCAGGTTTTGGACAATTATTTCATTAATGTGATGAAGTGACAGTCGGGACTGGGTAATGAATCTGCTGTGATGAGGTGACTGTCAGTACTGGGTAATGATACAGCTGTGATGAGGTGACTGTCAGTACTGGGTAATGGTACTGCTGTGATGAGGTGACTGTCAGTACTGGGTAATGATTCTGCTGTGATGAGGTGACTGTCAGTACTGGGTAATGATTCTGCTGTGATGAAGTGACTGTCAGTACTGGGTAATGGTTCTGCTGTGATGAGGTGACTGTCAGTACTGGGTAATGATTCTGCTGTGATGAGGTGACTCAGTACTGGGTAATGATTCTGCTGTGATGAGGTGACTGTCAGTACTGGGTAATGATTCTGCTGTGATGAGGTGACTGTCAGTACTGGGTAATGATACAGCTGTGATGAGGTGACTGTCAGTACTGGGTAATGGTACTGCTGTGATGAGGTGACTGTCAGTACTGGGTAATGATTCTGCTGTGATGAGGTGACTGTCAGTACTGGGTAATGATTCTGCTGTGATGAGGTGACTGTCAGTACTGGGTAATGATACAGCTGTGATGAGGTGACTGTCAGTACTGGGTAATGATTCTGCTGTGATGAGGTGACTGTCAGTACTGGGTAATGAATCTGCTGTGATGAGGTGACTGTCAGTACTGGGTAATGATACAGCTGTGATGTGGTGACTGTCAGTACTGGGTAATGATTCTGCTGTGATGAGGTAACTGTCAGTACTGGATAATGGTACTGCTGTGATGAGGTGACTGTCAGGAATCTGTAATGGTACTGCTGTGATGAGGTGACTGTCAGTACTGGGTAATGGTGCAGCTGTGGTGAGGTGACTGTCAGTTCTGGGTAATGGTACAGCTGTGATGAGGTGACTGTCAGTACTGGGTAATGGTACAGCTGTGATGAGGTGACTGTCAGTACTGGGTAATGGTACTGCTGTGATGAGGTGACTGTCAGTACTGGGTAATGGAACAGCTGTGATGAGGTGACTGTCAGTACTGGGTAATGGTACTGCTGTGATGAGGTGACTGTCAGTACTGGGTAATGGTACTGCTGTGATGAGGTGACTGTTAGTACTGGATAATGGTACTGCTGTGATGAGGTGACTGTCAGGAATCTGTAATGGTACTGCTGTGATGAGGTGACTGTTAGTGACTCCGGCCAATCTGAGGTTGACTCCAGCCAATCTGAGTGTGACTCCGGCCAATCTGATAGTAACTCCTGCCACCCTCAGGGTGAACTGAAGTTATATTAGCATGTATAAGACAGCAAGGCCACCTTGATCCAGAGGGAGTCAGATATGGCCCTGGAACAACATCCCTTCTCCTGGTAGCAGGGTTTTTTAAAATACCATTTTATCCCCTCAGGTTTTGGACAATTATTTCATTAATGTGATGAAGTGACAGTCGGGACTGGGTAATGAATCTGCTGTGATGAGGTGACTGTCAGTACTGGGTAATGATACAGCTGTGATGAGGTGACTGTCAGTACTGGGTAATGGTACTGCTGTGATGAGGTGACTGTCAGTACTGGGTAATGATTCTGCTGTGATGAGGTGACTGTCAGTACTGAGTAATGATTCTGCTGTGATGAAGTGACTGTCAGTACTGGGTAATGGTACTGCTGTGATGAGGTGACTGTCAGTACTGGGTAATGATTCTGCTGTGATGAGGTGACTCAGTACTGGGTAATGATTCTGCTGTGATGAGGTGACTGTCAGTACTGGGTAATGATTCTGCTGTGATGAGGTGACTGTCAGTACTGGGTAATGATACAGCTGTGATGAGGTGACTGTCAGTACTGGGTAATGGTACTGCTGTGATGAGGCGACTGTCAGTACTGGGTAATGATTCTGCTGTGATGAGGTGACTGTCAGTACTGGGTAATGATTCTGCTGTGATGAGGTGACTGTCAGTACTGGGTAATGATTCTGCTGTGATGAGGTGAGTGTCAGTACTGGGTAATGGTACAGCTGTGATGAGGTGACTGTCAGTTCTGGGTAATGGTACAGCTGTGATGAGGTGACTGTCAGGAATCTGTAATGGTACTGCTGTGATGAGGTGACTGTTAGTACTGGGTAATGGTACTGCTGTGATGAGGTGACTGTCAGTTCTGGGTAATGGTACTGCTGTGATGAGGTGACTGTCAGTACTGGGTAATGGTACTGCTTTGATGAGGTGAGTGTCAGTACTGGGTAATGGTACAGCTGTGATGAGGTGACTGTCAGTTCTGGGTAATGGTACTGCTGTGATGAGGTGACTGTCAGTACTGGGTAATGGTACTGCTGTGATGAGGTGACTGTCAGTACTGGGTAATGGTACTGCTGTGATGAGGTCACTGTCAGTCCTGGGTAATGGAACAGCTGTGATGACGTGACTGTCAGTACTGGGTAATGGTACTGCTGTGATGAGGTGACTGTCAGTACTGGGTAATGGTACTGCTGTGATGAGGTGACTGTTAGTACTGGGTAATGGTACTGCTGTGATGAGGTGACTGTCAGTACTGGGTAATGGTACTGCTGTGATGAGGTGACTGTCAGTACTGGGTAATGGTACTGCTGTGATGAGGTGACTGTCAGTACTGGGTAATGGTACTGCTGTGATGAGGTGACTGTTAGTACTGGATAATGGTACTGCTGTGATGAGGTGACTGTCAGGAATCTGTAATGGTACTGCTGTGATGAGGTGACTGTTAGTACTGGGTAATTGTACTGCTGTGATGAGGTGACTGTCAGTTCTGGGTAATGGTACAGCTGTGATGAGGTGACTGTCAGTACTGGGTAATGGTACTGCTGTGATGAGGTGACTGTCAGTACTGGGTAATGGTACTGCTGTGATGAGGTGACTGTCAGTTCTGGGTAATGGTACTGCTGTGATGAGGTGACTGTCAGTACTGGGTAATGGTACTGCTGTGATGAGGTGACTGTCAGTACTGGGTAATGGTACTGCTGTGATGAGGTCACTGTTAGTGACTCCGGCCAATCTGAGGGTGACTCCAGCCAATCTGAGTGTGACTCCGGCCAATCTGATAGTAACTCCTGCCACCCTCAGGGTGAACTGAAGTTATTTTAGCATGTATAAGACAGCAAGGCCACCTTGATCCAGAGGGAGTCAGATATGGCCCTGGAACAACATCCCTTCTCCTGGTAGCAGGGTTTTTTAAAATACCATTTTATCCCCTCAGGTTTTGGACAATTATTTCATTAATGTGATGAAGTGACAGTCAGGACTGGGTAATGAATCTGCTGTGATGAGGTGACTGTCAGTACTGGGTAATGATACAGCTGTGATGATGTGACTGTCAGTACTGGGTAATGGTACTGCTGTGATGAGGTGACTGTCAGTACTGGGTAATGATTCTGCTGTGATGAGGTGACTGTCAGTACTGGGTAATGATTCTGCTGTGATGAGGTGACTGTCAGTACTGGGTAATGGTACTGCTGTGATGAGGTGACTGTCAGTACTGGGTAATGATTCTGCTGTGATGAGGTGACTGTCAGTACTGGGTAATGATTCTGCTGTGATGAGGTGACTGTCAGTACTGGGTAATGATTATGCTGTGATGAGGTGACTGTCAGTACTGGGTAATGATTCTGCTGTGATGAGGTGACTGTCAGTACTGGGTAATGGTACTGCTGTGATGAGGTGACTGTCAGTACTGGGTAATGATTCTGCTGTGATGTGGTGACTGTCAGTACTGGGTAATGATTCTGCTGTGATGAGGTGACTGTCAGTTCTGGGTAATGGTACAGCTGTGATGAGGTGACTGTCAGTTCTGGGTAATGGTACAGCTGTGATGAGGTGACTGTCAGTACTGGGTAATGGTACAGCTGTGATGAGGTGACTGTCAGTACTGGGTAATGGTACTGCTGTGATGAGGTGACTGTCAGTCCTGGGTAATGGAACAGCTGTGATGAGGTGACTGTCAGTACTGGGTAATGGTACTGCTGTGATGAGGTGACTGTCAGTACTGGGTAATGGTACTGCTGTGATGAGGTGACTGTTAGTACTGGATAATGGTACTGCTGTGATGAGGTGACTGTCAGGAATCTGTAATGGTACTGCTGTGATGAGGTGACTGTTAGTACTGGGTAATGGTACTGCTGTGATGAGGTGACTGTCAGTTCTGGGTAATGGTACAGCTGTGATGAGGTGACTGTCAGTACTGGGTAATGGTACTGCTGTGATGAGGTGACTGTCAGTACTGGGTAATGGTACTGCTGTGATGAGGTGACTGTCAGTTCTGGGTAATGGTACTGCTGTGATGAGGTGACTGTCAGTACTGGGTGATGGTACTGCTGTGATGAGGTGACTGTCAGTACTGGGTAATGGTACTGCTGTGATGAGGTGACTGTCAGTACTGGGTAATGGTACTGCTGTGATGAGGTGACTGTCAGTACTGGGTAATGGTACTGCTGTGATGAGGTGACTGTCAGTACTGGGTAATGGTACTGCTGTGATGAGGTGACTGTTAGTACTGGATAATGGTACTGCTGTGATGAGGTGACTGTCAGGAATCTGTAATGGTACTGCTGTGATGAGGTGACTGTTAGTACTGGGTAATGGTACTGCTGTGATGAGGTGACTGTCAGTTCTGGGTAATGGTACTGCTGTGATGAGGTGACTGTCAGTACTGGGTAATGGTACTGCTTTGATGAGGTGAGTGTCAGTACTGGGTAATGGTACAGCTGTGATGAGGTGACTGTCAGTTCTGGGTAATGGTACTGCTGTGATGAGGTGACTGTCAGTACTGGGTAATGGTACTGCTGTGATGAGGTGACTGTCAGTACTGGGTAATGGTACTGCTGTGATGAGGTGACTGTCAGTCCTGGGTAATGGAACAGCTGTGATGACGTGACTGTCAGTACTGGGTAATGGTACTGCTGTGATGAGGTGACTGTCAGTACTGGGTAATGGTACTGCTGTGATGAGGTGACTGTTAGTACTGGGTAATGGTATTGCTGTGATGAGGTGACTGTCAGTACTGGGTAATGGTACTGCTGTGATGAGGTGACTGTCAGTACTGGGTAATGGTACTGCTGTGATGATGTGACTGTCAGTACTGGGTAATGGTACTGCTGTGATGAGGTGACTGTTAGTACTGGATAATGGTACTGCTGTGATGAGGTGACTGTCAGGAATCTGTAATGGTACTGCTGTGATGAGGTGACTGTTAGTACTGGGTAATTGTACTGCTGTGATGAGGTGACTGTCAGTTCTGGGTAATGGTACAGCTGTGATGAGGTGACTGTCAGTACTGGGTAATGGTACTGCTGTGATGAGGTGACTGTCAGTACTGGGTAATGGTACTGCTGTGATGAGGTGACTGTCAGTTCTGGGTAATGGTACTGCTGTGATGAGGTGACTGTCAGTACTGGGTAATGGTACTGCTGTGATGAGGTGACTGTCAGTACTGGGTAATGGTACTGCTGTGATGAGGTGACTGTCAGTACTGGGTAATGGTACTGCTGTGATGAGGTGACTGTCAGTCCTGGGTAATGGTACAGCTGTGATGAGGTGACTGTCAGTTCTGGGTAATGGTACAGCTGTGATGAGGTGACTGTCAGTACTGGGTAATGGTACAGCTGTGATGAGGTGACTGTCAGTTCTGGGTAATGGTACTGCTGTGATGAGGTGACTGTCAATACTGTGTAATGGTACTGCTGTGATGAGGTGACTGTCAGTACTGGGTAATGGTACTGCTGTGATGAGGTCACTGTTAGTGACTCCGGCCAATCTGAGGGTGACTCCAGCCAATCTGAGTGTGACTCCGGCCAATCTGATAGTAACTCCTGCCACCCTCAGGGTGAACTGAAGTTATTTTAGCATGTATAAGACAGCAAGGCCACCTTGATCCAGAGGGAGTCAGATATGGCCCTGGAACAACATCCCTTCTCCTGGTAGCAGGGTTTTTTAAAATACCATTTTATCCCCTCAGGTTTTGGACAATTATTTCATTAATGTGATGAAGTGACAGTCAGGACTGGGTAATGAATCTGCTGTGATGAGGTGACTGTCAGTACTGGGTAATGATACAGCTGTGATGATGTGACTGTCAGTACTGGGTAATGGTACTGCTGTGATGAGGTGACTGTCAGTACTGGGTAATGATTCTGCTGTGATGAGGTGACTGTCAGTACTGGGTAATGATTCTGCTGTGATGAGGTGACTGTCAGTACTGGGTAATGGTACTGCTGTGATGAGGTGACTGTCAGTACTGGGTAATGATTCTGCTGTGATGAGGTGACTGTCAGTACTGGGTAATGATTCTGCTGTGATGAGGTGACTGTCAGTACTGGGTAATGATTATGCTGTGATGAGGTGACTGTCAGTACTGGGTAATGATTCTGCTGTGATGAGGTGACTGTCAGTACTGGGTAATGATTCTGCTGTGATGAGGTGACTGTCAGTACTGGGTAATGGTACTGCTGTGATGAGGTGACTGTCAGTACTGGGTAATGATTCTGCTGTGATGAGGTGACTGTCAGTCCTGGGTAATGGTACAGCTGTGATGAGGTGACTGTCAGTTCTGGGTAATGGTACAGCTGTGATGAGGTGACTGTCAGTACTGGGTAATGGTACAGCTTGATGAGGTGACTGTCAGTTCTGGGTAATGGTACTGCTGTGATGAGGTGACTGTCAATACTGTGTAATGGTACTGCTGTGATGAGGTGACTGTCAGTACTGGGTAATGGTACTGCTGTGATGAGGTCACTGTTAGTGACTCCGGCCAATCTGAGGGTGACTCCAGCCAATCTGAGTGTGACTCCGGCCAATCTGATAGTAACTCCTGCCACCCTCAGGGTGAACTGAAGTTATTTTAGCATGTATAAGACAGCAAGGCCACCTTGATCCAGAGGGAGTCAGATATGGCCCTGGAACAACATCCCTTCTCCTGGTAGCAGGGTTTTTTAAAATACCATTTTATCCCCTCAGGTTTTGGACAATTATTTCATTAATGTGATGAAGTGACAGTCAGGACTGGGTAATGAATCTGCTGTGATGAGGTGACTGTCAGTACTGGGTAATGATACAGCTGTGATGATGTGACTGTCAGTACTGGGTAATGGTACTGCTGTGATGAGGTGACTGTCAGTACTGGGTAATGATTCTGCTGTGATGAGGTGACTGTCAGTACTGGGTAATGATTCTGCTGTGATGAGGTGACTGTCAGTACTGGGTAATGGTACTGCTGTGATGAGGTGACTGTCAGTACTGGGTAATAATTCTGCTGTGATGAGGTGACTGTCAGTACTGGGTAATGATTCTGCTGTGATGAGGTGACTGTCAGTACTGGGTAATGATTATGCTGTGATGAGGTGACTGTCAGTACTGGGTAATGATTCTGCTGTGATGAGGTGACTGTCAGTACTGGGTAATGATTCTGCTGTGATGAGGTGACTGTCAGTACTGGGTAATGGTACTGCTGTGATGAGGTGACTGTCAGTACTGGGTAATGATTCTGCTGTGATGAGGTGACTGTCAGTACTGGGTAATGATTCTGCTGTGATGTGGTGACTGTCAGTACTGGGTAATGATTCTGCTGTGATGAGGTGACTGTCAGTTCTGGGTAATGGTACAGCTGTGATGAGGTGACTGTCAGTTCTGGGTAATGGTACAGCTGTGATGAGGTGACTGTCAGTACTGGGTAATGGTACAGCTGTGATGAGGTGACTGTCAGTACTGGGTAATGGTACTGCTGTGATGAGGTGACTGTCAGTCCTGGGTAATGGAACAGCTGTGATGAGGTGACTGTCAGTACTGGGTAATGGTACTGCTGTGATGAGGTGACTGTCAGTACTGGGTAATGGTACTGCTGTGATGAGGTGACTGTTAGTACTGGATAATGGTACTGCTGTGATGAGGTGACTGTCAGTACTGGGTAATGGTACTGCTGTGATGAGGTGACTGTTAGTACTGGGTAATGGTACTGCTGTGATGAGGTGACTGTCAGTTCTGGGTAATGGTACAGCTGTGATGAGGTGACTGTCAGTACTGGGTAATGGTACTGCTGTGATGAGGTGACTGTCAGTACTGGGTAATGGTACTGCTGTGATGAGGTGACTGTCAGTTCTGGGTAATGGTACTGCTGTGATGAGGTGACTGTCAGTACTGGGTAATGGTACTGCTGTGATGAGGTGACTGTCAGTACTGGGTAATGGTACTGCTGTGATGAGGTGACTGTCAGTACTGGGTAATGGTACTGCTGTGATGAGGTGACTGTCAGTACTGGGTAATGGTACTGCTGTGATGAGGTGACTGTCAGTACTGGGTAATGGTACTGCTGTGATGAGGTGACTGTTAGTACTGGATAATGGTACTGCTGTGATGAGGTGACTGTCAGTACTGGGTAATGGTACTGCTGTGATGAGGTGACTGTCAGTTCTGGGTAATGGTACTGCTGTGATGAGGTGACTGTCAGTACTGGGTAATGGTACTGCTGTGATGAGGTGACTGTCAGTACTGGGTAATGGTACTGCTGTGATGAGGTGACTGTCAGTACTGGGTAATGGTACTGCTGTGATGAGGTGACTGTCAGTCCTGGGTAATGGTACAGCTGTGATGAGGTGACTGTCAGTTCTGGGTAATGGTACAGCTGTGATGAGGTGACTGTCAGTACTGGGTAATGGTACAGCTGTGATGAGGTGACTGTCAGTTCTGGGTAATGGTACTGCTGTGATGAGGTGACTGTCAGTACTGTGTAATGGTACTGCTGTGATGAGGTGACTGTCAGTACTGGGTAATGGTACTGCTGTGATGAGGTGACTGTCAGTTCTGGGTAATGGTACAGCTGTGATGAGTTGACTCTCAGTTCTGGGTAATGGTACTGCTGTGATGAGGTGACTGTCAGTACTGGGTAATGGTACTGCTGTGATGAGGTGACTGTCAGTACTGGGTAATGGCACTGCTGTGATGAGGTGACTGTCAGTACTGGGTAATGGTACTGCTGTGATGAGGTGACTGTCAGTACTGGGTAATGGTACTGCTGTGATGAGGTGACTGTCAGTACTGGGTAATGGTACTGCTGTGATGAGGTGACTGTCAGTTCTGGGTAATGGTACTGCTGTGATGAGGTGACTGTCAGTGCTGGGTAATGGTACTGCTGTGATGAGGTGACTGTCAGTACTGGGTAATGGTACAGCTGTGATGAGGTGACTGTCAGTACTGGGTAATGGAACAGCTGTGATGAGGTGACTGTCAGTACTGGGTAATGGTACTGCTTTGATGAGGTGACTGTCAGTACTGGGTAATGGTACTGCTGTGATGAGGTGTTTGTCATTGGGGAAAACATTAGTAGGTCATTCAGTCATACATGTTCCAATTGGAACCCTATTCCCTATATAGTGCACTACTTTAGCCAGAGCCCTATGGAACCCTATTCCCTATATGGTGCACTACTTTAGACCAGAGCCCTATGGAACCCTATTCCCTATATAGTGCACTACTTTAGACCAGAACCCTATGGAACCTTATCCCCTATAATGTGCATTACTTTACCAAACCTCTGTGTGCCCTGTTCAAAGCAGTTCATTATAACCTCCTTTACCCAAGCAGCTCATTATAACCTGTACCCCAGGAGTTCATTATAACCTCCTGTAAGTTAGCAGTTCATTATAACCTCCTGTAAGTTAGCAGTTCATTATAACCTCCTGTAAGTTAGCAGTTCATTATAACCTCCTGTACCCCAGCAGTTCATTGTAACCTCCTGTACCCCAGTAGTTCATTATAACCTCCTGTACCCCAGCAGTTCATTATAACCTCCTGTACCCCAGTAGTTCATTATAACCTCCTGTACCCCAGCAGTTCATTATAACCTCCTGTACCCCAGCAGTTCATTATAACCTCCTGTACCCCAGCAGTTCATTATAGCCTCCTGTAAGTTAGCAGTTCATTATAGCCTCCTGTACCCCAGCATTTCATTATAGCCTCCTGTAAGTTAGCAGTTCATTATAACCCCCTGTAAGTTAGCAGTTCATTATAACCTCCTGTACCCCAGCAGTTCATTATAACCTCCTGTACCCCAGCAGTTCATTATAACCTCCTGTACCTCAGCAGTTCATTATAATCTCCTGTACACCAGCAGTTCATGTAACCTCCTGTAAGTTAGCAGTTCATGTAACCTCCTGTACCCCAGCAGTTCATTATAACCTCCTGTACACCAGCAGTTCATGTAACCTCCTGTAAGTTAGCAGTTCATTATAACCTCCTGTACCCCAGCAGTTCATGTAAACTCCTGTACCCCAGCAGGTCATTATAACCTCCTGTAAGTTAGCAGTTCATTATATAATTATAACCTGTAAGTTAGCAGTCATTGTTGTCCTATCTCGTGGTCTATAGTTCCTGGTCCGTATCTCTGAGGTAATCCAGGCCACTGTATTAACTTGTCCCTTTGAGAAGACAATCTGGGCTTTCCAATGACATCATGTTTTGGGGGGTGTGACCTTGACAACAGTATCTTCCTGTTTCTTAACAAAATGGCTACCGTCAAAATTATCCCATTTTATAGAAGGTTGAAAATTAGTTTGTGTAATGATTGTGTCATTTATTATATTTTGTTTTGAGTTTGAAATTCAAATAGTTTCCAGTAAGTGAATATCTTAGAAATAGTAGATAGCAAAGTGAGTTGTGTAATCATTATTTCTTATGAAGAAATGTCCTCTGTAGCGGACACCATGATGATGCAACTATGTTTTTCACCATTGACTGTAATGATAATGTTTTCTCCTACTGTACCCATTGACTGTAATGATAATGTTTTCTCCTACTGTACCCATTGACTGTAATGATAATGTTTTCACCTACTGTACCCATTGACTGTAATGATAATGTTTTCTCCTACTGTACCCATTGACTGTAATGTTTTCACCTACTGTACCCATTGACTGTAATGACAATGTTTTCTACCTACTGTACCCATTGACTGTAATGATAATGTTTTCCACCTGCTGTACCCATTGACTGTAATGATAATGTCTTAATCTACTGTACCCATTGACTGTAATGATAATGTTTTCATCTACTGTACCCATTGACTGTAATGATAATGTTTTCATCTACTGTACCCATTGACTGTAATGGTAATTACGTCTTCATGATGACGACAGAGCATCATTTTGCACTCTCAATAACGACTAACAAAGCTATCTCCTCATTTACACACAGTGAGCAGACCACATGCTAACGACTAACAAAGCTATCTCCTCATTTACATACTGGAGTCAGACAGAAGCTCTGACATATGATGAGTCCTGGGTGACGATTTATAACCCCATGAGAGGAGCTATTGTCTGGAGAACAGTCCCTCCTCTGTCTGTCTGTGTGTGTGTGTGTGTGTGTGTGTGTGTGTGTGTGTGTGTGTGTGTGTGTGTGTGTGTGTGTGTGTGTGTGTGTGTGTGTGTGTGTGTGTGTGTGTGTGTGTGTGTGTGTGTGTGTGTGTGTGTGTGTGCGCGTGTCTGGGAGGGACGGGAAGTGTAATTGCTTGTGCAGTTACACTGATGTGACAGCGCAAGGCTTTAGCTTTGCAATTGTGTGTGTCGTATTGTACCATCATTCATTATAAACGGCTGTAGCATCAACACAGTGTTAACACTGACTCCATCACACCTGTCTGTCACCTTGGAAACAGACCTCACATCTCCCTGGTATTGTCACGGTGCAGGGCTAACCACCCTGTCAGGGGAAACAGACCTCACATCTCCCTGGTATTGTCACGGTGCAGGGCTGACCACCCTGTCAGGGGAAACAGACCTCACATCTTCCTGGTATTGTCACGGTGCAGGGCTGACCACCCTGTCAGGGGAAACAGACCTCACATTTCCCTGGTATTGTCACGGTGCAGGGCTGACCACCCTGTCAGGGGAAACAGACCTCACATCTTCCTGGTATTGTCACGGTGCAGGGCTGACCACCCTCTCAGGGGAAACAGACCTCACATCTCCCTGGTATTGTCACGGTGCAGGGCTGACCACCCTGTCAGGGGAAACAGACCTCACATCTCCCTGGTATTGTCACGGTGCAGGGCTGACCACCCTGTCAGGGGAAACAGACCTCACATCTCCCTGGTATTGTCACGGTGCAGGGCTGACCACCCTCTCAGGGGAAACAGACCTCACATCTCCCTGGTATTGTCACGGTACAGGGCTGACCACCCTGTCAGGGGAAACAGATATATGGGGCTTTATTAGCACGGGAAACATGTGTTAACATTGCCAAAGCAAGGGAGGTAGATAATATATAAAAAATGAACAATAAACATTACACATACAGAAGTTTCAAAACAATTAAAGACATTACAAATGTCAAATCTCTCTCTCTGTGATTCTTTGTCTCTCGCTCCCCTAGTCTGCCTCAGACCAAATTCGTTAGTTAAAACCTCTACGGGATCAGTGTCCCTCCCGCTGGACGGTTGAGCTAACGTAGGCTAATGGGATTAGCATGAGGTTGTAAGTAACAAGAACATTTCCCAGGATATAGACATATCTGATATGTGCAGAAAGACACAATTATTTTATTGTTTGAGGAGAGTGCTTAGTTATATACTTGAAAATGTATAAATAAACCAATTAGGGACATTTGGGCAGTCTTGATATAACATTTTCAACAGAAATGCAATGGTTCATTGGATCAGTCTAAAAGTTTGCAAATACACATGTAAATTGCACCTAACCTGGAAAAGTACATTATGGCCTTTCTCTTGCATTTTAAAGTTAATGAGGGGAAAAAAAATATTATTGTTTTTATTATTATTGTTTTTGTTTGTATTGTCTAATACCGGATCTAATGTATTATGTACTCCTACATTCCTTTCACATTTCCACAAACGTCAAAGTGTTTCCTTTCTAATGGTATCAAGAATATGCATATTCTTGCTTCAGGTCCTGAGCTACAGGCAGTTAGATTTGGGTCCTGAGCTACAGGCAGTTAGATTTGGGTCCTGAGCTACAGGCAGTTAGATTTGGGTCCTGAGCTACAGGCAGTTAGATTTGGGTCCTGAGCTACAGGCAGTTAGATTTGGGTATGTCATTGAAGGAGACAATTGAAAAAAAGGGTCTGATCCTTAAAAGGTTTTTAAATGGTCTAATTCAGTGGATGACCCTTTTTTAAATTCCACATTACTGCTGTCTGAGCATCTGGAAGGCAAATATAGCATTTCAAGGTCAAGATACAGTTTGATCTGATTTAAATAATCTGTTCGTTCCTGGAGTACCCCCATTTGAAATGAGAAAAGTGCAAATGAAAGACCCAGCGGTAAGACAGCCACTCATACTGAATACAATTATGGCATACCACTACAGCTAGCCTGAGGTCTTCATACAACAAGATGGCATACCATTACAGCTAGCCTGAGATCTTCATACAACAAGATGGCATACCACTACAGCTAGCCTGAGGTCTTCATACAACAAGATGGCATACCACTACAGCTAGCCTGAGGTCTTCATACAACAAGATGGCATACCACTACAGCTAGCCTGAGGTCTTCATACAACAAGATGGCATACCACTACAGCTAGCCTGAGGTCTTCATACAACACGATGGCATACCACTACAGCTAGCCTGAGGTCTTCATACAACAAGATGGCATACCACTACAGCTAGCCTGAGATCTTCAGACAACAAGATGGCATACCACTACAGCTAGCCTGAGATCTTCATACAACAAGATGGCATACCACTACAGCTAGCCTGAGATCTTCAGACAACAAGATGGCATACCATTACAGCTAGCCTGAGATCTTCATACAACAAGATGGCATACCATTACAGCTAGCCTGAGATCTTCATACAACAAGATGGCATACCATTACAGCTAGCCTGAGGTCTTCATACAACAAAAGATGTGTCCTCCCAACTGAAACCAGTGGTGGTCGATGTTTTGCTGCAGTGTTGAAATCCAGCCTCCTCATCCTCCTCTCTTCATCCTCTTCCTCCCCTCATCTTTCCTCCTCCCCTTCTTCTCCTTCCTCCACATTCTCCTCCTTCCACCTCCTCCTCCTCCTTCCTCATCTCCTCCTCCTCCTACTCCTTCCTCGTCTTCCTCCACCTCCTCCTCTTTCCTCCTCTTCCTCCTTCCTCCACCTAATCCCCTCTTCCTCTTCCTCCTTCCTCTTCTTCCTACATTTCATCCTCCTCCTCCTCCTCCTCCTCCTCCTCAGTCAGGCAGATTGATTACCTGCAGTAGCATCACAGTGGATATCTGACCTTTCAGACATCCCTCTACAGACTCTGACATTAGCATTCCTGATCACACACACACACACACACACACACACACACACACACACACATACAACCCCCCCCCCCCCCACACACACACACACAAACACACACACACACACAAACACACACACACATACAAACCCACACACACACACACACACACACACACACACACACACACACATACAACCCCCCCCCCCCCCCCACCCCCCCACACACACACACAAACACACACACACACACACACACACACACCCCCCCACACACACACACACAGCTACAGCGTCCAGTATTCCCTAATTATTTTAAGTCATGGATCACAGTGCTTGGTCTGTTTGCTTTGTGCTGGTTAAAATACTATTTGGGTTTTAAAACAGCTACTACTAGTGCTGTGTGGTTCTAGTAGCATTCAGTCATTTGATTAACTTCAAGAGAAAGAAGATCGAGAGAGAGAGAGATAGCGAGTAAGACACGTGACAGAGAGAGATAGCGAGTAAGACACGCGACAGAGAGAGATAGCGAGTAAGACACGCGACAGAGAGAGATAGCGAGTAAGACACGTGACAGAGAGAGATAACGAGTAAGACACGTGACAGAGAGAGATAGCGAGTAAGACACGTGACAGAGAGAGATAGCGAGTAAGACACGTGACAGAGAGAGATAGCGAGTAAGACACGTGACAGAGAGAGATAGCGAGTAAGACACGTGACAGAGAGAGAGAGATAGCGTGTAAGACACGTGACAGAGAGAGAGAGAGAGAGAGAGAGAGAAAGGGAGAGAGAGAGAGAGAGAGTGAGTAAGACATGTGACAGAGGGAGAGAGAGAGAGAGAGAGAAAGGGAGAGAGAGAGAGAGAGAGAGAGAGAGTAAGACGTGACAGAGAGAGAGAGAGAGAGAGAGTGAGTAAGACACGTTACAGAGAGAGAGAGAGAGAGAGAGAAGAAAATGGAGAGAGAAAGATGGGGGGGAAACAAAAGAGAAGAGGGATCATTCCCAGGATGGTCCAATAGAAGGTTTAGTGTGTATGTGACGGACAGACGGACGGACGGACAGACAAAGTCGCTCTTCTGATTGGAGGCTTATGAAGGGACCGAGAAGGAGAGCTGGAGCGGGAAAACAGCTAGCTACCTCCTTCTAATATGTGACTAGCTACCCACTTCTAATATGTGACTAGCTACCACCTTCTAATATGTGACTAGCTACCCCCTTCTAATATGTGACTAGCTACCCCCTTCTAATATGTGACTAGCTACCCCCTTCTAATATATGACTAGCTACCCCCTTCTAATATGTGACTGGCTACCTCCTTCTAATATGTGACTAGCTACCTCCTTCTAATATGTGACTAGCTACCCACTTCTAATATGTGACTAGCTACCACCTTCTAATATGTGACTAGCTACCCCCTTCTAATATGTGACTAGCTACCCCCTTCTAATGTGTGACTAGCTACCATCTTCTAATATGTGACTAGCTACCTCCTTCTAATATGTGACTAGCTACCTCCTTCTAATATGTGACCAGCTACCTCCTTCTAATATGTGACTAGCTACCCCCATCTAATAAGTGACTAGCTACCCCCGTCTAATATGTGACTAGCTACCACCTTCTAATATGTGACGAGCTACCCCCTTCTAATACAGTGGGGCAAGAAAGTATTTAGTCAGCCACCAATTGTGCAAGTTCTCCCACTTAAAAAGATGAGAGAGGCCTGTAATTTTCATCATAGGTACACATCAACTAAGACAGACAAAATGAGATAAAAAATCCAGAAAATCACATTGTAGGATTTTTTATGAATTTATTTGCAAATTATGGTGGAAAATAAGTATTTGGTCAATAACAAAAGTTTATCTCAATACTTTGTTATATACCCTTTGTTGGCCAAACATTTTCTGTAAGTCTTCACAAGGTTTTCACACACTGTGTGTTGAAAGACCCAGCCACGTTTCATCTTCAATGCCCTTGCTGATGGAAGGAGGTTTTCACTCAAAATCTCACGATACATGGCCCCATTCATTCTTTCCTTTACACGGATCAGTCGTCCTGGTCCCTTTGCAGAAAAACAGCCCCAAAGCTGATGTTTCCACCCCCATGCTTCACAGTAGGTATGGTGTTCTTTGGATGCTACTCAGCATTCTTTGTCCTCCAAACACGACGAGTTGAGTTTTTACCAAAAAGTTTTATTTTGGTTTCATCTGACCATATGACATTCTCCCAATCTTCTTCTGGATCATCCAAATGCGCTCTAGCAAACTTCAGACTTTTGTTATTGACAAAATACTTATTTTCCACCATAATTTGCAAATAAATTTATAAAAAATCATTTTTTTTCTCATTTAGTCTGTCATAGTTGAATTGTACCTATGATGAAAATTACAGGCCTCTCTCATCTTTTGAAGTGGGAGAACTTGCACAATTGGTGGCTGACTAAATACTTTTTTGTCCCACTGTATCCCCTTACACTTGTGTCTATAAGGTAGTAGTTTTGGAATTGTTAGCTAGATTACTTGTTGGTTATTACTGCATGGTCGGAACTAGAAGCACAAGCATTTCGCTACACTCGCATTAACATCTGCTAACCATGTGTATGTGACAAATAAAATTTTATTTGATTTGATTTTGATTAGCTAGCTAGAACTCTCTTTCTCTACTCTCTCATCCTGTAAACCTAAGCCTTTATTGATTACACACGAATCAAACAGTGGTAAATTGTGTGTAAAAAAAAAAAAGTTTGTGTGCATGTGTGTGAATCTGATCTCCTCTCTCCTCAGAGATAGGTCTGACTAAGTGCTGCTGAAAAGGTCAAGTGAGATCAAGTGATGTCACAGGATCAGGAAGTGATGCCAAGTCAATAACCTAATCGATAATGGATGCCCTGGTGGGTATTGATACCGAACACAGAATGGCATGTCACTGGAATGCAAACTGATATACTGTGTTTAGTGGTGAAATAAGTATGGGATCAAATCAGATGTTATTTGTCACATGCGCCGAATACAACAGGTGTAGTAGACCTCACAGTGAAATGCTGAATACAACAGGTGTAGTAGACCTTACAGTGAAATGCTGAATACAACAGGTGTAGTAGACCTCACAGTGAAATGCTGAATACAACAGGTGTAGTAGACCTTACAGTGAAATGCTGAATACAACAGGTGTAGTAGACCTTACAGTGAAATGCTGAATACAACAGGTGTAGTAGACCTTACAGTGAAATGCTGAACACAACAGGTGTAGTAGACCTTACAGTGAAATGATGAATACAACAGGTGTAGTAGACCTTACAGTGAAATGCTGAATACAACAGGTGTAGTAGACCTTACAGTGAAATGCTGTACACAACAGGTGTAGTAGACCTGACAGTGAAATGCTGAATACAACAGGTGTAGTAGACCTCACAGTGAAATGCTGAATACAACAGGTGTAGTAGACCTTACAGTGAAATGCTGAACACAACAGGTGTAGTAGACCTCACAGTGAAATGCTGAATACAACAGGTGTAGTAGACCTTACAGTGAAATGCTGAATACAACAGGTGTAGTAGACCTCACAGTGAAATGCTGAATACAACAGGTGTAGTAGACCTTACAGTGAAATGCTGAACACAACAGGTGTAGTAGACCTCACAGTGAAATGCTGAATACAACAGGTGTAGTAGACCTCACAGTGAAATGCTGAATACAACAGGTGTAGTAGACCTTACAGTGAAATGCTGAACACAACAGGTGTAGTAGACCTCACAGTGAAATGCTGAATACAACAGGTGTAGTATACCTCACAGTGAAATGCTGAATACAACAGGTGTAGTATACCTCACAGTGAAATGCTGAATACAACAGGTGTAGTAGACCTTACAGTGAAATGCTGAATACAACAGGTGTAGTAGACCTTACAGTGAAATGCTGAATACAACAGGTGTAGTAGACCTTACAGTGAAATGCTGAATACAACAGGTGTAGACCGCACAGTGAAATGCTTACTTACTTACAAGCCTTTAACAAACAATGCAGTTTTAAGAAAAATACCTAACAAAATAAGAAATACAAGTAACAAATAATTAAAGAGCAGCAGTAAAATAACAATAGCGGTGCTATATACAGGGGGTACCGGTACAGAGTCAATGTGGAGGCTATATACAGGGGGTACCGGTACAGAGTCAATGTGGAGGCTATATACAGGGGGTACCGGTACAGAGTCAATGTGGAGGCTATATACAGGGGGTACCGGTACAGAGTCAATGTGGAGACTATATACAGGGGGTACCGATACAGAGTCAATGTGGAGGCTATATACAGGGGGTACCGGTACAGAGTCAATGTGGAGGCTATAAACAGGGGGTACTGGTACAGAGTCAATGTGGAGGCTATATACAGGGGGTACCGGTACAGAGTCAATGTGGAGACTATATACAGGGGGTACCGGTACAGAGTCAATGTGGAGGCTATATACAGGGGGTACCAGTACAGAGTCAGTGTGGAGGCTATATACAGGGTATTACGGTACAGAGTCAATGTGGAGGCTATATACAAGGGGTACCGGTACAGAGTCAATGTGGAGGCTATATACAGGGGGAACCGGTACAGAGTCAATGTGGAGGCTATATACAGGGGGTACCGGTACAGAGTCAATGTGGAGGCTATAAACAGGGGGTACTGGTACAGAGTCAATGTGGAGGCTATATACAGGGGGTACCGGTACAGAGTCAATGTGGAGACTATATACAGGGGGTACCGGTACAGAGTCAATGTGGAGGCTATATACAGGGGGTACCAGTACAGAGTCAGTGTGGAGGC
Source organism: Oncorhynchus clarkii lewisi (assembly GCF_045791955.1). Classification (NCBI taxonomy): domain Eukaryota; kingdom Metazoa; phylum Chordata; class Actinopteri; order Salmoniformes; family Salmonidae; genus Oncorhynchus; species Oncorhynchus clarkii. The sequence continues at coordinate 2,670,380 of NC_092158.1, read as the reverse complement.
TATATACAGGGTATTACGGTACAGAGTCAATGTGGAGGCTATATACAAGGGGTACCGGTACAGAGTCAATGTGGAGGCTATATACAGAGGGAACCGGTACAGAGTCAATGTGGAGGCTATATACAAGGGGTACCGGTACAGAGTCAATGTGGAGGCTATATACAGGCGGTACCGGTACAGAGTCAATGTGGAGGCTATATACAGGGGGTACCAGTACAGAGTCAATGTGGAGGCTATATACAGGGGGGTACCGGTACAGAGTCAATGTGGAGACTATATACAGGGGGTACCGGTACAGAGTCAATGTGGAGGCTAAATACAGGGGTACCGTTACAGAGTCAATGTGGAGGCTATATACAGGGTGTTACGGTACAGAGTCTATGTGGAGGCTATATACAGGGGGTACCGGTACAGAGTCAATGTGGAGGCTATATACAGGGTGTTACGGTACAGAGTCAGTGTGGAGGCTATATACAGGGGGTACCGGTACAGAGTCAATGTGGAGGCTATATACAGGGGGTTACGGTAAAGAGTATATGTGGAGGCTATATACAGGAGGTACCGGTACAGAGTCAATGTGGAGGCTATGTACAGGGTGTTACGTTACAGAGTCAGTGTGGAGGCTATATACAGGGGGTACCGGTACAGAGTCAGTGTGGAGGCTATATACAGGGGGTACCGGTACAGAGTCAATGTGGTGGTTATATACAGGGGGTACCGGTACAGAGTCAATGTGGAGGCTATATACAGGTGGTACCGGTACAGAGTCAATGTGGAGGCTATATACAGGGGGTTACGGTAAAGAGTCTATGTGGAGGCTATATACAGGGGGTACCAGTACAGAGTCAATGTGGAGGCTATATACAGGGTGTTACGGTACAGAGTCAGTGTGGAGGCTATATACAGGGGGTACCGGTACAGAGTCAGTGTGGAGGCTATATACAGGGGGTACCGGTACAGAGTCAATGTGGAGGCTATATACAGGGGGTACCGGTACAGAGTCAATGTGGAGGCTATATACATGGTGATATGGTACAGAGTCAATGTGGAGGCTATATACAGGGTATTACGGTACAGAGTCAATGTGGAGGCTATATACAGGGGGTACAGATACAGAGTCAATGTGGAGGCTATATACAGGGTGATATGGTACAGAGACAATGTGGAGGCTATATAGAGGGTGTTACGGTACAGAGTCAATGTGGAGGCTATATACAGGGTATTACGGTACAGAGTCAATGTGGAGGCTATATACAGGGTATTACGGTACAGAGTCAGTGTGGAGGCTATATACAGGGTGATATGGTACAGAGACAATGTGGAGGCTATATAGAGGGTGTTACGGTACAGAGTCAATGTGGAGGCTATATACAGGGTATTACGGTACAGAGTCAATGTGGAGGCTATATACAGGGTATTACGGTACAGAGTCAGTGTGGAGGCTATATACAGGGGGTACCGGTACAGAGTCAATGTGGAGGCTATATACAGGGTGTTACGGTACAGAGTCAATGTGGAGGCTATATACAGGGGGTACCGGTACAGAGTCAATGTGGAGGCTATATACAGGGTATTACGGTACAGAGTCAATGTGGAGGCTATATACAGGGGTACCGGTACAGAGTCAATGTGGAGGCTATATACAGGGTATTACGGTACAGAGTCAATGTGGAGGCTATATACAGGGGGTACTGGTACAGAGTCAATGTGGAGGCTATATACAGGGTATTACGGTACAGAGTCAATGTGGAGGCTATATACAGGCGGTACCGGTACAGAGTCAATGTGGAGGCTATATACAGGGGTACCGGTACAGAGTCAATGTGGAGGCTATATACAGGGTGTACCGGTACAGAGTCAATGTGGAGGCTATATACAGGGGTACCGGTACAGAGTCAATGTGGAGGCTATATACAGGGTGTACCGGTACAGAGTCAATGTGGAGGCTATATACAGGGTATTACGGTACATACATGATATAATTATTCATACATTAGTAATAGAAAGGAAACAGACTCTTTGTTTAAGTCTTAAAATACTCCTTTAATAATACAATTGTAGACACAAGTTGGTACAGAGTAAAGTATAACAGTATATGATAGTTCTCTCCAAGTTCTGCAAAAATGTCTAAAACATTGTGTAGCTCGTATACTGTAGCCTCTCCCAGTCCTCCTTGCATGAATTTCCCTGGAAACAACATGTTAGTGAATCTAACGTCCCCCTGACAGCAGGAACCATCTTGTCCATGGTTCTTCTTTGACCGAAACATATTTGACCCGAAACTTGACCTTTAATCACAAGTATAGAGTCATAACAATGTGAACGAGTCCAAGCAGCTTCTGAAACCAGGTGGCTGGTTTCATTAGGTCTGTGGCAGCCTTGTGTTCTCAGTAAACCAGATAACCACGGTGGGATCCAGACAGGAGGAGTCTGAACGTAGACGCCTTATGATAGTGCCTGAAGGGCACAACACTCAAAAACAGGTTTTAACAAACACACAGAGGTCTCCTAGAAGAGGAGACCTTACAGTTTATCATAACATCATTTATTAACCCTTTTAAAAAGGTATGAGTCCTTGGTTTAATCCTCCTCATTCCCCCCTTTGAGGCCACCAGGCCACAACAAAAGCAAAGCAACTCAAGCATAGTATTTATAAGAAACATCCAGAAAAGGTGCATTAGATTGCAAAACAATCCTCAGGAGATTGAGGATGGAAATAAGGACCTGGGAGATGAGGAACATGAAGGATAAGCATGCCTGGCATAGTCTTATGAAGAACACGTTTGCCAGCTGCACAGAATGCACAAATGCAAATCAGTAGAACAAGCACGGGAGCCAATGATGGAACTCAAATCGGAAAACGACTTAAATCCAAAATGTCCTAATTAATCTTTCAACCACCCAAATGGGAACCAGGAATCATCTCCTGTAGGGGTGTAGGTATCAACCAATTCAGTCAATTCCTTGAGAATCTCTTGTTTATTATCAGAGGAGTCAGGGAGAAGCATAACACATTCAGTGGGGGAAATATAATATAGGGCCCTGCAAGATCCCCCCCTCCTTATCCAGGATGCAGTCTAATGCCGGGCTATACCTGGCTGTAACAGCATTAAGACTGATCATCAGTAGAAAGAAGTGCAAAACCAGCAATAGTCAAATTCAAAAGGGCCTGCATGGAGTAGGTGACGTCGTTAATCCAATCACCTACGTCAATTGATCCAAACAACTCCCTCTGACTCTGAGGGCTTTTCAAAACGACTACATATGAACCTCTAGGCTCGTCGACTCAGGTTTTGGACCATGTTTACCCTTTGATTATTGGTTTTCAATTGGTTCCCCTACATCTCTATTCCTCCGAGCAGAGACTGCTGCTGCAGAATTAGAAGCACCAAAAAACATGTACCTTAAAGGTTTACCCCAAGTTCTGTATTTAACAATGTGACCATAGCGGTCTTGTGTAACAACATCAGGGTCTGGTTGTGCACTCTGATCTATTAGGATGGTTGTGACGTCTCCCGGCAGTGTGAGGGGAGACAATGGGGGCTGTGACGTCTCCTGGCAGTGTGAGGGTAGACAATGGCGGCTGTGACGTCTCCTGGCAGTGTGAGGGGAGACAATGGGGGTTGAGGCGTCTCCTGTCAGTGTGAGGGGAGACAATGGGGGTTGTGGCGTCTCCTGTCAGTGTGAGGGGAGACAATGGGGGTTGTGACGTCTCCTGGCAGTGTGAGGGGAGACAATGGGGGCTGTGCCGTCTCCTGGCAGTGTGAGGGGAGACAATGGGGGTTGTGACGTCTCCTGGCAGTGTGAGGGGAGACAATGGGGGTTGTGACGTCTCCTGGCAGTGTGAGGGGAGACAATGGGGGCTGTGACATCTCCTGGCAGTGTGAGGGGAGACAATTGGGGCTGTGACGTCTCCTGGCAGTGTGAGGGGAGACAATGGGGGCTGTGACGTCTCCTGGTAGTGTGAGGGGAGACAATGGGGGCTGTGACGTCTTCTGGTAGTGTGAGGGGAGACAATGGGGGCCGTGACGTCTCCTGGCAGTGTGATTGGTGGTGCCACCCCTGGTGCTTCTGGACCTTCACTGCTGTGGGTGTCGCTGCGATGACCTGGTACGGGCCCATCCATCAGGGGTGGTTCCATTTCCTCTTCTGGACCCTCACTGCTGTGGGTGTCGCTGTGATGACCTGGTACGGGCCCATCCATAAGGGGTGGTTCCATTTCCTCTTCTGGACCTTCAGCTTGATCCATTCTTCAACGTCAACAGCTAGGCTGTCTGGGTCACCCTGTTCTGGAACTTCCTGGGCCTTCCTGTATTGGGAATGCAAAGACATAACAGCATGGGATAGTTCCTTCATATATTTACTCAAATCATCATGCAATGCGGTCAGGTCAGTCAGTTTTGGAATCAGTGGTCTGTGTAAAGGAATGTTAATTAGACGGCCAGTTAAGAACTCATCTGGGCTAAGCCCTGTTCCGCGGTTTATACTATTGCGCATTTTCATCAAGACTAAGGGGAGACACTCTAACCATGACTTCCCTGTGGAGTGGCATGCTTTGGCAAGCTCCTCTTTTATGGTTTGATTTGCCCTCTCAGTAATCCCATTACTCTGTGGGTGGTAAATACAAACAAACTTCTGATCTATCCCCATTTGGGCAACTACATCGCCTGTGAGATGGGTGCCATTGTCTGCGGAGAGAACTTCCTCTATATCAATTCTAGGAATAATTTATCTTACCAAAACGTTTGCTACTGTTTTAGCATCACAGTCAATAGTTGGAAATGTTTCAATCCACCTGATAAAGCGCTAAATTATTACCAGGTACTATCTCTTTCTTTCCTTTTGTTCAGCCATGTCTATGAAATCCAAAGGGTGAACGAGCCAGTCGGCGGTGGAAATTTCCCTGGTTTCAGGGCGGTACCCTTACCAATGTTGTATTGCATGCATGTAGTACATTTATACACGTGTGTTTTGCAAATTTCAAACAGATTTGGACAAAACCAGCTGTCAGATATTGGTCTTACCATCTCCCTCCTTGGTGCGTGGCCCAAACCCGTGGGCCAGGCGACACACAGAGAAGATGAGAGGCAGAGGCAGAACTGGTTTGCCAGAGAGTGATTGCCTCCACAGGCCATCAGCAGCCTCTAGACTCCCACAAAGGGTGATTAAGTGCATCAGCAGCCTGGTGTTGGTCCAGATCACTGATTTCAGACGTGCACAGGGAAGCAAGCAGAACAGCATGAGTATGGCGGCGGGAAGCATCATTCTTAGCAGCAGCATCAGCAGCTGCATTACCTAAACTAACGCTGTCAGTCTTACCTGTGTGGGCACGGACCCTAACAAAAGCCAAGGCAGGAAGCAACATAGCTTCACACAGGGCTTCTATCTGTAAACAGTGTTTAATAGGGGTACCAGATACGTTAACAAAGTCCCTACCTTTCCAAACCCCTATCCAAGACAGGTGAATGCCAATGGCATATGCAGAGTCAGAATAAATGTTAACTTGTTATGGCTGCAATCCCACTAACGGGAATCAGGAAGCTTGGTCACGAAAATCAGAAAAGCAATCAAATTAATCGTTTACCTTTGATGATCTTTGGATGTTTTCACTCACGAGACTCCCAGTTACACAACAAATGTTCCTTTTGTTCCATAAAGATTATTTTTATATCCAAAACGCCTCCGTTTGTTTGTCGCGTTATGTTCAGAAATCCACAGGAAAGAGCGGTCACGACAACGCAGACAAAAATTCCAAATAGTTTCCATAATGTCCACAGAAACATGTCAAAGTTTTTTATAATCAATCCTCGGTTGTTTTTAAAATATATAATCGATAATATATCAACCGCAAATGTCTTTCACAGTAGGAGAGGGAAAAGCAATACCTATCCAAATTCTGTTGAGCGAGCAAAACTCATGTGACCGCTTGTTATCGTTCTGGCTCATTTTTCAAAATAAAAGCCTGAAACTATGTCTGAAGACTGTTGACACCTTGAGGAAGCGATAGGAAAAGGAATCTGGTTCATATCCCTTTAAATCCAGCAAAGGGAGGTTATGGAACATGGAGTTTTCAAAATAGAAGCCACTTCCTGTTTTGATTTTCCTCAGGCTTTCGTCTGCAATATCAGTTCTGTTATACTCACAGACAATATTTTGACAGTTTTGGAAACTTTAGGGTGTTTTCTATCCAATACTAATAATAATATGCATATATTAGCAACTGAGACTGAGGAGCTGGCCGTTTACTATGGGCACCTTTTCATCCAAGCTACTCAATACTGCCCCTGCAGCCATAAAAAGTTAACCTTCAAACCACTTCCTAATTTACATGCTTCAGTAAGCTCTAGAAGCTCAGCTTGTTGTGCTGAGCAATGTTCAGGCAAGGGCTGTTCAATCAACAAGGACCTATCCAGTGAGACCATACCAAACCCTGCATGTTTCCTACCAGTCTCCCTATCAATAAAGGCAGAGCCGTCAACAAAGAGAGTAAGATTAGCGAGCTCAAGAGGTTCATCATAAAGGTCAAGTCGGGCCTTTGAATCTCGTTGAACTTGATCAGGAAATTGTCTCTACTCAGTAGGCCGGAGAGTTCAGAAACGGATCCTTAACAGTATTACCTGTTGTATCTTCAGTCCAGTACAGCGTTGAAGATATCCCAGAGACTCCCATCATCCTCACTGACTTAGATGTGAGCCCCAGGCTGAGGTGTTGGCCTGTAGATCCAATGCAGGAGGTGTGAGCCCCAGGCCGAGGTGTTGGCCTGTAGATCCAATGCAGGAGGTGTGAGCCCCAGGCCGAGGTGTTGGCCTGTAGATCCAATGCAGGAGGTGTGAGCTCCAGTATCTATTAAAAATGGTACCTCTTGATCGTTGACCTTCAGAGTGATGATTGGTTCCATGGTCTCATCCGGAAATACGTACTGGTGACACTGGAGAAGGGGGTCAGGGCATCCCTATTGTTGATTATTCTGTGCTGGGAACCACGCCTGGTTTGTCACAGGAGGCTGTTGGGGCCATCCATATTTTTAAGGTTGCTGCTGTGGTTGTTGTAGGCACATGTTTCTTATATGACCTGCCACACTGCAGTACCAGCACACCAGCGGTTGTCTCAGTGTGGGTAAGTATGGTTGTGGGTTCCCATATGGTTGAGGAAGGAACTGAGTAGCAGGTGCTTGGCTAAACTATGGAGCAGGTGGTGGAGGAGGCTGCTGCTGCAGAGCAGCTGGGGTTACAGCCACCATTAGATTGCTGGTCTTCCCTTTGTCCAGCTGGGCCTTCTTGAGCTTTGTGTCAAGTCCAGTCATTCTTGCATTTTCCTTCAGTCTTCATCTTTTTCCAGGCTCTGCAGTGTTGTCTAACGTGGTCCTCTTTAGAAGGGCCTTCTGTCCCATCCAACAACATTCTCCGTAGTAGTAAGTGGAATCAAACTTCTCAGTAGATTTCCCCTTGCCATTATGTCTTCATCTTATCCATCCAGTCGAGAATATCATCATCTTCAGTGAAGAGAAGTTCACCCAGTCTGGCAACGTCTCTGGTGGCTTTATCCATTTCCTGACTGACTGCGTGTATTGGCGGTGTCTCTGGTGGTGGTTTTATCCATTTCCTGACTGCGTGTATTAGTGGTGTCTCTGGTGGTTTTATCCATTTCCTGACTGACTGCGTGTATTGGTGGTGTCTCTGGTGGTGGTTTTATCCATTTCCTGACTGACTGCGTGTATTGGTGGTGTCTGGTGGTTTTATCCATTTCCTGACTGACTGCGTGTATTGGTGGTGTCTCTGGTGGTGGTTTTATCCATTTCCTGACTGACTGCGTGTATTGGTGGTGTCTGGTGGTTTTATCCATTTCCTGACTGACTGCGTGTATTGGTGGTGTCTCTGGTGGCTTTATCCATTTCCTGACTGACTGCGTGTATTGGTGGTGTCTGGTGGTTTTATCCATTTCCTGACTGACTGCGTGTATTGGTGGTGTCTCTGGTGGCTTTATCCATTTCCTGACTGACTGCGTGTATTGGTGGTGTCTCTGGTGGCTTTATCCATTTCCTGACTGACTGCGTGTATTGGTGGTGTCTCTGGTGGCTTTATCCATTTCCTGACTGACTGCGTGCATTGGTGGTATCTCTGGTGGTGGGCTTTATCCATTTCCTGACTGACTGCGTGTATTGGTGGTGTCTCTGGTGGTTTTATCCATTTCCTGACTGACTGCGTGTATTGGTGGTATCTCTGGTGGTGGGCTTTATCCATTTCCTGACTGACTGCCTTTATTGGTGGTGTCTCTGGTGGTTTTATCCATTTCCTGACTGACTGCGTGTATTGGTGGTGTCTCTGGTGGGCTTTATCCATTCCCCTCTGCATCTTCTTTTCATGAGCTTTCCATGAGGTCCTTTGCCGTGAAAACTCTAGGGTAGAGAGGTGTTGATTGTGTCTTGGCATCATTCCATATTTCTCCATGTTCTTGATACATTCTACCCGGTGCTGGTGGTGGAGAAGAATTATCGCCTGGAGCTACTAGTTCGTATGAGAGTAGTGGATCAATTCCTTTAAACCTCCGCGTTGCACTCTAGAGGAATCTTCTCTGTCTTGACAGAGACTTTCATCTTTGTCAATTCCTTTTTCAAACCGTAGCTTTCTGTTGAGTCCAGGGATCGGTTTTTAACATCTACAGTCACAGCAAACAGGGTGGATTCTTATTTTTCTTTTCTCTTTGTCTTATTTTCCTGTCTTTCTTTTCACAATGTCCTGCACATGTTGATATTTGGTTTTATTAAACGACCCGTCCGTAGGGACGCGCCATATTCAGTGGCGTCCTTAGTCCTATCATGCCTTTTCATGAAAACCCAGGTTGTCATTTTCCATAGTGGGGTATTTCCCAATTAAAAACCACAGAGGGGTGGCGGGTTTCATTGTGACCTTGCCCCTCAGAACACTCTGAGCTCCCGTTGGCCACGTCTCAATTGTATTTTTATTTGTTTTACTTTTCATTAATTAGGCTCTATGTGTAATGTGAATACAAATAAATATAGGCAAAAAAAAAAAAACTATTTGTATAGTCTATCCCTTAACTCCCGTAAGTTTATTTAAAGCAGGGTGATAAGTAAATGATAACTAAATACCATGTAATGTACGGGTGGTGTAAAACAATCGTCCTCTATGGCGCAACCACGAAATAGTGCTTGTATAATATTATATATATAATATAATATAATTGAATAGGGTTCAAGATGATTTATAACTGGTGTAAACTTTGGTGTCACCTCCACAACAATCCTGGTATCTCTGTGAAAACCTTCCAAGGGAGAAACGACTTCAAAAAACGATTTATTTTTAAAATAACATGGGTCAGTAACACACAGGTAGGTCTATTTCCTAATACAGCAAGGGTGAATGCATTAAGGTTTTTACCCCAAACAGGCAACTCTTAGAGCATCTGATCTGAATGTCAACGCAATAAATACACGTTATATTGTTTATAACTAACTCCTGATTTAACGTCCCACCATCCAGTCATACTACACAGAAGACATGATACATAGAACAATTACAAAATAAATAGAGCAATTATCAGAAACATTTTAAAACCCTTTATCACAACAATTAGCATTTATACTTGGAATTTCGCCCTAAACGTATCTCCAAAACTCACAATAATAATAATAATAACAATCAGTGTTTATATTTGTAATTTCGCCCTAAACCTATCACCAAGTCTCACAATATTTTATTTAAAAATATATATATCTTTATTTAACCAGGTAGGCCAGTTGAAAACAAGTTCTCATTTACAACTGCGACTGTGAAAGTAGAGATACTGGGGTGCAAAATAGCAAAGAAAAATAACAATATGGGGATGAGGTAGTTGGGTGGGATATTTACAGATGGGCTTTACAGGTGCAGTGATCAGTAAGCTACTCTGGCAGCTGATGCTTAAAGTTAGTGAGGGAGATTTAACCTCTCTGATCTCCCCATCCCGGATCCGGGATCGTGAATACAGACTCAAGCTCATTACCATAACGCAACGTTAACTATTCATGAAAATCGCAAATGAAATTAAATAAATATGCTAGCTCTCAAGCTTAGCCTTTTGTAAACAACACTGTCATCTCAGATTTTCAAAATATGCTTCTCAACCATAGGAAAACAATCATCTGTACAGCACTTTGAGATATCAGCTGATGTACGAAGGGCTATATAAATACATTTGATTTGATTTGATTTGTGTAACAGTAGCTAGCTAGCGTAGCATTTAGCGTTAGCATTAGCGTTAGCAATTAGCAGGCAACATTTTTCACAAAAACCAGAAAAGCATTAAATAAAATAATTTACCTTTGAAGAACTTCAGATGTTTTCAATGAGGAGACTCTGTTAGATAGCAAATGTTCAATTTTTCCTGAAAGATTATTTGTTTAGAGAGAGAAATCACTCCGTTTGGTGCGTCACGTTTGGCTACCAAAAAAAAACGAAAATCCAGTCATCAATTACGCCGAACTTTTTTCCAAATTAACTCCATAATATCGACTGAAACATGGCAAACGTTGTTTAGAACCAATCCTCAAGGTGTTTTTCACATATCTCTTCGATGATATATCCTTAGTGGAAGTGTGCTTTCTGTTCTGAATCCCAGGACATAATGACCGCAATTGAAGATTACGCACGAATTTAGACAAAGGCCACCGGGCGGACCCCTGGAAAATGTAGTCTCTTATGGCCAATCTTCCAATGATATGCCTACAAATACGTCACAATGCTGCAGACATCTTGAAGAAACCACAGAAAGGGCAGTCTCGTTCCTGCTGCATTCACAGCCATATAAGGAGACATTTGAAAACAGAGCTTCAGGATTTCTGCTAATTTCCTGTTCGAAGTTTCATCTTGGTTTCGCCTGTAGAATGAGTTCTGTGGCACTCACAGATAATATCTTTGCAGTTTTGGAAACGTTAGACTGTGTTCTTTCCAAAGGTGTCAATTATATGCATAGTCGAGCATCTTTTCGTGACAAAATATTGAGCTTAAAACGGGCACGTTTTTTTATCCAATAATGAAATAGCGCCCCTATAGACTTAACAGGTTTTAAGACTCCAGCTTCAGTGATTTTTGCAATTCATTCCAGTCATTGGCAGCAGAGAACTGGAAGGAAAGGCGGCTAAAGGAAAGTGTTGGCTTTGGGAATGACCAGTGAAATATACCTGCTGGAGCACGTGCTACGGGTGGGTGCTGCTATGGTGACCAGTGAGCTGAGATAAGGCGGGGCTTTACTTAGCAAAGATTTATAGATGACCTGGAGCCAGTGGGTTTGGCGACGAATATGTAGTGAGGGCCAGTCAACGAGAGCATACAGGTCTCAGCGGTGGGTAGTATATGTGGCTTTGGTGACAAAAGGGATGGCACTACATCTAATTTGCAATTATAATTACTGTTTGAAGAATGCTTTGTTTGTATAATAATCATTTTACCTGGAATGTCTAACCTATTTCCACCTCGGTGGTCATTGCTTTCTTCCACGGGTTGCAAAACAATAATTTCACAATTTCAATTATTCCACTATTACAAATACATTTAGGTTCATATAAATTTAACAGCGAGGCACACTTACTTGCCAGAATGACTCATTAACCACAGCGTGCTATAGCAAATGACAGACTTTAGATATAACAGGCGTCTGCTTACCTTGTAATTTTGTAGCGCTTGCACGTGGACCAATGGTCAGTCCAGAGAAGGGGTCACTCGCTCCTGGCAAGATAGCCAAACTGTTGGTCAATTTCTTCAACAGACGATCAGGTCTGTGTAATTGTCAAACATACGTTGGTAATGGACAGAAAACACAGACTCTTTGTTTAAGTATTAAAATACTCCTTTAGTAATACAATTGTAGGCACAAGTTGGTACAGGTACAGTATTTATTCAACTAGGCAAGTCAGTTAAGAACACATTTTTATTTGTTCAGGGGCAGAACGACAGATCTGTACCTTGTCAGCTCGGGGCTTTGAACTTGCAACCTTCCAGTTACTAGCTCAATGCTCTAACCACTAGGCTACCCTGTTACTGTGTCTCTAACCACCAGGCTACCCTGTTACTGTGTCTCTAACCACTAGGCTACCCTGTTACTGTGTCTCTAACCACTAGGCTACCCTGTTACTGTGTCTCTAACCACTGGGCTACCCTGTTACTGTGTCTCTAACCACTAGGCTACCCTGTTACTGTGTCTCTAACCACCAGGCTACCCTGTTACTGTGTCTCTAACCACTAGGTTACCCTGTTACTGTGTCTCTAACCACTAGGCTACCCTGTTACTGTGTCTCTAACCACTAGGCTACCCTGTTACTGTGTCTCTAACCACCAGGCTACCCTATTACTGTGTCTCTAACCACTAGGCTACCCTGTTACTGTGTCTCTAACCACCAGGCTACCCTGTTACTGTGTCTCTAACCACTAGGCTACCCTGTTACTGTGTCTCTAACCACTAGGCTACCCTGTTACTGTGTCTCTAACCACTAGGCTACCCTGTTACTGTGTCTCTAACAACCAGGTTACCCTGTTACTGTGTCTCTAACCACTAGGCTACCCTGTTACTGTGTCTCTAACCACTAGGCTACCCTGTTACTGTGTCTCTAACCACCGGGCTACCCTGTTACTGTGTATCTAACCACTAGGCTACCCTGTTACTGTGTCTCTAACCACTAGGCTACCCTGTTACTGTGTCTCTAACCACTAGGCTACCCTGTTACTGTGTCTCTAACCACTAGGCTACCCTGTAACTGTGTCTCTAACCACTAGGCTACCCTGTTACTGTGTCTCTAACCACTAGGCTACCCTGCCACCCCTGCCGTATAACATACCTTAAGGGAACATTTCGGCATTTCGTGTATGATCGGTGAAAAAGTCCATATTGCAAATGTACGGTCCCTTACTAGACGTCCGAAATCGTTTGTAAAATTTGCGGTCGGCGTCGGGCCGTGCGGTAGGGCCAGACCTACCGGGAAGTCATCAAATGAACTTTGTCGGACATTCGGTTTCCGTTTCATAAAATAAACAAGTTTTTGACCGTTTTTCCGCTATCCCGGAATTTCCCACAAGAGGGCATACGGAATCATATGGCAATTTGGCAAAACATCACGAATCACGACGGGGCCTTATCTCGAAAACGGAAAATATTTCTAAGCCGAAACTTGGTGAGCGTAGGTTTGGCATAATGGGCAGTTGGCCCCGAACAAGATGGCGTCTAGGCCTCGACGGTTTTTGAGTTATGGCCGTTTTTCTGGGATTAAAGGTCCTAAATGGAAATAGAGAAATTATTTTTCCACTTCAGGTCAAAGTCAAGGAGCCTTCGGTGTCAATAAAAAAAGAACCAGCCATTTATCTATCGTCATTTAAGAGAAACGGAACAATGACAACTTGGCGATGGTCACAAATAGGCGTTTTTTTTTTTCAACGGTTACAGATCCAGTTGCAGGGTGTTCATACGAATCTTTTTAAAGTGTGCTGCGGAGCTCTGCGAGATTTCTGTGATTTCCTATGATTTTCTGAAATAACACACACATACTAAACCCTCCGTAAATAACTCAGTTCTTAACGTAAAGACTTAAAACTCAGGATTCTGTAAAAGCATACCCCAATGAGGATATGTGGTGAATTATAGCTTCCTGTGCCAACCGGAAGTGCCTTAAATGGTGTCTCAGGGGCTGTTTCGAAGGGTTAAAAAAGTCAGATCTGTCCAAAACTTCATATATGTGATTAGGCAACCCCCATGAACTGTAAATCAGTCATTTTTCCCCAAAAAATTCAAAGGAAAAAAAAATCACACTAAAACACAACTTGAATGGAGGGACGTATTGGGGTGCGTAGAGACAGACAGTGGCTGCAATAGTTAGCTTTGTTCGAGCTAAAAAAGAACCGTCAGACCTAGAGTTCCGAAACTTTAGAAACCTGTTCTAGACCTCCGGTCGATGGTGCGTGGTGAGTTACGTGGCTCTAGAAGGTTCTCGGACCGAGAAACAGCCTCGTACATTTGCAATACCTTCAATTCATTTTGACCATTACTAAAATGACGACGTTTAGAAAAGTCTCAGAGACGCAAGGCTAGGTGCATTGAAACCGGCTCGGCCCATAGAGACAGACCCCAACGTTTCTGTCTGATAGCTCGTTCAAGGACCCCGTAGCAAGGCATGGAAAAAAGTGGATTTTCAGCACCAATTAGGGTTTTTCTCGGACACCAAATGACCTATCGAGCCGAAACTCGGGATTCGGGGTCGCCTCACATAGGACTTCACATAATGTCCTAACTGGACCCGCAGCTAGAACGTAACTATGTGTTTTACCTTTTTATTATGTTTTAAACTAAAGGCGCTGTGAATTATGGGACTGCTCTGACATATGTGATAGTTGGCTTCTAAATGAGTAGTAAAAAGTGGGTTTGGTGTCATAATGACATCTAATTGACTGATGGACACTGACTTGCTAGTTGACTTTTGTGCATTTGCAATATGTTTAAACGGAGAGGGACCATCACCAAAATGGCATTCTGAAATCAACACAAAAAATGGCATCACCATAGTCTCCAGACTGTGCTGAGTTCAACGAGCTATCCCGCTTGACCGTAGCTCGCTCGGTCTAAGCGCAACGACCATTAGAAAAGTAGGCCCAAAATGAAGCCTGCCCCACAATGTCATTTGCTTTTGAGTGACAGTGAGAGAACCGTTAGGGTGAGAAGAAAAATTCCACCACATGAATGTTCCTAAGGTCCTCCCGATCTGTAGAAGCCTAACCTTGACCGTGTGGCATTAACCCTTAACAGTAAAACAGTGTTTTTTGATCTCACAGATTACAGTGTCATCTCTCCCCATAGGAATACATTGCCTGCACCCCTAATTTCAACCTGAAGTCTATATGGGTTATGAATGCCGTATGAACCTGTCTTCGGTACCAGTCCATCAGGCCACTATGAGGTCTACCTGTGTTGATTCTGAGCATCCTGGACCAACCGGAAGTGGTTAAAATGCCCCTAAAAGTGTTTACCCATACCCTGCCTGCAGTTTGACAGACATAGTGCATTCAACCCTGTGTAAATCAGTCAGTTCTTAACGTAAGGACTTAAAACTCAGGATTCTGTAACAGCATACCCCAATGGGGATATGTGTTGATTTGTAGCTTCCTGTGCCAACCGGAAGTGCCATAATTGGTGTCTCAGGGGCTGTTTCGAAGGGTTAAAAAAGTCAGATCTGTCCAAAACTTCATATGTGTGATTAGGCAACCCCCATAAACTGTAAATCAGTCATTTTTCCCCAAAAAATTCAAAGGAAAAAAAAATTACACTAAAACACAACTTGGAAGGAGGGACGTATTGGGGTGCGTAGAGACAGACAGTGGCTGCAATAGTTAGCTTTGTTCGAGCTAAAAAAGAACCGTCAGACCTAGAGTTCCGAAACTTTAGAAACCTGTTCTAGACCTCCGGTCGATGGTGCGTGGTGAGTTACGTGGCTCTAGACGGTTCTCGGACCGAGAAACAGCCTCGTACATTTGCAATACCTTCAATTCATTTTGACCATCACGAAAATGACGACGTTTAGAAAAGTCTCAGAGACGCAAGGCTAGGTGCATTGAAACCGGCTCGGCCCATAGAGACGGACCCCGACGTTTCTGTCCGATAGCTCGTTCAAGGACCCCGTAGCAAGTCATGGAAAATAGTGGATTTTCAGCACCAATTAGGGTTTTTCTCGGACACCAAATGACCTATCGAGCCGAAACTTGGGATTCGGGGTCGCCTCAGCTAGGCCAACACATAACTTAAGAAATGGACCCGCAGCTAGAACGTAACTACGTGTTTTATGTTTTTTTTATGGTTTGAACCCAAGGCGTTGTGAATTTTGGGCCAGCTCTGAAGTATGTAATAGTTGGCTACTAAACAAGTTGGAAAAAGTGGGTTTGGTGTCAGTTTGTATCAGTTTGGTGTCAGAATGATATCTAATTGACTGATGGACTCTTGTCCACTTGACTCTTGTACATTTGCAATATGTTTAAACAGTGAGGTACCATCACCAAAAGCGACATTCTGAAATCAACCCTAACGAGCGATTGAGATGAACCAGAATCACTGCAAAGCCATCCCGAGTTCATCGGGCCAGTCAATTTCACATTCCTGCAGTATTTTTATAGCATGACCAATTCGTGATGGTACCTGCCCATTGAAACATATTGCAAATGCACAGTGACTTTGAAAAAGTAAGGAAACATAAACAAAAAAAATCCAAAATTTGTATTTTTGGGTTACCAGTTGCACGTGCATTTGCAATATGATTCTATAGTGAAAAAACATATTGCAAATGCACAGTGACTTTGAAAAAGTAAGGAAACATAAACAAAAAAAATCAAAACATTTTTTTTTTGGGTGACCAGTTGCACGTGCATTTGCAATATGATTCTATAGTGAAAAAACATCACCAAAAGCGACATTCTGAAATCAACCCAAACGAGCCATTGAGATGACCCAGAATCACTGCAAAGCCATCCCGAGTTCATCGGGCCAGTCAATTTCACATTCCTGCAGGATTTTTATAGCATGACAAATTCGTGATGGTACCTGCCCATTAAAACATATTGCAAATGCACAGTGACTTTGAAAAAGTAAGGAAACATAGAATCAAATTATTTTTTTTGGGGTTACCAGTTGCACATTTCAGATCACCAGTTGCACATTTCAGATCACCAGTTGCACATTTCAGATCACCAGTTGCACGGAGGAAAATCGTTACTTTTGACTTTGACTTTTGACTTCCTATGACATCATATTGCAAATGGACAAAACATATGCCTTATGCACAAGTAAAACAAAAAAAAATTATGATAATACAAGTTGACAAAGGTATAGTTTGAGCAAAGTATAGTTTGAATTTTGAGCATGACAAATTCGTGATGGTAAAACATATTGCAAATGCACAGTGACTTTGAAAAAGTAAGGAAACATAAACAAATGGACATAATGAAATCATCATTTTTTTTTTCCCGGTTACCAGTTGCACGCGCATTTGCAATATGATTCTATAGTGAAAAAACATATTGCAAATGGACATGATGAAATCAACACAACGAGTGATGGAAATGAACAACTATCACTGCCCGGCCGTCCCGAGTTCATCAGTTCAGTCAATTTTGGCCCCCAAAAAAATTGACTTTTGACTTTGACTTTTGACTTCCTATGAAATCATATTGCAAATGGACAAATCATATTCCTTATGCACAAGTAAAAAAAATAAAATTATGATAATAACATTTTACAAAAGTATATTCATACACTTCTTACACATGATTAATTGTCTTAAAATCGAAACAATTTCGAAAAACGGTCCAGAAAGCACTTTTTTTAGTTTTTAAAGTTTAAAAAAAAAATCAAATTTTCGACTTTTGACATCCTATTAAATCATATTGCAAATGGACAAAACATATGCCTTATGCACAAGTAAAAAAAAAAAAAAAATTATGATAATAAAATACGAATAAAGTATGTTGATACAGTTCTTATACGTGTGTAATTGACACAAAATTCGAAAGAATTTTGAAAAACGGTCCAGAAAGCACTTTTTTAAGGGTGTTTTTTATAAAATTTTGACATTTTTGACTTTTGACTTTTGACTTCCTATGAAATCATATTCCAAATGGAGAAAACATATGCCTTATGCACAAGTAAAAAAAAAAAAAAAATGATAATAAAGTATGACTAAAGTATGTTGATAAAGTTCTTATACATGTGTAATTGACATAAAAATTGAAAGAATTTTGAAAAACGGTCCAGAAAGCACTTTTTTAAGGATGTGTGAAGTTTTTTACCAAATTTTGACATTTTTGACTTTTGACTTTTGACTTCCTATGAAATCATATTGCAAATGTACAAAACATATGCCTTATGCGCATGTAATTAAAATAAAAAAAAAATTGATAAAAAATTTGACAAAAGTATATTCATACAGCTCTTACACATGTGTAATTGACAAAAAAATCGAAAGAATTTCGAAAAAAGGCCCAGAAAGCACTTTTTTAAGGGGTGAAAAGTTTTTGAAAAAAATATCCTATTTTCAAAATTTTTCTTTTGGATGTTGACTTGGGTTGCATTTCCAATATGAAAAACCCCGGTGGAGCGCACTCGCCCCCTGTTGGATTTTTGAGGTGTTACAATTGGCAATTGCCATATGGCATTTGCCATATACTTTGCACGAATCAACGCCGCTTTGGGTGGTATTGGACATCGTGTACATGGTTTGTCCAATGCCAATATCTTGCCATTCATTTTTGTACAATTCAGGGGGGTATTCCCTTACAGTATATGATAGTCCTCCCCAAGTTCTGCAAAATGTCTAACACATCCTGTAACTCATATAGCCTCTCCCAGTCCTCCTTGCGTGAGTTTCCCTGGCAACAACATTTTAATAAATCTAACTTGTCAGCAAGTAAAAACTAAGAAGTGGGTTTGACCGAAACTTGACCTTTCATCACAAGTATAGAGTCATAACAAGGTGACCGAGTGTAAGCATCTTCTGACAGTTGGCTGAACTTGTTTGAACCTTTCTAGGGCAGGCGTTCCGCTAGCGGAACCCCTCGACAACCTTCCTATGAAAAGGCAGTGCGCAAAATTCAAAAATATTTTTTTGAAATATGTCACTTTCACACATTAACAAGTCCAATACAGCAAATGAAAGATAGACTTCTTGCTAATCTACGCATCGTGTCCGATTTCAAAAATTATTTACAGCGAAAGCACAACATATGATTATGGTAGATCACCGCCAATTCAAAAAAACACACAGCCATTTTTCCAGCCAAAGATAGGAGTCTCAAAAAGCAGAAATATAGATAAAATTAATCACTAACCTGTGATGATCTTCATCAGATGACACTCATAGGACATCATGTTACACAATACATGTATGTTTTGTTCGATAATGTGCATATTTATATCCAAAAAACTCAGTTTACATTAGCGCGTTACGTGCAGTAATGTTTTGATTCCAAAACATCCAGTGATTTTGCAGAAATACTCATAATAAACATTGATAAATGATACAAGTGTTATTCACAGAATTAAAGATAGACTTCTCCTTAAAACTTCTTGTGACTAGCAATCCCGGGTCCGGGAGCGTAATCATAGCCTCAAACGAATTAGCATAACGCAGCGAACATAAATACCCCTAGAAAATGTTCCTATTCATGAAAATCACAAATGAAATATATTGAGACATAGCTTAGCCTTTTGTTAATCACACTGTCATCTCAGATTTTCAAAATATGCTTTACAGCCAACGCTAGACAAGCATTTGTGTAAGTTTATCATGGCATAATGCTACGCTAGGCTCTGCTGGCAGCAGGCAACATTTTCACGAAAATAAGAAAAGCAATCAAATTAAATCATTTACCTTTGAAGAACTTTGGATGTTTTCACTCAGGTTACTCCCAGTTAGATAGCAAATGTTCCTTTTTTCCAAAAATATTATTTTTGTAGGCGAAATAGCTCTCGTTTGTTCATCATGCTTGGCTGAGAAATCGACCGGAAAATGCTATCACTACAACGCCAAACTTTTTTCCAAATTAGCTCCATAATATCATTAGAAACATGGCAAACGTTGTTTAGAATCAATCCTTAAGGTGTTTTTAACATATCTATTCGATAATATATCCGTCGAGGCAATTGGTTTCTCACAAGAAGCGATTGGAAGATTTTCTGCGGGAGACATCATGTGACCACTTGCTAAATGTGGTCCCTTACGGCTATACTTCAACAGAAATGCGTAAAAAGACGTCACAGTGATGTACTGGGCCATATGCACTACCCTCTGTAGTGTCTTACGGTCGGATGCCGAGCAGTTGCCATTCCAGGCAGTGATGCAACCCATCAGGATGCTCTCGATGGTGCAGCTGTAAAACCTTTTGAGGATCTGAGGAACCATGCCAAATCTTTTCAGTCTACTGAGGGGGAATAGGTTTTGTCGTGCCCTCTTCACGACTGTCTTGGTGTGTTTGGACCATGTTACTTTGTTGGTGATGTGGACACCAAGGAACTTGAAGCTCTCAATCTGCTCCACTACAATGTCGATGAGAATGGGGGAATACACTGTCCTCCTTTTCCTGTAGTCCACAATCACACGAACAATCACACAGGCAAAGCGTCTATACAGGACTAATATCGAATCGTACTATACCGGCTCCGATGCTCATCGGATGTGGCAAGGCCTGCAAACTATTACAGACTACAAAAGGAAAGCACAGCCAAGAGCTGCCCAGTGACACGAGAATACCAGACAAGCTAAATTACTTCTATGCTCGATTCGAGGCAAGTAACACAGAAACATGCATGAGAGTATCAGCTGCTGTACGACTGTGTGATCACGCTCTCCATAGCCGATGTGTTTAAGATCTTTAAACAGGTCAACATTCTCAAGGCCACAGGGCTAGACGGATTACCAGGACGTATACTCCGAGCATGCGCTGACCAACCTGCAAATGTCTTCACTGACATGTTCAACCTCTCACTGTCTGAGACTGTAATACCAATATGTTTCAAGCAGACAACCATTGTCCCTGTGCCCAAGAACACTAAGGTAACCTGCCTAAAGGACTACAGACCCATAGCACTCACGTCTGTAGCCATGAAGTGCTTTGAAAGGCTGGTCATGGCTCACATCAACACCATTATCCCAGAAGCCCACTCTAATTTGCCTACCGCCCCAACAGATCCACAGATGATGCAACTTCTATTGCACTCCACACTGCCCTTTCACACCTGGACAAAATAAACACCTATGTGAGAATGCTATTCATTGACTACAGCTCAGTGTTCAACACCATAGTGCCCACAAATCTCATCACTAAGCTAAGGAACCTGGGACTAAACACCTCCCCCTGCAACTGGATCCTGGACTTCCTGACGGGCCGCCCCAGGTGGTAAGGGTAGGTAACAACACATCCACCACGCTGATCCTCAACACAGGAGCCCCTCAGGGGTGCATGCTCAGTCCCCTCCTGTACTCCCTGTTCTCTCATGACTGCATGGACAGGCACAACTCCAACACCATCATTAAGTTTGCGCTGACACAACAGTGGTAGGCCTGATCACCGACAACGACGAGAGCGCCAATAGGGAGGAGGTCAGAGACCTGAGAGTGTGGTGCAAGGACAACAACCTCTCCCTCAAAGTGATCAAAGGTCCATTGATAATCAGTCTTTACACCTTACAGTACCAGTGTCCATTGATAACCAGTCTTTACCCATTACAGTACCAGTGTCCATGGAGAACCAGTCTTTACCCCTTACAGTACCAGTGTCCATGGAGAACCAGTCTTTACCCCTTACAGTACCAGTGTCCATGGAGAACCAGTCTTTACCCCTTACAGTACCAGTGTCCATGGATAATCTCTTGTCAACATGTCTCCGTTTATTTTCACAGTGTTATATCACTGAATGAGAGTCAGCTGTAAAAGGAATGTGGTGATATCCTCCCTACATTTCATTCACACTCACAGGTGATGTCGGTAGTCAGAGAAAATTAATGCACTGCTTTCCTTTCTACATATTCATCTTAATCATATTTCATGTTAGAAGTCAGGCATAGAGGAAAAGGAATGTGTTTTAATGTTTCCAGATTCCCAGCCTGGCATATTTAAAATGTTACCGGCCAGTTAAACTAATGTAAAGTGATCAGTGTCAGGGATCTTTTGCCTCTTTGTTAGCCCAACATGTTGTAGTAGAGGAGTCACTGTCGTGTTATTGATGAATTCCTGGGGAAAAACACAGGTGTGTGTCCCAAACGGAACCCTATTCCCTACACAGTGCACTACTTTAGACCAGTTCCTTATAGGCCTATATTCTCTATAGGGTGCTTTTCGGGACACAGCCAGTGTTTTAGAGGCGTTTCAGCTGACGACAGTTCTATTATAATGCTGAGGGGAGCATATATTTCTTTCCTTCTCTCTCTCTCTCTCTCTCTCTCTCTCTCTCTCTGTCTCTCTCTCTCTCTCTCTCTCTCTCTCTCTCTCTCTCCCCGGTTCCACTGGGGGAATTATAATGAGGGACCAACAGCAGACATCAACCATCGTCATCACCGCCTGCTGAATTCATCTCATTTAATTAAGTCATCTCTACTCTAAGTCACACACACCGCACACACAAACACACACACACACACACACACACACACACACACACACACACACACACACACACACACACACATGGAGGAACGGTATGTTGGGTAAGTAACATGAACCATAATGCTAATTTGTGTTTCATTATGTAAAGCAATTTTAGGAGTGGATCTGCCCCCAAAATGCTCTTCTCTGCTGTGGTTTAGAGACTAGGAGAGGAGGAGGAGGAGGAGGAGGAGGAGGGTCTCTACTATACGGTAGAAAAGGAGGTTACTATGGGACATGTAGGAGAGGAGGAAGAGGAGGAGAGGAGGCTTTCTATTGTATTGACGGCAGTGTAGGATAAATCTAGGTCATTTGCAGGCGAGAAGAGGAAAGGAGAGGAGGAGGAGATGAGGAAAGGAGAGGAGACGGGACGAGCGGAGGAGAGGAAAGGAAAGGAGGAGACGAGGCAGAGTGGAGACCGTAGTTTGAAATGTTATGTCATATTTAGAGAATGAGGAGGAGGCTCTGCGGTATGGAGGTTGTGCAGCATAGAGAAAGAAGAGAACTGGAAGCTCTCCCAGCCTCTGTTTCTCTGTGAGGCTGCAGACACAGGAGGAAAACAGGAGAGAAATGGAAGCTCTCCCAGCCTCTGTTGCTCTGTGAGGCTGCAGACACAAGAGGAAAACAGAGAAATGGAAGCTCTCCCAGCCTCTATTTCTCTGTGAGGCTGCAGACATAGGAGGAGAACATTAGAGAAATGGAAGCTCTCCCAGCCTCTGTTTCTCTGTGAGGCTGCAGACACAGGAGGAGAACATTAGAGAAATAGAAGCTCTCCCAGCCTCTGTTTCTAGAAGTCTGCAGCCAGCTACACTGAGATGCAGCCAGCTCCACTGAGATGCAGCCAGCTACACTCAGATACAGCCAGCTACACTGAGATACAGCCAGCTACACTGAGATACAGCCAGCTACACTGAGATACATTCTGCTTCACTTGTGCATGTCCTCTGAGCATGTGTGTGTGTGTGTGCATGTGAGTGCATGTCCTGTGTGAGTGCATGTCCGGTGTGAGTGCATGTCCTCTGTGTGTGTATGTCCTCTGTGTGTGTCTTCTCTGTGTGTGTGTCTTCTTTGTGTGTGTGTCTTCTCTGTGTGTGTGTCTTCTCTGTGCGTGTGTCTTCTCTGTGTGTGTGTGTCTTCTCTGTGCGTGTGTCTTCAGTGTGTGTGTGTGTGTGTGCGTGTGTGTGTGTGTGTGTGCTTGTACACAGTGCCCTTCACACTCCCTCCCCTCTCCCTGTCCTCTCAGGTAGAAGGGTCTTCATCAGGATCTCCATTAGGTTATTTTGATGTTTTTATCTTTTCGTGATTGGAGCTTGTCCTCCACAGCCCAAACAGACAGGCTTCTGGAGGCCTTGAGTGAATTTCTCGCTGTCCTCAGAGGAGCTGGGCTTCAATAAAACATTAGGCCAGGGCAGCAGCAGCCAGCCAGCCCAGCCTCCGAGCTGCGGTGTTCAGAACAGCTCAAGCGACGACTCATGCCTCTCCCTGTAAGTTTACACTCGTGTGAACATCAGCTGTGCTGGAACTCTAAGTGAAGGTTTGCACGCAAACATGGCCACTACCGGAGTCACCTCGGGTTAACGTGCTGCCGTCATCAACTAAATGAAATGATGAGCTGCGTCCCTGGTGAAGATCAGTGACTCTGATTAGACTGTGCTGCATGGTAATTTGATAAGGTGTCTGTCCTTTAATACCCTAGCTGCTCTGAGGGTTCTGAGGGCCCTGAGGGTTCTGAGGGTTCTGAGGGCCCTGAGGGCCCTGAGGGCTCTGAGGGCCCTGAGTGCTCTGAGGGTTCTGAGGGCTCTGAGGGCTCTGAGGGCTCTGAGGGCTCTGAGGGTTCTGAGGGTTCTGAGTGCTCTGAGTGCTCTGAGTGCTCTGAGTGCTATGAGGGTTCTGAGGGCTCTGAGGGTTCTGAGTGCTCTGAGGGTTCTGAGTGCTCTGAGTGCTCTGAGGGTTCTGAGGGCTCTGAGGGTTCTGAGGGCCCTGAGGGTTCTGAGGGCTCTGAGGGCTCTGAGGGTTCTGAGGGTTGTGAGGGCTCTGAGGGCTCTCAGGGTTCTGAGGGTTCTGAGTGCTCTGAGGGTTCTGAGGGCTCTGAGGGTTCTGAGGGTTCTGAGGGTTCTGAGGGTTCTGAGGGTTCTGAGTGCTCTGAGGGCCCTGAGTGCTCTGAGGGTTCTGAGGGCCCTGAGTGCTCTGAGGGTTCTGAGGGTTCTGAGGGCTCTGAGGGCTCTGAGGGTTCTGAGGGTTCTGAGGGCTCTAAGGGTTCTGAGGGTTCTGAGAGCTCTGAGGGTTCTGGGGGCTATTAGGGCTCTGAGGGCTATAAGGGGTCTGAGGGCTCTGATGGCTCTGAGGGACTGTTGGCACAACACCAGACAGTTTGTTGAGGGGGCAGAGAGGGAAGAGGGGCTGACGTGTTGGCACAACACCAGAGAAGTGGGGACGACTATTGGTGCAACATCACTGAGTTTATTATTACTGTGGTTAATACCTGGTGCTTGTATATACATTATATACGTGTATGTATTTTTTTTATTATTTATCTGTTATTTATACAGGGATGTCCCATTGAGCAATGAGTCATTTATCTGTTATTTATACAGGGATGTCCCATTGAGCACTGAGTCATTTATCTGTTATTTATACAGGGATGTCCCATTGAGCACTGAGTCATTTATCTGTTATTTATACAGGGATGTCCCATTGAGCACTGAGTCATTTATCTGTTATTTATACAGGGATGTCCCATTGAGCACTGAGTCATTTATCTGTTATTTATACAGGGATGTCCCATTGAGCACTGAGTCATTTATCTGTTATTTATACAGGGATGTCCCATTGAGCACTGAGTCATTTATCTGTTATTTATACAGGGATGTCCCATTGAGCACTGAGTCATTTATCTGTTATTTATACAGGGATGTCCCATTGAGCACTGAGTCATTTATCTGTTATTTATACAGGGATGTCCCATTGAGCACTGAGTCATTTATCTGTTATTTATACAGGGATGTCCCATTGAGCAATGAGTCATTTATCTGTTATTTATACAGGGATGTCCCATTGAGCACTGAGTCATTTATCTGTTATTTATACAGGGATGTCCCATTGAGCACTGAGTCATTTATCTGTTATTTATACAGGGATGTCCCATTGAGCACTGAGTCATTTATCTGTTATTTATACAGGGATGTCCCATTGAGCACTGAGTCATTTAACTGTTATTTATACAAGTCTAAAACTGCTTTATCTCAATAAAATAAATTCAGCGCATATGCAAATGGATGTAATGTAAAAATATGGATATTTAGCTACGGGTGATAAGTTGCTATCTACCAAAGCCACTAGAATAAGAAACAAATAGAAAGAGAAAGTTTGCTAATCTGGAATCTCACTCTGATTATGCTGTTTTTGCATAATCTTTATTAATATTTACAGGAAGAAACATGTGAGGGTGTCATGGTTAAGGACAACACATCTTATTACTATTTAACAGAGATGAATGATGTGGCCCAAATGACACCCTTTTCTCTACCAGGGGCACTACCTTAGACTAGGGCCCTATATAGTGCACTACCTTAGACTAGGGCCATTGAGACTAACATTATACCTCTTCATCAGTTGATGTCCATGTTTCAGTTGAATCATCGGTCAGATATATAATGTGTTTAAACAGTGCTTTGACGAACAAGTTTGCTCCGAAATGTGTCAACATTAAAACCTGTTTGGGATAGGGGGCAGCATCTTCACTTTTGGATAAATAGCGTGCCCAATCTCAACTTCCTGATACTCATGCCAAGAATATAAGATATGCATATTATTAGTACATTTGGATAGAAAAACTCTCTGACGTTTCTAAAACTGTTTGAATCATGTCTGTGAGTATAACAGAACTTATGTAGCATGCAAAACCCAGAGGACAAACCATTCAGAAAAAAAATTCAGTTTGTTGTCTTCCTGTATTGAAAACAGATAATCCGGTCTTCAATTTGATCGATTATTAACGTTTAAAAATACCTAAAGTTGTATTACAAAAGTAGTTTGAAATGTTTAGGCAAAGTTTACAGGCAACTTTTGAGATATTTTGTAGTGACGTTGCGCAAATTAGAAGCTGTTTTTTTCTGGATCAAACCCGCCAAATAAATACATATTTTGGAGATATATGGACAGAATTAATCGAACTAAAGGACCATTTGTGATGTTTATGGGACATATTGGAGTGCCAACAAAAGAAGCTCGTCAAAGGTAAGGCATGATTGATATTTTATTTCTGCGTTTTGTGTAGTGCCTGCAGGGTTGAAATATTATTTATCTCTTTGTTTACTGTTGTGCTATCATCAGATAATAGCTTCTTATGCTTTCGCTGAAAATCCTTTTTAAAATCTGACATGTTGGCTGGATTCACAACGAGTGTATCTTTAATTTGGTGTCTTACATGTGTGATTTAATGAAAGTTAGATTTTCATAGTATTTTATTTGAATCTGGCGCTCTGCATTTTCCCTGGCTATTGGCCAAGTGGGACATTTGTGTCCCCCTATCCCAGAGAGGTTATCGTCCCTCCCATCCCTTTCCCAACTTCTCTCTCTCATCCTCAATGCCTCTCTCATCCTCAATGCCTCTCTCATCCTCTATCACTTTCTTATACTCTATCCCTCTCTCATCATCTATTCAATTCAATTCAAGGGGCTTTATTGAGAAACACGTGTTAACATTGCCAAAGCAAGTGAGGTAGATAATATACAAAAGTGAAATAAACAATAAAAATGAACAGTAAACATTACACATATAGAAGTTTCAAAATAATAAAGATGTTACAAATGTCATATTATGTATATATACAGTGTTGTAACGATGTACAAATGGTTAAAATATACAGTATTGCAATAAATAAGCATACATATGGGTTGAATATGCTCTATCATCCTCTATCCCTCTCTCATCCTCTATCCCTCTCTCATCCTCTATCATGCTCTCATCCCCTATCCCGCTCTCATCCTATATATCACTCTCTCATCCTCTATCTCTCTCTCATCCTCTATCCCTCTCTCATCCCATCTATCCCTCTCTCAAACTCTCTCTCCTTCTCTAATCCTCTATCCCTCTCTCATCCTCTATCCCTCTCTCATCCTCTATCCCTCTCTCATCCTCTATCATGCTCTCATCCCCTATCCCGCTCTCATCCTATATATCACTCTCTCATCCTCTATCTCTCTCTCATCCTCTATCCCTCTCTCATCCCATCTATCCCTCTCTCAAACTCTCTATCCTTCTCTAATCCTCTATCCCTCTCTCATCCTCTATCCCTCTCTCATCCTCTATCCCTCTCTCATCCTCTATCATGCTCTAATCCCCTATCCCGCTCTCATCCTATATATCACTCTCTCATCCTCTATCTCTCTCTCATCCTCTATCCCTCTCTCATCCCATCTATCCCTCTCTCAAACTCTCTATCCTTCTATAATCCTCTATCCCTCTCTCATCCTCTATCCCTCTCTCATCCTCTATCCCTCTCTCATTCCATCTATCCCTCTCTCAAACTCTCTATCCTTCTCTCATCCCATATATCCCTCTCTCATCCCATCTATCCCTCTCTAATCCCATCTATCCCTCTCTCATCCTCTATCCCTCTCTCATCTCCTATCCTTCTCTAATCCTCTATCCCTCTCTCATCCTCTATCCCTCTCTCATCCTCTATCCCTCTCGCATCCTCTATCATGCTCTAATCCCCTATCCCGCTCTCATCCTATATATCACTCTCTCATCCTCTATCTCTCTCTCATCCTCTATACCTCTCTCATCCCATCTATCCCTCTCTCAAACTCTCTATCCTTCTCTAATCCTCTATCCCTCTCTCATCCTCTATCCCTCTCTCATCCTCTATCCCTCTCTCATCCCATCTATCCCTCTCTCAAACTCTCTATCCTTCTCTCATCCCCTATCCTTCTCTCATCCCATATATCCCTCTCTCATCCCATCTATCCCTCTCTAATCCCATCTATCCCTCTCTCATCCCATCTATCCCTCTCTCATCCTCTATCCCTCTCTCATCCCATCTATCCCGATCTCATCCCATATATCCCTCTCTCATCTCCTATCCCTCTCTCATCTCCTATCCCTCTCTCATCAAATATATCCCTCTCTCATCCTATCTATCCCTCTCTCAACCCATCTATCCCTCTCTCATCCCATCTATCCCTCTCTCATCCCATCTAGCCCTCTCTCATCCCATCTATCCCTCTCTCATCCTCTATCCCTCTCTCATCCCATCTATCCCTCTCTCATCCCATCTATCCCGATCTCATCCCAAATATCCCGATCTCATCTCCTATCCCTCTCTCATCTCCTATCCCTCTCTCATCTCCTATCCCTCTCTCATCCCAACTATCCCCCTCATCCTATCTATCCCTCTCTCATCCCATCTATCCCCCTCTCATCCCATCTATCCCCCTCTCATCCCATCTATCCATCTCTCATCCCATCTATCCCTCTCTCATCCCATCTATCCGTCTCTCAGCCCATCTGTCCCTCTCTCATCCCAGCTATCCCTCTCTCATCCCATCTATCCCTCTCTCATCCCATCTATCCCTCTCTCATCCTCTATCCCTCTCTCATCCTCTATCCATCTCTCATCCCATCTATCCCTCTCTCATCCCATCTATCCCATCTATCCCTCTCTCAGCCCATCTATCCCTCTCTCATCCCATCTATCCCTCTCTCATCCCATCTATCACTCTCTCAGCCCATCTATCCCTCTCTCATCCTCTATCCCTCTCTAATCCTCTATCCCTCTCTCATCCTCTATCCCTCTCTCATCCCATCTATCCCGATCTCATCCTCTATCCCTCTCTCATCCCATTTATCCCTCTCTCATCTCCTATCCCTCTCTGATCTCCTATCCCTCTCTCATCCCATATATCCCTCTCTCATCCGATCTATCCCTCTCTCAACCCATCTATCCCTCTCTCATCCTCTATCCCTCTCTCATCCCATCTACCCCCCTTTCATCCCATATATCCCACTCTCATCCCATCTATCCCTCTCTCATCTCCTATCCCCCTCTCATCCCATCTATCCCCCTCTCATCCCATCTATCCCCCTCTCATCCCATCTATCCCTCTCTCATCCCATCTATCCCTCTCTCATCCTCTATCCCCCTCTCATCCCATCTATCCCCCTCTCACCCCATCTATCCCCCTCATCCCATCTATCCCTCTCTCATCCCATCTATTCTTCTCTCATCCCATCTATCCCCCTCTCATCCCATCTATTCCTCTCTCATCCCATCTATCCCTCTCTCATCCCATCTTTTCCTCTCTCATCCTCTATCCCTCTCTCATCCCATCTACCCCTCTCTCATCCCATCTATCCCTCTCATCTCCTATCCCTCTCTCATCCCATCTATCCCTCTCTCATCCAATCTATCCCTCTCTCATCCCATGTTTTCCTCTCTCATCTCCTATCCCTCTCTCATCTCCTATCCCTCTCTCATCCCATCTAGCCCTCTCTCATCCCATCTATCCCTCTCTCATCCTCTATCCCTCTCTCATCCCATCTATCCCTCTCTCATCCCATCTATCCCGATCTCATCCCAAATATCCCGATCTCATCTCCTATCCCTCTCTCATCTCCTATCACTCTCTCATCTCCTATCCCTCTCTAATCCCAACTATCCCCCTCATCCTATCTATCCCTCTCTCATCCCATCTATCCCCCTCTCATCCCATCTATCCCCCTCTCATCCCATCTATCCATCTCTCATCCCATCTATCCCTCTCTCATCCCATCTATCCGTCTCTCAGCCCATCTGTCCCTCTCTCATCCCAGCTATCCCTCTCTCATCCCATCTATCCCTCTCTCATCCCATCTATCCCTCTCTCATCCTCTATCCCTCTCTCATCCTCTATCCATCTCTCATCCCATCTATCCCTCTCTCATCCCATCTATCCCATCTATCCCTCTCTCAGCCCATCTATCCCTCTCTCATCCCATCTATCCCTCTCTCATCCCATCTATCCCTCTCTCAGCCCATCTATCCCTCTCTCATCCTCTATCCCTCTCTAATCCTCTATCCCTCTCTCATCCTCTATCCCTCTCTCATCCCATCTATCCCGATCTCATCCTCTATCCCTCTCTCATCCCATTTATCCCTCTCTCATCTCCTATCCCTCTCTGATCTCCTATCCCTCTCTCATCCCATATATCCCTCTCTCATCCGATCTATCCCTCTCTCAACCCATCTATCCCTCTCTCATCCTCTATCCCTCTCTAATCCTCTATCCCTCTCTCATCCTCTATCCCTCTCTCATCCCATCTATCCCGATCTCATCCTCTATCCCTCTCTCATCCCATTTATCCCTCTCTCATCTCCTATCCCTCTCTGATCTCCTATCCCTCTCTCATCCCATATATCCCTCTCTCATCCGATCTATCCCTCTCTCAACCCATCTATCCCTCTCTCATCCTCTATCCCTCTCTCATCCCATCTACCCCCCTTTCATCCCATATATCCCACTCTCATCCCATCTATCCCTCTCTCATCTCCTATCCCCCTCTCATCCCATCTATCCCCCTCTCATCCCATCTATCCCCCTCTCATCCCATCTATCCCTCTCTCATCCCATCTATCCCTCTCTCATCCTCTATCCCCCTCTCATCCCATCTATCCCCCTCTCACCCCATCTATCCCCCTCATCCCATCTATCCCTCTCTCATCCCATCTATTCCTCTCTCATCCCATCTATCCCCCTCTCATCCCATCTATTCCTCTCTCATCCCATCTATCCCTCTCTCATCCCATCTTTTCCTCTCTCATCCTCTATCCCTCTCTCATCCCATCTACCCCTCTCTCATCCCATCTATCCCTCTCATCTCCTATCCCTCTCTCATCCCATCTATCCCTCTCTCATCCAATCTATCCCTCTCTCATCCCATGTTTTCCTCTCTCATCTCCTATCCCTCTCTCATCTCCTATCCCTCTCTCATCCCATCTATCCCTCTCTCATCCCATCTATCCCCCTCTCATCCCATCTATCCCTCTCTCATCCCATCTATCCCTCTCTCATCCCATCTATCCCTCTCTCTTCCCATCTATCCCTCTCTCATCCCATCTATCCCTCTCTCATCCCATCTATCCCTCTCTCATCCCATCTATCCCTCTCTCAGCCCATCTATCCCTCTCTCATCCTCTATCCCTCTCTAATCCTCTATCCCTCTCTCATCCTCTATCCCTCTCTCATCCCATCTATCCCGATCTCATCCTCTATCCCTCTCTCATCTCCTATCCCTCTCTCATCTCCTATCCCTCTCTCATCTCCTATCCCTCTCTCATCCCATATATCCCTCTCTCATCCGATCTATCCCTCTCTCAACCAATCTATCCCTCTCTCATCCTCTATCCCTCTCTCATCCCATCTATCCCCCTTTCATCCCATATATCCCACTCTCATCCCATCTATCCCTCTCTCATCCCATCTATTCCTCTCTCATCCTCTATCCCCCTCTCATCCCATCTATCCCCCTCTCATCCCATCTATCCCCCTCATCCCATCTATCCCTCTCTCATCCCATCTATTCCTCTCTCATCCCATCTATCCCTCTCTCATCCCATCTATCCCTCTCTCATCCCATCTATCCCTCTCATCTCCTATCCCTCTCTCATCCCATCTATCCCTCTCTCATCCAATCTATCCCTCTCTCATCCCATGTTTTCCTCTCTCATCTCCTATCCCTCTCTCATCTCCTATCCCTCTCTCATCCCATCTATCCCTCTCTCATCCCATCTATCCCTCTCTCATCCCATCTATCCCTCTCTCATCCCATCTATCCATCTCTCATCCCATCTATCCCTCTCTCTTCCCATCTATCCCTCTCTCATCCCATCTGTCCCTCTCTCATCCCATCTATCCCTCTCTCATCCCATCTATCCCTCTCTCAGCCCATCTATCCCTCTCTCATCCTCTATCCCTCTCTAATCCTCTATCCCTCTCTCATCCTCTATCCCTCTCTCATCCCATCTATCCCGATCTCATCCTCTATCCCTCTCTCATCCCATTTATCCCTCTCTCATCTCCTATCCCTCTCTCATCTCCTATCCCTCTCTCATCCCATATATCCCTCTCTCATCCGATCTATCCCTCTCTCAACCCATCTATCCCTCTCTCATCCTCTATCCCTCTCTCATCCCATCTATCCCCCTTTCATCCCATATATCCCACTCTCATCCCATCTATCCCTCTCTCATCCCATCTATCCCCCTCTCATCCCATCTATCCCCCTCTCATCCCATCTATCCCCCTCTCATCCCATCTATCCCTCTCTCATCCCATCTATTCCTCTCTCATCCTCTATCCCCCTCTCATCCCATCTATCCCCCTCTCATCCCATCTATCCCCCTCATCCCATCTATCCCTCTCTCATCCCATCTATTCCTCTCTCATCCCATCTATCCCCCTCTCATCCCATCTATTCCTCTCTCATCCCATTTATCCCTCTCTCATCCCATCTATCCCTCTCTCATCTCCTATCCCTCTCTCATCCCATCTTTTCCTCTCTCATCCTCTATCCCTCTCTCATCCCATCTACCCCTCTCTCATCCCATCTATCCCTCTCATCTCCTATCCCTCTCTCATCCCATCTATCCCTCTCTCATCCCATCTATCCCTCTCTCATCCCATCTATCCCGATCTCATCCTCTATCCCTCTCTCATCCCATTTATCCCTCTCTCATCTCCTATCCCTCTCTCATCTCCTATCCCTCTCTCATCCCATATATCCCTCTCTCATCCGATCTATCCCTCTCTCATCCCATCTATCCCTCTCTCATCCCATCTATCCCTCTCTCATCCTCTATCCCTTTCTCATCTTCTATCCCTCTCTCATCCCATATATCCCTCTCTCATCCCATCTATCCCTCTCTCATCCTCTATCCCTCTCTCATCTCCTATCCCTCTCTCATCCCATCTATCCCTCTCTCATCCCATCTTTCCCTCTCTCATCCTCTATCCCTCTCTCATCCAATCTATCCCTCTCTCATCCTCTATCCCTTTCTCATCTTCTATCCCTCTCTCATCCCATATATCCCTCTCTCATCCCATCTATCCCTCTCTCATCCTCTATCCCTCTCTCATCCCATCTATCCCTCTCTCATCCTCTATCCCTCTCTCATCCCGTCTATCCCTCTCTCATTTCCTATCCTTCTCTCATCCCATATATCCCTCTCTCATCCTCTATCCCCCTCTCATCCCATATACAGTGCCTTGCGAAAGTTTTCGGCCCCCTTGAACTTTGCGACCTTTTGCCACATTTCAGGCTTCAAACATAAAGATATAAAACTGTATTTTTTGTGAAGAATCAACAACAAGTGGGACACAATCATGAAGTGGAACGACATTTATTGGATATTTCAAACTTTTTTAACAAATTAAAAACTGAAAAATTGGGCGTGCAAAATTATTCAGCCCCCTTAAGTTAATACTTTGTAGCGCCACCTTTTGCTGCGATTACAGCTGTAAGTCGCTTGGGGTATGTCTCTATCAGTTTTGCACATCGAGAGACTGACATTTTTTCCCATTCCTCCTTGCAAAACAGCTCGAGCTCAGTGAGGTTGGATGGAGAGCATTTGTGAACAGCAGTTTTCAGTTCTTTCCACAGATTCTCGATTGGATTCAGGTCTGGACTTTGACTTGGCCATTCTAACACCTGGATATGTTTATTTTTGAACCATTCCATTGTAGATGTTGCTTTATGTTTTGGATCATTGTCTTGTTGGAAGACAAATCTCAGTCCCAGTCTCAGGTCTTTTGCAGACTCCATCAGGGTTTCTTCCAGAATGGTCCTGTATTTGGCTCCATCCATCTTCCCATCAATTTTAACCATCTTCCCTGTCCCTGCTGAAGAAAAGCAGGCCCAAACCATGATGCTGCCACCACCATGTTTGACAGTGGGTATGGTGTGTTCAGGGTGATGAGCTGTGTGGCTTTTACGCCAAACATAACGTTTTGCATTGTTGCCAAAAAGTTCAATTTTGGTTTCATCTGACCAGAGCACCTTCTTCCACATGTTTGGTGTGTCTCCCAGGTGGCTTGTGGCAAACTTTAAACAACACTTTTTATGGATATCTTTAAGAAATGGCTTTCTTCTTGCCACTCTTCCATAAAGGCCAGATTTGTGCAATATACGACTGATTGTTGTCCTATGGACAGAGTCTCCCACCTCAGCTGTAGATCTCTGCAGTTCATCCAGAGTGATCATGGGCCTCTTGGCTGCATCTCTGATCAGTCTTTTCCTTGTATGAGCTGAAAGTTTAGAGGGACGGCCAGGTCTTGGTAGATTTGCAGTGGTCTGATACTCCTTCCATTTCAATATTATCGCTTGCACAGTGCTCCTTGGGATGTTTAAAGCTTGGGAAATCTTTATGCATCCAAATCCGGCTTTAAACTTCTTCACAACAGTATCTCGGACCTGCCTGGTGTGTTCCTTGTTCTTCATGATGCTCTCTGCGCTTTTAACGGACCTCTGAGACTATCACAGTGCAGGTGCATTTATACGGAGACTTGATTACACACAGGTGGATTGTATTTATCATCATTAGTCATTTAGGTAAACATTGGATCATTCAGAGATCCTCACTGAACTTCTGGAGAGAGTTTGCTGCACTGAAAGTAAAGGGGCTGAATAATTTTGCACGCCCAATTTTTCAGTTTTTGATTTGTTAAAAAAGTTTGAAATATCCAATAAATGTCGTTCCACTTCATGATTGTGTCGCACTTGTTGTTGATTCTTCACAAAAAAAATCAGTTTTATATCTTTATGTTTGAAGCCTGAAATGTGGCAAAAGGTCGCAAAGTTCAAGGGGGCCGAGTACTTTCGCAAGGCACTGTATATCACTAGCCACTTTAAACAATGCTACCTTATATAATGTTACTTACCCTACATTATTCATCTCATATGCATACGTATATACTGTACTCTATATCATCGACTGTATCCTTATGTAATACATGTATCACTAGCCACTTTAACTATGCCACTTTGTTTACATACTCATCTCATATGTATATACTGTACTCGATACCATCTACTGTATCTTGCCTATCCTGCTCTGTACCATCACTCATTCATATATCCTTATGTACATATTCTTTATCCCCTTACACTGTGTACAAGACAGTAGTTTTGGAATTGTTAGTTAGATTACTTGTTGGTTATTACTGCATTGTCGGAACTAGAAGCACAAGCATTTTGCTACACTCGCATTAACATCTGCTAACCATGTGTATGTGAAAAATAAAATTTGATTGGATTTGATTTGATTTGATTTGATTTTGATTTTATCTGGATAAGGATGTTTTATTTAATGAGTCGGATGTGAAGGACATACTGTTCTTCCCCGACCCGGCCCAAATCCTGATAAACATTTCACATGTAACGACTACTTTTGTGTTTCAGGGAAAATGTATGGTGTAAAAAGTACATTATTGTCTTTAGAAATGTAGCAGAGTAAAAGTAAAAGTTATCAAAAATATATATAGTATTGTACAAATATCCCCAAAAACTACCCAAGTAGTGCTTTCTAGTATTTTTACTTAAGTTCTTTACTGCCATTAAAGACTGTATTATCTTATGTTTCACCAAACAAGGACATGGATAATATAGTTAGCTGGGTTTTCCACAGAGAACCATCCTCTGTATCGGCAGGACAGAACAGAGAGCCATCCTCTATCAGCATCAGCAGGACAGAACAGAGAGCCATCCTCTGTATCGGCAGGACAGAACAGAGAGCCATCCTCTGTATCGGCAGGACAGAACAGAGAGCCATCCTCTGTATCGGCAGGACAGAACAGAGAGCCATCCTCTGTATCGGCAGGACAGAGCAGAGAGCCATCCTCTGTATCGGCAGGACAGAACAGAGAGCCATCCTCTGTATCGGCAGGACAGAGCAGAGAGCCATCCTCTGTATCGGCAGGACAGAACAGAGAGTCATCCTCTGTATCGGCAGGACAGAACAGAGAGCCATCCTCTGTATCGGCAGGACAGAACAGAGAGCCATCCTCTCTATCGGCAGGACAGAACAGAGAGCCGTCCTCTGTATCGGCAGGACAGAACAGAGAGCCATCCTCTGTATCGGCAGGACAGAACAGAGAGCCATCCTCTGTATCGGCAGGACAGAGCAGAGAGCCATCCTCTGTATCGGCAGGACAGAACAGAGAGCCATCCTCTGTATCGGCAGGACAGAGCAGAGAGCCATCCTCTGTATCGGCAGGACAGAACAGAGAGTCATCCTCTGTATCGGCAGGACAGAACAGAGAGCCATCCTCTGTATCGGCAGGACAGAACAGAGAGCCATCCTCTCTATCGGCAGGACAGAACAGAGAGCCGTCCTCTGTATCGGCAGGACAGAACAGAGAGCCATCCTCTGTATCGGCAGGACAGAACAGAGAGCCATCCTCTGTATCGGCAGGACAGAGCAGAGAGCCATCCTCTGTATCGGCAGGACAGAACAGAGAGCCATCCTCTGTATCGGCAGGACAGAACAGAGAGCCATCCTCTGTATCGGCATCAGCAGGACAGAACAGAGAGCCATCCTCTGTATCAGCATCAGCAGGACAGAACAGAGAGCCATCCTCTGTATCGGCAGGACAGAACAGCAGCTTCTGGTAAAATCAGTGGGGGTGGTCTGTGTGTCTTTAGCGATCACCAATACTGTATTAAGGAAGTCTCTAGGTTTTTCTCACCCGAGGTAGAGTAGCTCATGATAAGCTGTAGACCACATTATTTACCAAGAGAGTTTTCATCTATATTCTCTTCCTATCTGTCTGTTTACCACCATAAACCGATACTGGCACTAAGACATTACTCAACAAGCAGTATAAGGCCATAAGCAAACAAGATAATGCTCATCCAGAAGAGGCGGTAGTCATTTAGTCAGGTTCGTGTTCATGGGCACAGGGACTATGGTGGTCTGGTTGAAACATTGTTGGTATTACAGACTAGGTCAGGGAGAGGTTGAAAATGTCAGTGAAGACACTTGCCAGTGGGTCAACGCATGCTCGGCGTACACGTCCTGGTAATCCGTCTGGCCCCGTGGCCTTGAGAATGTTGACCTGTTTACAGGTCTTACTCACATTGGCTGTGGAGAGCGTGATCACACAGTTATCCGGAACAGCTGATGCTCTCATGCATGCTTCAGTGTTGCTTGCCTCGAAGCGAGCATAGAAGTAATTTAGCTCCTCTGGTTGGCTCGTGTCACTGGGCAACTTGGAGCTGTGCTTCCCTTTGCAGTCTGTAATAGTTTGCCCTGCAACATCCCTTATTTCTCTGACTAGTTATGTGGCACACTGCTTCTGTGTCTGACTAGTTCTGTGGTTCTCGAATGAGAACTAGTCTGGTTTTGTGATTGGACATTAACGTTTTCATTAAGAACTAAAGACTTTATTAAGGCCAGCCTTTATCATTTAATTGAGCTGTTGGATTAAAGGTGGTGTCCAAAAGACACACAGGTTCAGAGAAGTGGAGGAATTCACTCTGAATAACTGAAGTTTACAATTTAATCCACTTCCTGTTGAGCAGCTGTATAATGTGGGACAGTTTCACAGACACAGATGAAGCCTAGTGCTGGACTAAAAATGTATTTCTTTATTCATATACTATATGTACAAAAGCATGTGGAAACCCCTTCAAAATTTGTGGATTTGGCTATTTCAGCCACACTCATTGCTGACAGGTGTTTTTTCAATTGAGCTCTCAGCCATGACAAACACTGGCAATAGATTTGCCTTACGGACTTTCAACGTGGCACTGTCGTAGGATGCCACCTTTTCAAAAAGTCAGTTCATCAAATTTCTGCCCTGTTAGAGCTGCCCCGGCCATCTGTATGTGCTGTTATTGTGCAGTGGAAACGTCTAGGAGCAACAACGTCTCAGCCACGAAGTGGTAGTCCACACAATCTCACAGAACGGGACTGCAGAGTGTTGAAGCGTATAGTGTGTAAAAATCGTATGTCCTCGGTTGCAGCACACACAACCAAGTTTCTGCTTCTGGAAGCAAAGTCAGCATAAGAACTGTTCGTCATGAGCTTCATGAAATGGGTTTCTATGGCCGAGCAGCCGCACACAAGCCTAAGATCACCATGAGTCCTATTGGTTTCTGGAGCAGTGGAAATGCCTTCTCTGGAGTGATGACTCACGCTTCACCATCTGGTAGTCCGACAGATGAATCTGGGTTTGATGTTGTAATTTTACCGCCATTTTTGTGATATACCAATTGGTAGTTATGTTGTGTTGTCTCATCGCTGCAACTCCCCAAAGGGCTCAGGAGAGGTGAAGGTCTGGTCATGCATCCTCTGAAACAGCCAAGTCGTGCTGCTCACAGGAAGCCGTACCAATACTTAGGAGGAAACACAGTTCAACTGACAACTGAAGTCAGCTTGACGACGCCCGGCCCGGCCACAAGAAAGTTGCTAGAGTGTGATGAGCCGGACAAACCCTCCCCTAAGCTGGACGACGCTGAGCCAATTGTACGCAGTCCTAATGGCTGTAGTGATACCTCAGCACAGCATTGTCGTGCCGTAGAACACTTGGGAAGCAGCGTGGAGGAGTAAAAAAAGGATCTGGGATTGTTTTTCATAGTTCAGACCAGGCCCCTTAGTTCCAGGGAAGGGAAATAGATGATTCTGTGCTTCCAACTTTGTGGTAACAGTTTGGGAAAGGCTCTTTCCTGTTTCAGCATGACAATGCATCCGTACGTACACAAAGCGAGGTCCATACAGAAATGGTTTGTCGAGATAAGTGTGGAACAACTTGACTGTCCTGCACAGATCCTTGACCTCTACCCCATCAAAAACCTTTCGGATTAATTGGAATGCCGACTGTGAGACAGGCCTAATCCCCCAACGTCCGTGCCTGACCTCAGTAATGCTCTTGTGGTTGAATGGAAGCAAGTCCCTGAAGCAATGTTCCAACATCTAGTGGAAGGCCTTCCCAGAAGAGTGGAGGCTGTTACAGCAGCAAAGTGGGGACCAAATCCATATTAATGCCCATGATTTTAGAATGAGATGTTTGACGAGCAGGTGTCCACATACTACTCCAGGACTTGACTTATCTGGGTCTGGGAAACCAGCCCTACATTTAGTTGTGGGACAAACTGAGGACATGGAAATTACTGCAGTGAGACCAGTTCCCTAACCCTGTCTCCGTCCTCCAATCATCAAATAGGGAATTTAGTGAATTTCCATTATTTAGATATGTAATTAGCACTGTGAGTACACACTGTGGAGAAATCCATAATTAAAACGTGTTTGAGATTACCCAAACACTGTGTATGGAGAGCTAGATGTTAGCATTTTGGCACAATGACAATTATGATTTAAGATTTTGCTTGAGAAACGCTGTCTGATCTTCCACAAAATGAAGACGTCAGATATACATTGTTACAACTGAATACTGATTCTATGGATATAGGACATGGAGCTGCCTTCTAGAATTACATACGTGTGACCATTTAAAAGTAAAATGTTGAAAATGTCCCGGTTCTTCAAAGATACACGATTGAAGGAAAGCGAGGTAAATGAATAAACCAGAGTGATTAAGTTGTGTTGGGTAAACACAATTTGTAACCTACACTTCTATTTCTCAGTTGGATCCATTATTCATAAAACGGATTATTATTTTATGAGACTCCTCATTATTCATGATTATTCATGAGGTTCCGTGAAAAGTAGGACACATAGAGAAAGAGGAGAGAGAGGGGAGAGAAAGAGAGGAGAGAGAGGAGAGAAAGAGAGGAAAGAGAGGAGAGAAAGAGAGGAGAAAAAGAGGAAGGAGAGAGGAGAGGACAGAGAAGAGAGAAGAGAGAGAGCGGAGAGAGAGAGAGGAGACAAGAGAGAG
This sequence comes from Oncorhynchus clarkii lewisi, assembly GCF_045791955.1. Taxonomy (NCBI): domain Eukaryota; kingdom Metazoa; phylum Chordata; class Actinopteri; order Salmoniformes; family Salmonidae; genus Oncorhynchus; species Oncorhynchus clarkii. The sequence goes on along the minus strand of NC_092158.1, from coordinate 2,630,347 downwards.
GAGAGGACAGAGGAGATAAGAGAGAAGAGAGAGAGCAGAGAGAGGAGAGCGAGGAAAAGAGAGAGGACAGGACAGGACAGAGGAGAGATAAGAGAAGAGAAAGAGCGGAGAGAGAGATGATAAAGAAGAGAGAGGAGAGAGAGAAAAAGAGGAGAGAGAAGAAAAGAGAGAGGACAGAGAGGAGAGATATGGGAAGAGAGAAGAGAGAGCGGAGAGAGAAGAGATAGGAGAAAGGAGAGACGAGAGGACAGCAGAGAGGATAGAGGGGACAGAGAAGAGAGAGATGAGAGCGAAGATAGAGAAGAGAGAAGAGAAGAGAGACAGGAGAGAGGGTGGCAGGTAGCCTAGTTGTTAGAGCGTTGGACTAGTAACCGGAAGGTTGCAAGTTCAAACCCCCGAGCTGACAAGGTACAAATCTGTCGTTCTGCCCCTGAACAGGCAGTTAACCCACTGTTCCTAGGCCGTCATTGAAAATAAGAATTTGTTCTTAACTGACTTGCCTAGTTAAATAAAGGTAAAAAAAAGAAGAACAAAAAGAGAGGGTATGGAGAGTAGAGAGAGGAGAGAGAAAGGGAGCAGAGAGAGGAGGAGCGAGAGAGAGGAGCGAGACAGACGAGAGAGAGATGGGCCATAAACAGAACAGAAGAATACCAGAAAACAACCTGTAACCAAAATATTCCCAAATAATTGCGGAGTCCATAAACACAAACAACTTCTGGCAAAATTAGCGATACAAAATGTTGACATATGGACAACCCATTTTAAAACACTGTTCAAATTGACACAAACGCAGAACAATGCACAATTCCTGAGAAGTTGAATGGATTAGAAAAAGCTATAGGACAATCAAAATCCACTGGACTCCCCAATTACTGACCAGGAGCTCTATAAGAAACTAAACTATTACTGACCAGGAGCTCTATAAGAAACTAAACAATTACTGACCAGGAGCTCTATAAGAAACTAAACTATTACTGACCAGGAGCTCTATAAGAAACTAAACTATTACTGACCAGGAGCTCTATAAGAAACTAAACTATTACTGACCAGGAGCTCTATAAGAAACTAAACTATTACTGACCAGGAGCTCTATAAGAAACTAAACAATTACTGACCAGGAGCTCTATAAGAAACTTCAGGCTCTCAAATTTAAAAAAGCATGTGGACTTGATGGTATCCTAAATGAGATGCTCAAACTCACTAGTGTAACATTTCAGTCGGCTGTATTAAAACAGTTTAATTTGATCCTAAGTGTAGGTTATTTCCCTGACATCTGGAATCAAGGACTCATGACCCCAATCTTTAAGAACGGAGACAAATTTGACCCGAACAATTACAGAAGCATTTGTGTGAACAGTAACCTGGGGAAGGTTTTCTGTAGGATTATAAATGTACGAGTTCTAAACTTCCTTAATAAGCACAATGTCTTGAGTAAAATAAAATTTGGATTTATACCAAAACATGACACGACCGCTCATATCTACGCCAAAATAATAACACAACGTACACTTGCTTTATCGACTTTCAAAAAGCGTTTGATTCTATTTGGCATACAGGACTGTTCTACACAGTTATTGAAAGTGTGTAGGGGGTAAAACGTATGACATAATTAAATCAATGTATAATCAATGTATACTTGCAATACGTGCAGCATTAAAATTGGCAAGAAAATAACAGAATTCTTTAACCAGGGGCGGGGACTTCGCCAGGGTTGCAATCTGAGCCCTGGACTCTTCAATATTTACATCAACGAATTGGCCACAATTCTATAAAAACCCTTAGCCCCTGGTGTTAGTCTCCACAATTCAGAGGTTAAATGCCTACTCTTCGCAGATGACCTATGCCTGCTGTCACCCACAGCACATGGCCTACAGCAGAGCCTGGACCTGCTAGAGCAATACTGCCAGACCTGGGCCCTGGCAGTAAAAAAAGACTAAAATAATGATTTTCCAGAGAAGATCCAGATCTCAGGGAATTAGAAGTTATCAATTGGTACAAAATATATAGAGTACTGCACACACTACAATACTTAGGTTTAAAAATAAGCTCAACTGGACACCTTAATGAGGCAGTGAATGAATGGCAGTTAATGGCATTCTACGCCATTAAAAAAAACAAATTAAAATTGAAATACCTATTAAAATGTGGCTAAAACTTATTGAATGTGTCATGGAACCAATTGCACTTTATGTCAGCGAGGTGTGGGGTCTACTTGCAAAACAAGATTTCACCAAAAGGGACAAACACCCCATTGAAACCCTGCATGCAGAGTTCTGTAAGATTCTACTACGTGTCCAGAGGAAAACTACAAACAATGCCTGCAGGGCAGAATTAGGCCAATATCCACTAATAATAAAAACTCAAAAAAGTGCAATTACGTTTTGGAAAGATCTAAAATACAGTGACCCCCTCTCATATCATTACCAAGCCCTGCAATGCCAAGAGCTGAGCAAAGAAAAGAGTCCCCTCATCCAGCTGGTCCTGGGGCTGAGTTCACAAACCTGTTCTACTAACACACTGAAGCCTCAGTCCCCTCATCCTGCTGGTCCTGGGGATGCGTTCACAAACCTGTTCTACTAACACACTGAAGCCTCAGTCCCCTCATCCAGCTGGTCCTGGGGCTGAGTTCACTAACCTGTTCTACTAACACACTGAAGCCTCAGGACCAGAACATCCAATCAATCAGAATAAAACTAATTACAACACAGTCAAAATAAAACTACATTACTTATTGGGAAACACAAACACAAAGCAAAATGCAGTCCTATCGGGCCCTAAACCGACAGTACACTGTGGCTAACTACTTGACCATGGTTACTGATCAAAACCTTAAAAAAAACATGACAAAGTATAGGCTCAGTGAGCACAGCCTTGCCATTGACAAGGGTAGACACAAGAAAACCTGGCTCCCTGTAGAGGAAAGGCTGTGCAACCACTGCACAACAGCAGAACCTGAGACAGAACTGCATTTCCTGACAAAATAGTAAAAAAATATAAAACAATTAGAGTGTCATTTCTCAAAATTTGAAACCCTTATTCAAGGACTACATTGCTACCTGCCCTAAGATGAGGGACAGTGTCTGACAGACAAATCAACCTGCACATGTCCTCTGCTGTATGCTTATTGTTATTGTTGAATGTATGGTTATTTTGATCCTTTGGTTATTGTTGTTACTGTTGTCCTGTTGACAATTTTGATTCTTATTCTTTTCATAATGTAAATATCCAAGAGATTTTTCAGGATGTTTTTACAAAAATATAGATTTAGAGTTAAATAAACTTGGATCTGTTTTCAGGAACATAAATCACCAGGACATATACAGTATACTACCCTCTACAACATAACCTTCACTATGTCACCAGGACATATACAGTATACTACCCTCTACAACATAACCTTCACTATGTCACCAGGACATATACAGCATGCTACCCTCTACAACATAACCTTCACTCCAAATTAAAACTCCCAGCCTACAACCTTATTTTGGACAAAATTAGCGGGAAGAATTCCTACTACCAAAGATTCTTATTTCCAAGCTATACAGCTCTGGCAAACAAACAACAGAAACCTGAAAACACCATCCAACCTGGAACTGAGTAATGTTTAGTCTGAAGGAAAATACATTTTAAATACATTACAATTATATATTTTACTTTATAAAGACTGAGTGCTCAGTTACCAAGCTTGCTAGGACTGCTGCACCTTCTTCATGATGCTGTCTGTGTGAGTGGACCAATTCAGTTTGTCTGTGATGTGTATGCCGAGGAACTTAAAACTTGCTACCCTCTCCGCTACTGTTCCATCGATGTGGATAGGGGGGTGCTCCCTCTGCTGTTTCCTGAAGTCCACAATCATCTCCTTAGTTTTGTTGACGTTGAGTGTGAGGTTATTTTCCTGACACCACACTCCGAGGGCCCTCACCTCCTCCCTGTAGGTGGTCTCGTCATTGTTGGTAATCAAGCCTACCACTGTTGTGTCGTCCGCAAACTTGATGATTGAGTTGGAGGCGTGCGTGGCCACGCAGTCGTGGGTGAACAGGGAGTACAGGAGAGGGCTCAGAACGCACCCTTGTGGGGCCCCAGTGTTGAGGATCAGCGGGGAGGAGATGTTGTTGCCTACCCTCACCACCTGGGGGCGGCCCGTCAGGAAGTCCAGTACCCAGTTGCACAGGGCGGGGTCGAGACCCAGGGTCTCGAGCTTGATGACGAGCTTGGAGGGTACTATGGTGTTGAATGCCGAGCTGTAGTCAATGAACAGCATTCTCACATAGGTATTCCTCTTGTCCAGATGGGTTAGGGCAGTGTGCAGTGTGGTTGAGATTGCATCGTCTGTGGACCTATTTGGGTGGTAAGCAAATTGGAGTGGGTCTAGGGTGTCAGGTAGGGTGGAGGTGATATGGTCCTTGACTAGTCTCTCAAAGCACTTCATGATGACGGAAGTGAGTGCTACGGGGCGGTAGTTGTTTAGCTCAGTTACCTTAGCTTTCTTGGGAACAGGAACAATGGTGGCCTTCTTGAAGCATGTGGGAACAGAGGACTGGTATAGGGATTGATTGAATATGTCCGTAAACACACCGGCCAGCTGGTCTGCGCATGCTCTGAGGGCGCGGCTGGGGATGCCGTCTGGGCCTGCAGCCTTGCGAGGGTTAACACGTTTAAATGTCTTACTCACCTCGGCTGCAGTGAAGGAGAGACCGCATGTTTTCGTTGCAGGCCGTGTCAGTGGCACTGTATTGTCCTCAAAGCGGGCAAAAAAGTTATTTAGTCTGCCTGGGAGCAAGACATCACTATTATATTATCCTACGTTCCTTTCACATTTCCACAAACTTCAAAGTGTTTCCTTTCAAATGGTACCAAGAATATGCATATCCTTGCTCCAGGGCCTGAGCTACAAGCAGTTAGATTTGGGTATCTCATTCTTGGTGAAATTTGACAAAAAGGCCAGTCATTTCAGGTCCAGTACTGGGCCACGGTTGTGAAAGATTCAGCAGACTGCTGGCATTACACATCTGGCTAAAAGACTACTGTAGCTCTGCTGGAGTCACTTTTAAAGACAACGTTGACACCTTCTGGAAACAGAAGATACTCTACAGGAATGACGGAGTCCATCCAAATCATCTTGGCTCCTCGACTCTGTCCACGCATTTCAAGGTTGCGTTGAAACAATGACTTATTAATGACCATAGACCAGCTCAGTTAATCCCTACCATTGTGAGAATGAGTTGTCAAAATGTACGTTATCCTAGGGGCGTTGGCATACACAATATAAGTAACTTAATTTATGTCTGAAACTCACTTAGATAAGACATTTGATGACACCGTGGTAGCAATACAGTGCTTTGCAAAAGTATTCATCCCCCTTGGCATTTCTTCTATTTTGTTGCTTTACAACCTGTCATTTAAATGGATTTTTATTTGGATTTCAAGTAATGGACATACACAAAATAGTCCAGAATGGTGAAGTGAAATGAAAAACAAAACTTCTTTCAAGAAAAAAATAAATAAATAAAAACTGAAAAGTGATGCGTGCTGTATGTATTCACCCCCTTTGCTATGCTGCCCCTAAATAATATCTGGTGCAACCTATTACATTCAGAAGTCACATAATTAGTTAAATAATGTCCACCTGTTCGCAATCTACAGTCATAAATAGCTCCTCCACCCTTTTTCCTCTCTCTCTACCCTACTGATGTGAAATTTGATAACCCCTTGGTTAACATAGAGATTCTGGGAACATCAGAAGGTGGGGGGAAATGAACTATATTCTGGTAATCCGACCAATTGAACATATGCGGTGGTACTTAAGTTGTATTACAAAAGTAGTTTGAAATATTTTGGCAAAGTTTATAGGCAACTTTTGAAATATTTTGTAGTGACGTTGCGTTTTTTGGAAGCTGTTTTTTTCTGGATCAAACACGCTTTATAAATGGACATTTTGGATATATATGGACGGAATTAATCGAAAAAAAGGACCAATTGTGATGTTTATGGGACATATTGGAGTGCCAACAAAAGAAGCTCGTCAAAGATATTGCATGTTTTATATTTTATTTCTATGTTTTGAGTAGCGCCTGCAGGGTTAAAACATGCTACCCTCTTTGTTTACTGCTGGTGCTATCATCAGATAATAGCTTCTTATGCTTTCGCCGAAAAGCCTTTTTGAAATCTGACATGTTGTCTGGATTCACAACGAGTGTATCTTTAATTTGATTGAATTTAATGAAAGTTAGATTTTTATAGTATTTTATTTGAATCTGGCATTTTCCCTGGCAATTGGCCAAGTGGGACATTTGCATCCAAAAACAAATGCCCCAAACACGGGGACTAAAACAGTCCAGCAAAACCCACGAACAGGGAAAAAACACGTTCACCTCAAACGTGCACAAATGTTACGCAAACAATCCCGCACAAAGAGCAGGATGGATAATAAAGCCCAACTAATCACCAAAATACATAATAGGTGTAACCAATAAACAGACAAGGAGGAGGAGGAAAGAATCAGTGGCAGCTAGTAGGCCGGCGACGACTACGGCGAGCGCCACCCGAACGGGAAGGGGAGCCACCCTCGGTAGGAGTCGTGACAAGAACGTGTAGAGCCCAGAGTTGATTATCCCTTACATATTAAAGTATATTTTGAATAATAAGTACAATTACAGCATAAAAATATATCTAACCCTAAACCCCTATACCCAGCTACCTAACCCCTATATCCAGCTACCTAACCCCCAAAGCCAGCTACCTAACCCCTATACCCAGCTACCTAACACCTATATCCAGCTACCTAACCCCCATAGCCAGCAACCTAAACACTTCACCCAGCTACCTAACACCTTTACCCAGCTACCTAACACCTATACCCATCTACCTAAACCCTTTACCCAGCTACCTAACCCCTATACCCAGCTACCTAACCCCTATACCCAGCTACCTAACACATATACCCAGCTACCTAAACCCTTTACCCAGCTATATAACACCTATACCCAGCTACCTAACCCCTTACCCAGCTACCTAACACCTATACCCAGCTACCTAAACCCTTTACCCAGCTACCTAACACCTTTACCCAGCTACCTAAACCCTTTACCAAGATACCTAACCCCTATACCCAGCTACCTAACACCTATATCCAGCTACCTAACCCCCATAGGCAGCAACCTAATCACTTTACCCAACTACCTAACCCCTATACCCAGCTACCTAACCCCTATACCCAGCTACCTAACCCCTATTACCAGCTACCTAACACCTATACCCAGTTATATAACACATTCATTCAGCAATCAAATAACCCAATACAGAGTAATACTTTGGACATGTGAATAAACATCAGACCCTTTCCCAATACAGAGTCAAATCAAATAAAATCAAATGCTATTGGACACATACACGTGTTTAGCAGATGTTATTGTGAGTGTAGCGAATGCTTGTGTTTCTATCTCCGACAGTGCAGCAATATCTAACATGTAATGTCTAACAATTTCACAATATATACACAATACACACACATATAAGTAAGAATATATAAATATATGGACGAGCAATGTCAGAGCGGTATAGACTAAGATACATTAGACCAGTATAGAATACGGTATATACAAATGAGATGAGTAATGCAAGATATGTAAACATCATTATTAAAGTGACAAGGTTTCCTTTTAATAAAGAGGCCAGTGATTTAAAGTCTATGTATATAGGCAGCAGCCTCTATGTGCTAGTGATGGCTATTTAACAGTCTGATGGCCTTGAGATAAAAGCTGTTTTTCAGTCGCTCAGTCCCAGCTTTGATGCACCTGTACTGACCTCACCTTCTGGATGCTAGTGGGGAGAACAGGCCGAGCATCGGGTGGTTGTTGTCCTTGATGATCTTTTTGGCCTTCCTGTGACATTGGGCGCTGTAGGTGTCCTGGAGGGCAGGTAGTTTGCCCCGGTGATGCGTTGGGCACCGCACCACCCTCTGGAGAGTCCTGCGATTGCGGGTGGTGCGGTTGCCGTACCAAGCGGTGGTACAGCCTGATAGGACGCTCTCAATTGTGCATCTGCAAAAGTTTGTGAGGGTTTTAGGTGCCAAGCCAAAAATGTTCAGCCTCCTGAGGTTTTAGCGGTGCTTTTGCACCTTCTTCACCACGCTGTCTGTGTGGGTGGACCATTTCAGATTGTTAGTGATGTGGGTGCAGAGGAACTTGAAGCTTTCCACTTTCTCTACTGCGGTCCCGTCTATGTGGATAGGGGCGTGCTCCCTCTGCTGTTTCCTGAAGTCCACGATCATCTCCTTTGTTTTGTTGATGTTGAATGAGAATTTTTCTTCCTGGCAACACACTAACAGAGCCCTCACCTCCTCCCTGTAGGTGGTCTCGTCATTGTTGGTAATCAAGCCTACTACTGTTGTCTCGTCTGCAAACTTGATGATTGAGTTGGAGGTGTTCTTGGCCACGCAGTCATGTGTGAACAGGGAGTACAGGAGGGGGCTGAGCACGCACCCTTGTGGGGCCCCACAGCTGAGGATCAGTGAAGTGGAGGTGTTGTTTCCTACCTTCAACACCTGGGGGCGGCCCGTCATGAAGTCCAGAACCCAGTTGCACAGGGTGGGGTTCAGACCCAGGGCCTCGAGCTTAATGATGAGCTTTGAGGGTACTATGGTGTTGAATGCAGAGCTATAGCCAATGAACAATATTCTTACAGAGGAATTCCTCTTGTCCAGATGGGATAGGGCAGTGTGCAGTGTGATTGCAATTGCATTGTTTGTGGATCTTTGCAAATTAAGTGGGTCAAGGGTGACAGGTAAGGTAGAAGTGATATGATCCTTGACTAGTTTCTCAAAGTACTTCATGATGACAGAAGTGAGTGCTATGGGGCGATAGTCATTTAGTTCAGTTACCTTTGCTTTCTTGGGTACAGGAACAATGGTGACCATCTTGAAGCATGTGGGGACAGCAGACTGGGATAGGGAGAGATTGAATATGTCCATAAACACACCAGCTAGCTGGTCTGGGGACATGAATAGCATTGCAGTCTGGGCCGGCAGCCTTGCGAGGATTAACACGCTTAAATGTCTAATTGACTTCTGCCATGGAGAAGGAGAGCCCACAGTCCTTGGTAGTTGCACTGTGTTATACTCAAAGCGGACGACATGTTTAGCTTATTTGGAAGAAAGACGTCGGTGTCGACGACCTTGCTGGTTTTCCTTCTGTAGTCCGTGATTGGCTGTAGACCCTGTCACATACATCTCGTGTCTGCTGTTGAATTACGAATCCATTTAGTCTCTATACTGACATTTCGCTTGTTTGATTGCCTTACGGAAGGAATAACTACACTGTTTGTATTCAACCATATTCCCAGTTACCTCGCCGTGGTTAAATGCGATGGCTTGCTCTTTCAGTTTTGCGTGAATGCTGCCATCTATCCATGGTTTCTGGTTCGGGTAGGTTTAAGTCACAGTGGCTGCAACATCTCCTATACACTTCCTGATGAACTCAGTCACTGTATCAGTATATTCGTAGATATTTTTCTCTGAAGCTACCCAGAACGTATCCCAGTCGGCGTAATGAAAACAATTTTGAAGCGTGGATTCCGATTGGTCAGACCAGCGTTGAATAGTCCTTAGCACGGGTACTTGCTGTTTAGAGTTTCTGCCTATAGGAAGGGAGGAGCAAATTGGAGGGCGAGTACTACAGTCGATATGTTGATAGGACTTTGGCAGCCTTTTCCTCAAATTATCTTTGTTAAAATCCCCCACTACAATAAATGCAGCCTCAGGATATATGGTTTCCAGTTTACATAAAGTCCAGTGAAGTTCTTTGAGGGCCGTTTTGGTTTCGGCTTGAGGGGGAATATACACAGCCGTGACATTAACCAAAGAGAATTCTCTTGGGAAATTCTACGGTCTGCATTTGATTGTGAGGTATTCTAGGTTGGGATAACAAAAGGATTTGAGAAATATCATTTGAGAAATATAATTTGCCGGTAGGAACTCAGTGAACAGAAAGAGACCAAAAAAATAACAATCTGAACTGTTCGTCCTCGGGGTTTTGCCTGCTACATAAGTTCTGTTATACTCACAGACATGAATCGAACAGTTTTAGAACCTTCAGTGTTTTCTATCCAAATCTACTAATACTATGCATATCTTATATTCTTGGCATGAGTAGCAGGAAGTTGAAATTGGGCACGCTACTTATCCAAAAGTGAAAATGCTGCCCCCTATAAAGAAGTTAATTGGGGCTAGGGGACAGAATTTTCACTTTTGGATAAATAGCGTGCCCAATTTTAACTTCCTGCTACTCATGCCAAGAATATAAGATATGCATTTTATTCATAGATTTGGATAGAAAACTAAAACTGTTTGAATCATGCCTGTGAGTATAACAGAACTTATGTAGCAGGCAAAACCCAGAGGTTATTCCTTTGTGCAATGAAGAGGTAGGCCAACTCGGAACTGGGTGAGTTGCACAAGACGTGAAAAGCACCACTGGTTTGTTTTCATTCCTGTATTGGACACAGATTGTCTACAATTTGATTGATCATTAAGCTTTGAAAATACCTTAAAGACCACTACCCTGAACTCTCTGTTTCCTGCGCCTGACTTCGCACCCACTATACTCAGGTGGTTACAGTTCTATGGAAAATTATGAACGAGATGGAAGGTGTGTTCCACGACGCGCTGGCGGAGTTGAAATAACATACCACGGAGCGGCATTATCTTCCAGAGAACGCAAAGAGCCCCGAGTTTCCTTAATTGAAAACATTTGCCCAGAGAAATGTGTTTATTTGCCGGTAGAAATGTGTTCAACATCCACTGAAGCCACTGAAGTTTACATGATAACTACAGTACTTTCCTTGGTAACCAAACAAACATACATTCTAGTTTAGCTAACAAAACCATCAATCCTTGCTTGCTGTTACAAAAATCTATCACACTTCCTGCTCTGTTACTAACATTACACTTCCTACTCTGTTACTAACTTCACACTTCCTGTCCTGTTACTAACATCACACTTCCTACTCTGTTACTAACATCACACTTCCTGCCCTGTTACTAACATCACACTTCCTACTCTGTTACTAACATCACACTTCCTGCTCTGTTACTAACATCACACTTCCTGCTCTGTTACTAACATCACACTTCCTGCTCTGTTACTAACATCACACTTCTTGCTCTGTTACTAACATCACACTTCCTGCCCTGTTACTAACATCACACTTCCTGCCCTGTTACTAACATCACACTTCCTACTCTGTTACTAACATCACACTTCCTACTCTGTTACTAACATCACACTTCCTGCTCTGTCACTAACATCACACCTCCTACTCTGTTACTAACATCACACTTCCTGCCCTGTTACTAACATCACACTTCCTGCTCTGTTACTAACATCACACTTCCTGCTCTGTTACTAACTTCACACTTCCTGCTCTGTTGCAAAGTCCCGGTGTTCTGTTGAGTGTGTGTGTGTGTGTGTGTGTGTGTGTGTGTGTGTGTGTGTGTGTGTGTGTGTGTGTGAGAGAGAGAGAGCATGTGGTTAGTGTGGAGCTAACTGGAGCTCTCCTTTTTAATGAAGCTGCCATCAACTGGGATGACAGTACAGGCACCGGCTTACTGCATTATGGAGGTTTGGTCTGTCTCTCTCTCTAGCTAGTCCTTCTCCCTCTCCCTCTAGCTAGTCCCTCTCCCTCTCCCTCTAGCTAGTCCTTCTCCCTAGTCCCTCTCCCTCTCTCTGTCTCTCTCTCTGTCTCTCTCTCTCTCTCTCTCTCTCTCTCTGTCTCTCTCTCTCTCTCTCTCTGTCTCTCTCTCTGTCTCTCTCTCTCTGTCTCTCTCTCTCTCTCTCTGTCTCTCTCTCTCTGTCTCTCTCTCTCTCTCTCTCTCTCTCTCTCTCTCTCTCTCTCTCTCTCTGTCTCTCTGTCTCTCTCTCTCTCTCTCTGTCTCTCTCTCTCTCTCTCTCTCTCTCTCTCTCTCACTCTTTCTTTCTCTGTCTCCTCCTACAGGAAGAGATGGGTTATGCAGATGAAGCAGTGTATTGTGTATGTTAGAGCATCAGCATGGCATCATTGTGTGTCTGTTTTACAGTGAGTCAGTGAGTCAGTGATTCAGTAAGCCAGTGAATCGGTGAGTTAGTGAGCCATTGAGCCAGTGAGTCAGTGATTCAGTGATAGGGTTCTATAGGGCTCTGGTCTAAAGTAGTGCACTATATAGGGAATCTGGTTCTATAGGGCTCTGGTCTAAACTAGTGCATTATATAGGGAATAGGGTTCTATAGGGCTCTGGTCTAAAGTAGTGCACTGTTCAGGAACAGTTTATTACTGGCCACGCATTCCAAAACAGACTGCAACTCTTTGCTTGTTATGGCTGGGGGCAGTATTGAGTAGCTTGGATGAATAAGGTGCCCAGAGTAAACTGCCTGCTACTCAGTCCCTGAAATCTGAGGTTTGTAGTTTTTCAACTCTTGAAATGCACAGTGTCTATGCACAGTGTCTATCGGGGCAAATTGCACTAAGGCTTCCACTAGATGTCAACAGTCTTTAGAACCTTTTTGATGCTTCTACTGTGAAGGAGGGGGGAACGAGGGCTCTTTGAGTGAGAGGTCTGCCAGAGAGCCACGAGCTGGCCACGCTCGTTTACGTGAGAGTTAGCTTGAGTTCCATTGTATTTCTGAAGACAAAGGAATTCTCCGGTTGATTTATGTTAAAAACATCCTAAAGATTGATTCTATTTATTTTACTAGGCAAGTCAGTTAAGAACAAACTGTCATTTTCAATGACGGCTAGGAACTGTGGGTTAACTGCCTTGTTCAGGGGCAGAACCACAGATTTGTACCTTGTCAGCTCAGGGATTTGCACTTGCAACCTTTCTAGACCAACGCTCTAACCACTATGCTACCCTGCCGCCCCTATACATCGTTTGACATGTTTCTACGGACTGTAACGGAACTTTTTGACTTTTCGTCTGATCGCGCCTCATGGATTTGGATTACTGGGCTAAACTTGTGAACAAAAAGGAGGTATTTGGACATAAATTATTACATTATCAAACAAAACAAACATTTGTTGTGGAACTGGGATTCCTGGGAGTGCATTCTGATGAAGATCATCAAAGGTAAGTGAATATTTATAATGCTATTTCTGACTTCTGTAGAATACACAACATGGTGGATATCTGTTTGGGTTGTTATTGTCTCTGAGCGCCGTTCTCAGATTATAGCATGGTGTCCTTTTTCCGTAAAGTTTTTTTGAAATCTGACACAGCGGTTGCATTAAGGAGAAGTGTATCTATAATTCTGTGCATAATAGTTGTATCTTTTATCAATGTTTATTATGAGTATTTCTGTAAATTGATGTGGCTCTCTGCAAAATCACCGGATGCTTTGGAACTACTGAACGTAATGCGCCAATGTAAACTGAGATTTTTTGACATAAATATGAACTTAATCGAACAAAACATACATGAATTGTGTAACATGAAGTCCCATGAGTGTCATCTGATAAAGATCATCAAAGGTTAGTGATTAATTTATCTCTATTTCTGCTTTTTGTGACTCCTCTCTTTGGCTGGAAAAATGGCTGTGTTTTTCTGTGACTTGGCTCTGACCTAACAAAATCGTTTGGTTTGCTTTCGCTGTAAAGCCTTTTGAAATCGGACACTGTGGTTAACAAGAAGGGTATCTTTAAAATGGTGTAAAATACTTGTATGTTTGAGGAATTTGAATTATTGGATTTATGTTCTTTTGAATTTGGCGCCCTGCACTTTCACTGGCTGTTGTCATATCGAACCCGTTAGCGGGATCTCAGCCCAAAGAGGGGGATGGGTAGCGTCAAGAAGTTAAGGGTTTCAATGACTTCATCAGCTGTGGTTGCTGATGCATATATGGTTCAAATATCAGCCTACTGTACATGGACATAGATGCCTTGTTCAATGCCAGTGGCAGGCCATTGGTAAAAATAGAAAAGAGTGGAGGGTCTAGAGAGCTGCCCTGTGGTACACCACGTTTAGCTGCGGGACTAATCCTAATGCAGTCTCTCTTCCATAACATACAGCACATTTAGCTAATGGAACTAACGAACTTACAGACAGACGGACGGACGGACGGACGGATCGATTGACTGACTAACTAAAAAAACAACTCTCTTTCAGATGAGCAGACCTTTCTGTGACCCCTGAAATGGAGATTTAGTTTGTACTGTATTAAGGTATTAATGAGCCTTATACAGTAGGGGCATTACACACACACACACACACACACACACACACACACACACACACACACACACACACACACATCAAGTGAACATATGCCCCGAGGCTTCCTAAATCCCAGCTTTATCCCTTCTGGTAAATATGCTCCTCTCTCTGCCAACACTCTCTTACCCACAGATCAAACAACACAGCAACCGAGCTGCATCAGCCCCAACACTCTTTGCGTCCCCCTTCCCACCTTCCTCCCCTCTTCCCCCCTCTTCTTCCACCTCTTCCAACCGCTTCCTCCCCTTCACTCTGCCTCCGCTCTTCCTCCCTCTCCCACCTTCCTCCCCCTCTTCATTCCCTCGTACGCCCCCTCACCTATCCTCCCCCTTTTCCTCCTTTCTCCCTCCCCTCCCCCTCCCCCTCTCTCCCCCCTCCCTCTCCCTCCCCCTTCTTCCCACTATCCTACCCCTCTTCCTCCCCCTCTCCCTCCCTCTGCCTCACCCCCTTCCTCCCCCTCCCTCCCCTCTTCTTCCCCCTCCCCCTTCCGCACCCTCTATAGATGTAACATCCTCCCAGGGGGTAACTCTATCAGAGGTCTGGCGGGATGGTAGATCCAGTATTAGAGGAAAGACTACAGTATACAAGGATGTCCATGCTGAAACTATATTTGCTTCCCAAATGACACCGTATACTCTATATAGTGTACTATGTTAGACCAGAGACAATGGGTGTCTATGTAAAGAAGACAGGTCAATGAGTACCATTTTGAAGGCAGTCCTGGAGTAATGTTAGATAGAGGGACCAACAGGACCCATCCCTGGAGTAATGTCAGATAGAGGGACCAACAGGACCCATCCCTGGAGTAATGTCAGATAGAGGGACCAACAGGACCCATCCCTGGAGTAATGTTAGATAGAGGTACCAACAGGAACCATTCCTGGAGTAATGTTAGAGGGACCAACAGGACCCATCCCTGGAGTACTGTCAGATAGAGGGACCAAAGGACCCATCCCTGGAGTAATGTTAGATAGAGGTACCAACAGGACCCATCCCTGTAGTAATGTTAGATAGAGGGACCAACAGGACCCATCCCTGGAGTAATGTCAGATAGAGGGACCAACAGGACCCATCCCTGGAGTAATGATAGAGGGACCAGCCTAGGATAGGATAGGACAGATTCTCATGTTCCCGTGGACAGATTCTCATGTTCTCGTGGACAGATTCTCATGTTCTCGTGGACAGATTCTCATTTTCTCTATGGACAGATTCTCATGTTCTCGTGGACAGATTCTCATGTTCTCGTGGACAGATTCTCATGTTCTCGTGGACAGATTCTCATGTTCTCTATGGACATGTTCTCGTGGACAGATTCTAATTTTCTCTATGGACAGATTCTCATGTTCTCGTGGACAGATTCTCATGTTCTCTATCGACAGATTCTCATGTTCTCGTGGACAGATTCTCATGTTCTCGTGGACAGATTTTCATGTTCTCGTGGACAGATTCTCATGTTCTCTATGGACAGATTCTCATGTTCTCGTGGACAGATTCTCATGTTCTCTATGGACAGATTCTCATGTTCTCGTGGACAGATTCTCATGTTCTCGTAGACAGATTCTCATGTTCTTGTGGACAGATTCTCATTTTCTCTATGGACAGATTCTCATGTTTTCGTGGACAGATTCTCATGTTCTCATGGACAGATTCTCATGTTCTCTATGGACAGATTCTCATGTTCTCGTGGACAGATTCTCATGTTCTCGTGGACAGATTCTCATGTTCTCGTGGACAGATTCTCATGTTCCCGTGGACAGATTCTCATGTTCTCTATGGACAGATTCTCATGTTCTCGTGGACAGATTCTCATGTTCTCTATGGACAGATTCTCATGTTCTCGTGGACAGATTATCATGTTCTCGTGGACAGATTCTCATGTTCTCATGGACAGATTCTCATGTTTTCTATGGACAGATTCTCAGTACAGAATTCCCCCCAGAAGTAAAACATGAAATGACAAACTTTGTGTGAGAGAATTGTACTTCTGGGTAACTGAGATTACTGAAACCGTTCTCTACAGTTATACCTGTTAAACTGTACCTAATCAAACACTGGCTGGCTACGGGACACATTGAGCATTGATGCAAAATGTAATCAGTACTCAATAAAGTTTTGGAAATAATTAAATCGAATGTATTCCTGTCTCGGCTTCCAGACAGTGCTAGTTGCAGGAGAGGGAGAGAAAGAGATTGAGTGTGTGTGTAGTGTGGGTCTATGTAGGTGTGTAGGTGTGCGTCTGTAAAGGTGTGTGTTTGTGTGTGTGTGTGTGTGTGTGTAGGTGTGTAGTATGTTTGTTAGATGTTGACAGCGCTCTCTCATTCTCACCCAGTGCGTGCAGAGACCATATGCTTCCTCCGCTGTTTGCCAGGTCTGAGTAAACTTCAAAGCGTCATGCTGCAGAAAACAAAGTGCTTATGGAGCATCTTATAGTCCTGGTTCATTACCGTCAAGTTTTATCCAGGACATCCAGGGTTAAGTATCTGTAATGAACTCTTATAGTGGCCAGATAGTCAAGCAAATCTAGCCTGGTGATTAAAACCATTGTTAGAGTGAAGACGTTCAGTCTGGATTAGTTTGATCGAATCTCTGAACGTTTGAAGACAGTTGTCCTCCAGAAACAGAACATATAGTACGTAAACAACTACTGGGAGAATGTCCCTAGCCCACGGTTAGTTTAGCTGAACCAGTGACTACCCCCATGTTCCCCTGGTCCTGTCAGCCTTCTCTGGGTAGGATGGGAAGAGATGGATCCTGCTGGGTGGTACGTACGGTCCTTCTTCAGGGGCTGGGTATGGAGCTTGCATGCATATTAGCATGTAAATCTTGTTGGTTCATGCCAACAAAGCCACTGCACAACACAACATAACACTAAACAATACAGTAATTGCATTATATCAGTGACAAACGGTGCCCACAAAATGTTAGGGCCTACATAACGCTGCCCCAACAGCAGAGTCCCAACACCTTACCTCGGCTACACCTGGTTATCAGTGGAGTCTTGTCTGGCAGCGAAACAGTTCATTCAGCCTCATTTGTTTCCTTTAAAAAAACGTGCTGATATGGCTGACTTGCTTAAACTAATGTGTTTTCTACTGACAATTGAGATGTAAAAACTATGGCATTAAGGGGACGAGGAGCAGATAAGAGGCAGTCTGTAATTTCGATTAAGACATTAATGAGCGAACTAGGACTGACGTAGTCAATATAACTATTTGTTCAGAACTTTTGAAATGTACGACGACAGAATTCAGAACATGGGCCATTCTCACAGTATTCTCCCTGTACACCAAGCCAGAACAATAGGATAAATAAAGGGGGCATATAAGCAGACAATGAAAGCTCTTTGTCACACCCTGATCTGTTTCACCTGTCTTTGTGCTTGTCTCCACCCCCCTCCAGGTGTCGTCCATCTTCCACATTATCCTCTGTGTATTTATACCTCTGTTCTCTGTTTGTCTGTTGCCAGTTAGTTTTGTTTGTGAAACCTACCAGCGCCTGTTCCCCTGCTCCTGTCTGTTCCCCTGCTCCTGTCTGTTCCCCCGTCTGTTCCCCTGCTCCTGTCTGTTCCCCTGCTCCTGTCTGTTCCCCTGCTCCTGTCTGTTCTCCTGTCTGTTCCCCTGTCTGTTCCCCTGTCTGTTCCCCTGCTCCTGTCTGTTCCCCTGCTCCTGTCTGTTCCCCTGCTCCTGTCTGTTCCCCTGCTCCTGCCTGTTCCCCTGCTCCTGTCTGTTCCCCTGTCTGTTCCCCTGCTCCTGACTGTTCCCCTGCTCCTGTCTGTTCCCCTGCTCCTGTCTGTTCCACTACTCCTGTCTGTTCCCCTGCTCCTGTCTGTTCCCCTGTCTGTTCCCCTGCTCCTGTCTGTTCCCATGCTCCTTTCTGTTCCCCTGCTCCTGTCTGTTCCCCTGCTCCTGCCTGTTCCCCTGTTCCTGTCTGTTCCCCTGTCTGTTCCCCTGCTCCTGTCTGTTCCCCTGCTCCTGTATGTTCCCCTGTCTGTTCCCCTGCTCCTGTCTGTTCCCCTGCTCCTGTCTGTTCCCCTGTCTGTTCCCCTGCTCCTGTCTGTTCCCCTAGTCTGTTCCCCTGCTCCTGTCTTTCCCCTGCTCCTGTCTGTTCCCCTGTCTGTTCCCCTGCTCCTGTCTGTTCCCCTGCTCCTGTCTGTTCCCCTGCTCCTGTCTGTTCCCCTGCTCCTGTCTGTTCCCCTGCTCCTGCCTGTTCCCCTGCTCCTTTCCGTTCCCCTGCACCTGTCTGTTCCCCTGCTCCTGCCTTTTCCCCTGCTGCTTTCCGTTCCCCTGCACCTGTCGGTTCCCCTGCTCCTGTCTGTTCCCCTGCTCCTGTCTGTTCCCCTGCTCCTTTCTGTTCCCCTGCACCTGTCTGTTCCCCGTTCCCCTGCTCCTGCCTGTTCCCCTACTCCTTTCCGTTTGCCTGCACCTGTCTGTTCCCCTGCTCCTGCCTTTTCCCCTGCTGCTTTCCTTTCCCCTGCACCTGTCTGTTCCCCTGCTCCTGTCTGTTCCCCTGCTCCTGTCTGTTCCCCTGATCCTTTCTGTTCCCCTGCACCTGTCTGTTCCCCTGCTCCTGTCTGTTCCCCTGCTCCTGTCTGTTCCCCTGCTCCTTTCCGTTCCCCTGCACCTGTCTGTTCCCCTGGTCCTGCCTGTTCCCCTGCTGTTTCCGTTCCCCTGCTCCTGTCTGTTCCCCTGCTACTTTCCGTTCCACTGCACCTGTCTGTTCCCCTGCTCCTTTCCGTTCCCTTGCACCTATCTGTTCCCCTGCTCCTGCTTGTTCCCCTGCTCCTTTCCGTTCCTCTACTCCTGCCTGTTCCCCTGCTCCTGCCTGTTCCCCTGCTCCTGTCTGTTCCCCTGTCTGTTCCCCTGCTCCTGTCTGTTCCCCTGCTCCAGTCTGTTCCCCTGCCCCTGTCTGTTCCCCTGTCTGTTCCCCTGCACCTGTCTGTTCCCCTGCACCTGTCTGTTCCCCTGCACCTGTCTGTTCCCCTGCTCCTGTCTGTTCCCCTGTCTGTTCCCCTGCTCCTGTCTGTTCCCCTGCTCCTGTCTGTTCCCCTGTCTGTTCCCCTGCTCCTGTCTGTTCCCCTGCACCTGTCTGTTCCCCTGCACCTGTCTGTTCCCCTGCTCCTGTCTGTTCCCCTGTCTGTTCCCCTGCCCCTTTCCGTTCCCCTGCTCCTGTCTGTTCCCCTGCTCCTGTCTGTTCCCCTGCTACTGTCTGTTCCCCTGCTCCTGTCTGTTCCCCTGCTCCTGTCTGTTCCCCTGCTCCTGCCTGCTCCTGTCCGTTCCCCTGCTCCTGCCTGTTCCCTTGCTCCTGCCTGTTCCCCTGCTCCTTTCTGTTCCCCTGCTCCTTTCTGTTCCCCTGCTCCTGTCTGTTCCCCTGCTCCTGTCTGTTCCCCTGCTCCTGCCTGTTCCCCTGCTCCTTTCCGTTCCCCTGCTCCTGCCTGTTCCCCTGCTCCTGTCTGTTCCCCTGTCTGTTCCCCTGCTCCTGTCTGTTCCCCTGCTCCAGTCTGTTCCCCTGCTCCTGTCTGTTCCCCTGTCTGTTCCCCTGCAACTGTCTGTTCCCCTGCACCTGTCTGTTCCCCTGCACCTGTCTGTTCCCCTGCTCCTGTCTGTTCCCCTGTCTGTTCCCCTGCTAATGTCTGTTCCCCTGCTCCTGTCTGTTCCCCTGTCTGTTCCCCTGCTCCTGTCTGTTCCCCTGTCTGTTCCCCTGCTCCTTTCCGTTCCCCTGCTCCTGTCTGTTCCCCTGCTCCTGTCTGTTCCCCTGCTACTGTCTGTTCCCCTGCTCCTGTCTGTTCCCCTGCTCCTGTTTGTTCCCCTGCTCCTGCTTGCTCCTGTCTGTTCCCCTGCTCCTGCCTGTTCCCTTGCTCCTGCCTGTTCCCCTGCTCCTGTCTGTTCCCCTGCTCCTTTCTGTTCCCCTGCTCATGTCTGTTCCCATGCTCCTGCCTGTTCCCCTGCTCCTGTCTGTTCCCCTGCTCCTGCCTGTTCCCCTGCTCCTTTCCATTCCCCTGCTCCTGCCTGTTCCCCTGCTCCTGTCTGTTCCCCTGTCTGTTCCCCTGCTCCTGTCTGTTCCCCTGCTCCAGTCTGTTCCCCTGCTCCTGTCTGTTCCCCTGTCTGTTCCCCTGCACCTGTCTGTTCCCCTGCACCTGTCTGTTCCCCTGCACCTGTCTGTTCCCCTGCTCCTGTCTGTTCCCCTGTCTGTTCCCCTGCTCCTGTCTGTTCCCCTGCTCCTTTCTGTTCCCCTGTCTGTTCCCCTGCTCCTGTTTGTTCCCCTGCTCCTGTCTGTTCCCCTGTCTGTTCCCCTGCTCCTGTCTGTTCCCCTGTCTGTTCCCCTGCTCCTTTCCATTCCCCTGCTCCTGTCTGTTCCCCTGCTCCTATCTGTTCCCCTGCTACTGTATGTTCCCCTGCTCCTGTCTGTTCCCCTGCTCCTGTTTGTTCCCCTGCTCCTGCCTGCTCCTGTCTGTTCCCCTGCTCCTTTCTGTTCCCCTGCTCATGTCTGTTCCCCTGCTCCTGCCCGTTCCCCTGCTCCTGTCTGTTCCCCTGCTCCTGTCTGTTCCCCTGCTCCTGTCTGTTCTCCTGCTCCTGTCTGTTCCCCTGCACCTGCCTGTTCCCTGCTCCTGCCTGTTCCCTGCTCCTGCCTGTTCCTCTGCTCCTGCCTGTACCAATGCTCCTGTCTGTTCCCCTGCTCCTGCCTGTTCCCCTGTCTGTTCCCCTGCTCCTGTTTGTTCCCCTGCTCCTGTCTGTTCCCCTGTCTGTTCCCCTGCTCCTGTCTGTTCCCCTGCTCCTGTCTGTTCCCCTGCTCCTGTCTGTTCCCCTGTCTGTTCCCCTGCTCCTGTCTGTTCCCCTGCTCCTTTCTGTTCCCCTGCTCCTGTCTGTTCCCCTGCTCCTGCCTGTTCCCCTGTTCCTGTCTGTTCCCCTGTCTGTTCCCCTGCTCCTGTCTGTTCCCCTGCTCCTGTCTGTTCCCCTGTCTGTTCCCCTGCTCCTGTCTGTTCCCCTGCTCCTGTCTGTTCCCCTGTCTGTTCCCCTGCTCCTGTCTGTTCCCCTAGTCTGTTCCCCTGCTCCTGTCTGTTCCCCTGCTCCTGTCTTTTCCCCTGCTCCTGTCGGTTCCCCCCTAGCTCTACCCTTAGATTTTGTGGTGATGTAGTGTCCCCATGAGTGACAGAACACTGCGGCAATCACAGCACAACCAGAGAACATTACCAACCCCTACGCTCTGTATTTCCTGCTGGCTGCCCCTCCACCACAGAAAGCACTGAGCTGAAACACCTGCACTTTGGAACAGCAACTCAAGAGAGCAAAAAAGATACCAAGTTTATATGCGTCCTTATAAACTTAATGTTTATTGATTTTTGTATTTTTTTTTACATAGTTTGCAAACTGATATGTGACAGGTATTAATGCCAAAATAACATGCAAAACAGGTGGGGCTCTGCCCCAGCTGCCCTCAATGACGGGTCTTCACTGATGCATGCACACGTACACACCATACACACCACACCACACCATACACACCACACCACACCATACACACCACACCACACCATACACACCACACCACACCATACACACCATACACACCACACACCATACACACCACACCACACCATACACACCATACACACCACACACACTACACCACACCATACACACCACACCACACCATACACACCATACACACCACACCACACCATACACACCACACACCATACACACCATACACACCACACCACACCATACACACCATACACACCACACCACACCATACACACCACACCACACCATACACACCACACCACACCATACACACCACACCACACCATACACACCACACCACACCATACACACCACACACCATACACACCACACCATACACACCATACACACCACACACACTACACCACACCATACACACCATACACACCACACCACACCATACACACCATACACACCACACCACACCATACACACCACACACCATACACACCATACACACCACACCACACCATACACACCATACACACCACACCACACCATACACACCATACACACCACACACCATACACACCACACCACACCATACACACCACACAGATACTCACATACACACCACACACCATACGCACACCACACACACACACCACACACACCATACGCACACCACACGCACCACACACACACATACACACCACACACACCATACACACACACACGTACACACCACACACACACACACACGTACACACCACACACACCATACACACCGCACACACCATACACACCACACAGATACTCACATACACACCACACACACCATACACACCATACACACCACACACACACCACACACCATACACACCACACCACACCATACACACCATACACACCACACACCATACAAACCACACCACACCATACACACCATACATACCATACACACCACACCATACACACCACAAACACCATACACACCACACAGATACTCACATACACACCACACACACCATGCACACACACCACACCATTCACACACCACACACACGTGCACACCATACACACCACACACACCATTCACACCACACAGATACTCACATACACACCACACACACCATACGCACACCACACACACACACCACACACACCATACGCACACCACACACACCACACACACCATACACACACACACGTACACACCACACACACACACACACGTACACACCACACACACCATACACACCACACACACCACACAGATACTCACATACACACCACACACACCATACACACACCATACACACATCACACACACCATACACACCACACATACACACCATACACACTACACACACACCATACACACCACACCATACACACCATACACACACCATACACACCACACAGATACTCACATACACACCACACACACCATACACACCACACACACACCATACACACCACACACACACACCATACACACTACACACACACCATACACACCACACCATACACACCATACACACACTATACACACCATACACACCACACGTACACACCATACACCATACACACCATACACACCACACCACACCATACACACCACACCACACCATAAACACCATACACACCACACCATACACACCACACCACACCATACACACCACACCACACCATGCACACCATACACCATACACACCACACCACACCATACACACCACACACCATACACACCACACCATACACACCATACACACCATACACACCACACACCATACACACCACACCATACACACCACACACCATACACACCACACCACACCATACACACCATACACACCACACACCATACACACCACACCACACCATACACACCACACACCATACACACCACACCACACCATACACACCACACACCATACACACCACACCACACCATACACACCATACACACACCACACACCAGACACACCATACACACACACACACCTTACACACACCATACACACCACACCATACACACCATACACACCATACACACACACACCATACACCATACACACACTATACACACCATGCACACAACACACCATACACACCACACACACACACAGAGGCGATGGATGGTGTGTTCGTGGCTCACTGGTTAGAGGAGAGGAACAGATTAGAGGAGTGTGGGAGTGATGAGAGAGAGAGAGAGAGAGAAAGAGAGAGAGAGAGGGATGAGATGAGAGAGAGAGGGATAGAGAGAAAGAGAGAGAGAGAGGGATGAGATGAGAGAGAGAGGGATAGAGAGAAAGAGAGAGGGTACATTCTCTGTTGGTTAACATCAAAAGGCACATTTTTCATTGACATATTGCCTAGGATGTTTAAAATCCTCTGTCATGCAATTATGAATGATACCAAACAATGAATTAAGAGTCCTTGTTATATATTTTGATGTCAATACAGTCTGTTATCTGAAGGTCAGTTTTCCAACATAAATATTGTTGTATCATATGACACAAGTCTTTTGTAATGATTAACAATTCAACAAACAAGTAATATTGTCCTAATTTTACAAGTGAAATAGTAGACTCCAACGTTCATGTCTGTGGTTGAACCAGAATCAAAGGAGGCAATTATTTTTTTAAGCCCAGGAAGCAGCCATTCAATTTGCCATTCACCAGACTTCCAAGTTTAATAATGTCGAAATGCCTTGGGTATTTTCCCAGAGGTGGATTTGGCGCATGTGCACTTGCTCAAAAACAATACAGACTTTGCAGACAAGACCTTTTTTGGTTGCATGTCACTTTTTATTTAGATATTTTTTTGGGGAATTACATACCGGCCTGAACGGTAGCGGTAGTGATGATAGTTGCTCAGCGAAACTCCATTATTTGGTGAGTACCGAATTAACGTATTTTGACATTATTAAGCTTGAAAAGCCGGTGAAAGCCAAGTTGAATGGCTGCTTTCTGGGTTTAAAGGAGATTTTGCCATATTCAACGTCTCCTTTAAAGCAGTATTCTGGTTCAGTCTATTGTGTTTCGTGCCTGATATTAGGGGTCATTCGTGTACTGTTTGATAGAGGGCAACGGGCTGTAGTGCTCTTTGTGTGTATGTGGTAGTGTTGGAGCGGAGAGCCTCTATGCCCACTGGAGTCTCCCTCTGCTCTGAAGTTCACTCCGCCCCCGCCTGCTTCAGGCTGGCGGCGCTGTGCAGCTCTCCTCCTCCTCTCCTCCTCTCATCTGCCTCTCCAAATTCAGCGCGCTCCACTTCTCCTCTCCTCTCTAGCCGTGTGCCTGCGTACAGACGGACCTACCGACCGCGTAAATACGCTTTTATCTCTCAATAGACGGACAATAAGGACACAGATGTCTCCACTATTCACTTTAGGAGCGTTTCCGCACTGAACTGAATTACCGGTACATTCATCACGCCTTTGTTTTCTCACCATTTTAAATGAAAAAAATGACATTGGCGTGGAATTGTGGTGGACGGTTTTACTTGAAAGTGTGGACGTGCTTTTTCAGCCTTGCAGTGCTCAGGACTCTCTCTATACCTGCTAATGAAGGTAAGTGGACATAGTTAAAACATGTATTTATAATGTGTCAATACATTTGATTGTTATTCACCTTTGACTACCTTGCCATGAAAGCAATCATTACCTTTGAACAAGGCTGATGCCCGACACTGATAAAGATGCCAGTTGGCAAAAAAAGCATTGATTGCGAGACGCGCAATGCAATTGACATGTCGGTTTTTACTCATTATGAACGTTCTACATTGTGCTTTGAAAATGGTTTGTAAATAGGCTCGGTCTGAGTGATATTGATGCGAAGGAAGAGTGAGTCTCTCTCAGGCATTGTTACAGCACCAAGCGACCATTTCATTCCGGATCAATACCAGCGTGACAACTTCTTGACACCGTGTTTGATATTCTATATACCAAATAGATATTGTATTTAGTCAAACCTTTCCGGGCTGTACAAATAGAGTAGTCTAGTTTAAGTGCTGTGAAAGTTCAGCTATTTACCTCATGTGTTTCCAACCGTCTTGTTGGTTGACCGGAAGACTGTGCGTGAACAGCATTTAAATATCCTGTGATAAATTATGCCATTACCGCCTATAAGACATTATCTTGGCATTATCCTACCAGACAGACATGAGGTCAGCTCGACTAGTTATGACATTGTCCGGTTGTGAAGTTCCCCTTATTTAGGCGAATATGAATTTGCTATAGATTTGTGACATTCAGTAATGGCCAGGGGAAAGTTCCAAAATGTTCTTTCTGTGACAGGAACTATGATATTAGAATTCCTTAGGACTTAATTATAAACACGTTCATACAAATGTAATGAGACGTCATCAATGTCACATGTAGACATATCATAAATGAGCCCTCCTATCTCTCTACCATACATGCGGACACTATTTGTGATAAATTATAGTCAAAATAGAGATTCTTTTTAAATGTAGTTATAGTATTTTCACTCTAAACATGTCTTGACATTCTGTCCATTATATTTCTTGACATTCTGTCCATTATATTTCTTGACATTCTGTCCATTATATTTCTTGACATTCTGTCCATTATATTTCTTGACATTCTGTCCATTATATTTCTTGACATTCTGTCCATTATATTTCTTGACATCCTGTCCATTATATTTCTTGACATTCTGTCCATTATATTTCTTGACATTCTGTCCATTATATTTCTTGACATTCTGTCCATTATATTTCTTGACATTCTGTCCATTATATTTCTTGACATCCTGTCCATTATATTTCTTGACATTCTGTCCATTATATTTCTTGACATTCTGTCCATTATATTTCTTGACATTCTGTCGTTGTATTTCTTGACATTCTGTCCATTATATTTCTTGACATTCTGTCCATTATATTTCTTGACATCCTGTCCATTATATTTCTTGACATTCTGTCCATTATATTTCTTGACATTCTGTCCATTATATTTCTTGACATTCTGTCCATTATATTTCTTGACATTCTGTCCATTATATTTCTTGACATTCTGTCCATTGTATTTCTTGACATTCTGTCCATTATATTTCTTGACATTCTGTCCATTATATTTCTTGACATTCTGTCCATTATATTTCTTGACATCCTGTCCATTATATTTCTTGACATTCTGTCCATTGTATTTCTTGACATTCTGTCCATTATATTTCTTGACATCCTGTCCATTATATTTCTTGACATTCTGTCGTTGTATTTCTTGACATCCTGTCCATTATATTTCTTGACATTCTGTCCATTATATTTCTTGACATTCTGTCCATTATATTTCTTGACATTCTGTCCATTATATTTCTTGACATTCTGTCCATTGTATTTCTTGACATTCTGTCCATTATATTTCTTGACATTCTGTCCATTATATTTCTTGACATTCTGTCCATTATATTTCTTGACATCCTGTCCATTATATTTCTTGACATCCTGTCCATTATATTTCTTGACATCCTGTCCATTATATTTCTTGACATTCTGTCCATTATATTTCTTGACATTCTGTCCATTATATTTCTTGACATTCTGTCCATTATATTTCTTGACATTCTGTCCATTATATTTCTTGACATTCTGTCCATTATATTTATTGACATTCTGTCCATTATATTTCTTGACATTCTGTCCATTGTATTTCTTGACATTCTGTCCATTATATTTCTTGACATTCTGTCCATTATATTTCTTGACATTCTGTCCATTATATTTCTTGACATCCTGTCCATTATATTTCTTGACATTCTGTCCATTATATTTCTTGACATTCTGTCCATTATATTTCTTGACATTCTGTCCATTATATTTCTTGACATTCTGTCCATTATATTTCTTGACATCCTGTCCATTATATTTCTTGACATCCTGTCCATTATATTTCTTGACATTCTGTCCATTATATTTCTTGACATTCTGTCCATTATATTTCTTGACATTCTGTCCATTATATTTCTTGACATCCTGTCCATTATATTTCTTGACATTCTGTCGTTGTATTTCTTGACATTCTGTCCATTATATTTCTTGACATCCTGTCCATTATATTTCTTGACATTCTGTCATTGTATTTCTTGACATTCTGTCGTTGTATTTCTTGACATTCTGTCCATTATATTTCTTGACATCCTGTCCATTATATTTCTTGACATTCTGTCCATTATATTTCTTGACATTCTGTCATTGTATTTCTTGACATTCTGTCATTGTATTTCTTGACATTCTGTCCATTATATTTCTTGACATTCTGTCCATTATATTTCTTGACATCCTGTCCATTATATTTCTTGACATCCTGTCCATTATATTTCTTGAGATTCTGTCCATTATATTTCTTGTCATTCTGTCATATATTGAGAAGTGTGCTCGTTCGTTCGTGCGCGCGCGGGTGTGTGTGCGTGTGTGTGTGTGTGTGTGTGTGTGTGTGTGTGCTGCAGTTGAATAGCCCCAGCTGATGATGACTAGGCCTAACAAACAGCATCACTACATAACAGCACCCTAACCACACAGGAATTCAGCCTAATGGTCTGATTCAGAGGCTGTGTGTCCTCTATATAGTGTTCCCTATATAGTGCACTACTTTAGACCAGAGTCTTATGGAACCCTATTCCCTATATAGTGCACTACTTTAGACCAGAACCATATAGAACCCAATTCCCTATATAGTGCACTACTTTAGACCAGAACCATATAGAACCCTATTCCCTATATAGTGCACTACTTTAGACCAGAACCATATAGAACCCTATTCCCTATATAGTGCACTACTTTAGACCAGAACCATATAGAACCCTATTCCCTATATAGTGCACTAGGGCTCAACGGGTTCTGGTCAAAATAAGAGCACCTCTGGGACATAACGTGTGATACAGATAGGATTTGACGTCAACACAATATATCCACAGTGATTAAGTGAAGTGACACCATAACTCTCCCACATGTGAAATATGTCTCTTGGTGTTTTGAAATCGATACAGACTGTATGGATAAAGAGTTTGTCCATTCAAACAATTATTACCAATGCATTTGCTTCTATTGGACTCTGATGAGGATTTGCTGTTAAAACATTTGTCTTTTTCTGCTGAACGTAATGTAAACAAATACACTACTACCTTCTTACATCCTTGTATCCACTCTGGGAATAAATCATTACATGTTAGATATTACTGCACTGTGACCAATAACATTCGATTTGATTTGATTCAATGGTGACAACCACCATGAATCATCTGAATTCTCTGACTATGAGAATAATACACACTTAGTTTCACTACGGGGAAAGGGTTCTCCTCTCGTCTACTGATGTACGCCAAGAGGATCTCCTTACATCCTCTCTTGGAGAAAGACATAATCTCCCTGTTATCATCGACTACACTACAACATATTTCCACTTTTTCTCCTAATTAGGATATTTTCCTAAGGGCACTGTTCTATCTGGAGTACTAGACAGTGTCTGTTAGCCTGCCTGCCAATCAGCTGGAACAAACCAAGACCTACTTTTCAGAAACTTTAAATAGACAGTTTGTTATGCTAGGAATGATGACTTTTCATTGGTGAAGGAATGATGACTTTTCATTGGTGAAGAATTGATGACTTTTCATTGGTGAAGAATTGATGACTTTTCATTGGTGAAGGAATGTTGACTTTTCATTGGTGAAGGAATGTCGACTTTTCTTTGGTGAAGCAATCTTGACTTGTCATTGGTGAAGGCATGTTGACTTTTCATTCGGGAAGGCATGTTGACTTTTCATTCGGGAAGGCATGTTGACTTTTCATTGGTGAAGGCATGTTGACTTTTCATTCGGGAAGGCATGTTGACTTTTCATTCGAGAAGGCATGTTGACTTTTCATTCGGGAAGGCATGTTGACTTTTCATTCGGGAAGGCATGTTGACTTTTCATTCGGGAAGGCATGTTGACTTTTCATTGGTGAAGGCATGTTGACTTTTCATTTGGGAAGGCATGTTGACTTTTCATTGGTGAAGGCATGTTGACTTTTCATTGGTGAAGGCATGTTGACTTTTCATTCGGGAAGGCATGTTGACTTTTCATTCGGGAAGGCATGTTGACTTTTCATTCGGGAAGGCATGTTGACTTTTCATTCGGGAAGGCATGTTGACTTTTCATTCGGGAAGGCATGTTGACTTTTCATTGGGGAAGGCATGTTGACTTTTTATTGGAGAAGGAATGTTGACTTTTCATTGGTGAAGGCATTGGTCGTTGTGCCCTTAACATATCGGTCATGATTGTTAAGCAACATTTTGCAAAGGTCACTTCTACTATATTTGGTTACTGCTGTTGTACTATTCAGTAGCTCTGTCAGATCAGTTAACAGTAGGTCTGTCAGATCAGTTACCAGTAGGTCTGTCTATTTTGTTCAGTTACCAGTAGGTCTGTCTGTACTGTTCAGTTACCAGTCTGTACTGTTCAGTTACCAGTATGTCTGTCAGTACTGTTCAGTTACCAGTAGGTCTGTCAGATCAGTTACCAGTAGGTCTGTCTATTTTGTTCAGTTACCAGTAGGTCTGTTTGTACTGTTCAGTTACCAGTAGGTCTGTCTGTACTGTTCAGTTACCAGTAGTTCTGTCTATACTGTTCCGTTACCAGTAGGTCTGTCAGATCAGTTACCAGTAGGTCTGTCAGATCAGTTACCAGTAGGTCTGTCTATTTTGTTCAGTTACCAGTAGGTCTGTCTGTACTGTTCAGTTACCAGTCTGTACAGTTCAGTTACCAGTAGGTCTGTCTGTACTGTTCAGTTACCAGTAGGTCTGTCTGTACTGTTCAGTTACCAGTAGGTCTGTCTGTACTGTTCAGTTACCAGTAGGCCTGTCTATTGTGTGGCTCACTGAATGATCACTATAATTTGGGTTATGTGAAAAAAGTGTTTTTCATTTAAAATCTTCCCAAATGTGTTCTACATACTAATTGTGTCCTTCCTGTGTTTCTGCAGTGAACTTACTGGACTCTCGCTCTGTCATGGGGGACCTTGGGTGGATAGCCTACCCAAAGAATGGGGTGAGTGGTACTTCATAAATGCTTACACAAACCACACCAACTCTTTTCAGGCTGCCTGGACCAATCCTCATCAGTATCAGTCCCAGCTCAGTCCCTGCTCAGTCCCAGCTCAGTCCCAGCTCAACTCAGCTCAACCCCAGCCCAGGTCAACCCCAGCTCAACCCAACTCAGCTCAACCCCAGCTCAGCCCCAGCTCAACTCAGCACAACCCAGCTCAGCTCAGCCCAGCTCAACTCAGCGCAACCCAGCTCAGCTCAACCCCAACTCAACCCCAGCCCAACCCAGCTCAACCCCAGCTC
The DNA here is from genome assembly GCF_045791955.1 of Oncorhynchus clarkii lewisi. Taxonomy (NCBI): domain Eukaryota; kingdom Metazoa; phylum Chordata; class Actinopteri; order Salmoniformes; family Salmonidae; genus Oncorhynchus; species Oncorhynchus clarkii. Next base: position 2,599,296 of record NC_092158.1, on the reverse strand, counting down.
AGCCCCAGCTAAACTCAGCTCACCCCCAGCTCAACCCCAGCCCACCCCAGCTCAGCTCAACCCCAGCTCAGCTCAACCCCAGCTCAACCCCAGCTCAGCTCAACCCCAGCTCATTCCCAGCCCAGCTTAACCCCAGCTCAACCCCAGCTCAACCCCAGCCCCGCCCAACCCAGCTCAACCCCAGCCCAGCCCAGGCCAGCTAAACCCCAGCCCAGCCCAACCCAGCTCAGCCCCAGCTCAGCCCAGGCCAGCTCAACCCCAGCCCAGCCCAACCCAGCTCAACCCCAGCTCAGCTCAGGCCAGCTCAACCCCAGCTCAGCCCAGCCCAGCCCAGGCCAGCTCAACCCCAGCTCAGCCCAGGCCAGCTCAACCCCAGCTCAGCCCAACCCCAGCTCAGCCCAGGCCAGCTCAACCCCAGCTCAGCCCAGCCCAGCTCAGCCCCAGCTATGTCGGCTACAGTTTCAACAGAATAAACACATCAAAACTCACAATCAAAGGATGATGCTTGTTAGTACTGTTTGGGATATAGCAGGTTAAAGGATGATGCTTGTTAGTACTGTTTGGGATATAGCAGGTCAAACGATGATGCTTGTTAGTACTGTTTGGAATATAGCAGGTCAAAGTTGGGAATCTCCCAGGCGATTAAACAACAGACAGACCTCTCATAGTCAGAGAGTGGGAAAGGCAGGGTTTTTATGGTCTCCAGAGACATGCAGCTCATGCTTCTAATTACACAGAATATTTCCTCACACTAATTTCTTATTGACTCCATAAAGGTGGGGAGGGGGGGAAGGGGAAGGGGATGAGGGAAGTCTGAGCCAGCTCTGATCCTCATGAGTGCTGGGAGATCTAGTGACCAGCCTGATAGGCCCATAAGTTAATTGCATCAATTACATTTTTTTTTCAAGAAGTGAAACGAATAGTCTGATCATTTACATATCGAAGAAAAGTGTCTCAGCTCAAGGAAATCATCTTCGGATCGGCTCAAACGTGACCCACCACCTAAATTCGGTGTTATGTAGCAACATTTTAAATGGTGTTTTTACATTGGATAAAAGTATAGACAGAGCTTCTCAATGGAATATCATACACTGGAGGAAACATGGGGAAGTAGAGACTCAGAGCCTCTAAATGGAATATCATATACTGTAGTTGGAGGAAACATGAGGAAGTGGAGCCTCAGAGCCTCTAAATGGAATATCAGACACTGGAGGAAACATGAGGAAGTAGAGCCTCAGAGCCTCTAAATGGAATATCAGACACTGGAGGAAACATGGGGAAGTAGAGACTCAGAGCCTCTAAATGGAATATCATATACTGTAGTTGGAGGAAACATGGGGAAGTAGAGACTCAGAGCCTCTAAATGGAATATCAGACACTGTAGTTGGAGGAAACATGGGGAAGTAGAGACTCAGAGCCTCTAAATGGAATATCAGACACTGTAGTTGGAGGAAACATGGGGAAGTAGAGACTCAGAGCCTCTAAATGGAATATCAGACACTGTAGTTGGAGGAAACATGGGGAAGTAGAGACTCAGAGCCTCTAAATGGAATATCAGACACTGGAGGAAACATGAGGAAGTAATGCAGCTTTAAAAGGTGATACACTTAGAATCCCATTTAGGACAAAAGGCATGTTGCTGTGGTGTTCACACTTGCTCTACATGAATCATTGTGAAACATATGTTTTAGTAAAGGAATACTTTCACCAAATTGCCAAAATGAATTCTCTGAAAATTATCTCTCTGAGTTTCCCCATCAGGCAAAATTAAAAATATTAAATTGACTATTGTTGTATAACAAAGATAACCTTTCACATTGAACAGCTACAGTGCTGTTCATTGTTTACGCCCGTTTAGCATGGTTCACATCCCCTGTAGGGCGGCATACAATTAGTCCAGCGCCGTCCGAGTTAGAGTTTGGCCAGGGGGTAGGCCTTCATTGTAAATTAAAAAATGTACCTAACTGACATGCCTAGTTAAACAAAGGTTAAACCGACCCATCTCTTAAAGAATTCACTTTGGAGCATGTGCCTGTGGCCATGTGCTATAGCAGTGAAGTCGTCCTTAAAAAAGCTGAGAAAAGATTTCAACAATAAAATACTTTGTTAACTTCAAGTGCTAAAAATAGTAGTCTACAATTTAAGAAAAACTTAAAACACACAAACACGTAAAGGCTTAGGTAAAATCAATATACAGGCCTATATCATCAGATCCTTGGAGTAAACTTTGGTTCAGGCCATGTTACGATATTAACAATGGAATCTAGCCTGAGAACATATTTCATATTTCTGTGAGACTATATGTAATGTCCATGTGCTTTTCATTATAAGTCTTGATCTTCTCAAAATTATATGTTTGCCGGGTTGTCCAGTCCGGGGGATGGCTTTCACATCTCTGGGAGGAAGGATGTCAACATTGCACAGCAGCTGAAACCTGGTTCCATCTGAGTGAATGCTCCTTGGCCACAACAACACCTTGCTCCAGACCATTACAGCTGTAAAGGAGGAAAGCAGACTAAAATAGACAAGACATTAAAACATTACATTACAGCAATAACATTCATTGACCCCCAAGTTCAAGCAATAAGCTCAAAGTACAAAGACAACGTACCTGAAGTGTTGCTTGTTCACCCTCGATCACCTCCTTGTACTGGAGACAAGACAAAGTCCAGAAAAATAGGTTACAACGTGTCTGGCAATGCAGACACAAGATAACTAGCTAGATTTAGCAAACATTTAGCTTCATAATTACCAGCTAGCTAGATGAAAATGGTATTGATCTAGCTCTCCAGCTAGTTGAGCATATAAAAAAAACTCACTCTATAATCCAATAGCTATCTAGCTATCATTTCATTGTGACTAGCTAGCTAGCCAACTTAGCATGAGTCCCTATAACGTAACATATGGTTTGATTAGCTTGCTAACACTTAGCATTCGCACCACAGTGGCTATTTTTTTGTAGCTAGCTAGCTAGTTAAACATGACATATTGGCAAACAAAGATTATCATCATGTTATACATGGCTTAGCACATGAGCAATCAACACTAACAGCAGAAACCAACTGGCTAGCTCAGCTAACTGTCTTAATGTTGCTTCATCCCACAATGAGACATCTGTAAACAATAGCTTTTTGCGTGATGTAGCAAGCTATAATGGTGACTGTATGCAACTGTCTAGCTAACTAGCTAGAGTGCCTTCGGAAAGTTTTCAGACCCCTTGAATCTTTCCACATTTTGTTACATTACAGACTTATTCTAAAATGTATTAAATTGTTTTTTCCCCATCAATCTACACACAATAAAGCAGATTAAGTGAAAACAGGTTTTTAGAAATGTTTGCTAATTTATAATAAAAAAAACGGAAATATCACATTTACATAGGTATTCAAACTTTTTACTTTCAAGTCTTCTTGGGTGTGACGCTACAAGATTGGCACACCTGTATTTTGGAGTTTCTCCCATTTTTCTCTGTAGAGCCTCTCAAGCTCTGTCAGGTTGGATGGGGAGCGTCGCTGCACAGCTATTTTCAGGTCTCTCCAGAGATGTTCCATCCGTGCAGGCTGGGCCACTCAAGGACATTCAGGGACTTGTCCCGAAGCCAGCCGTGTGCTTAGGGCTGTGTGCTTAGGGTTGTTGTCCTGTTGGAAGGTGAACCTTCACTCCGGTCTGAGGTCCTGAGCGCTCTGGAGCAAGTTTTCATCAAGGATTTCTCAGTTTTTTGCTCCGTTCATCTTTCCCTCGATCCTGACTAGTCTCCCAGTCCCTGCCACTGAAAAATATCCCCACAGCACGATGCTACCACCACCATGCTTTACCGTAGGCATGGTGGCAGGTTTCCTCCAGACGTGACTCTTGGCATTCAGGCCAAAGAGTTCAATCATGGTTTCATCAGACCAGAGAATCTTTTTTCTCGTGGTCTGAGTCTTGTCATGTGCATTTTACTGAGGAGTGACTTCCGTCTGGTCACTCTACCATAAAGGTGCGATTGGTGGAGTGCTGCAGAGATGGTTTTCCTTCTGGAAGTTTCTTCCATTTCCACAGAGGAACTCTGGTGCTCTGTCAGAATGACCATTGGGTTCTTGGTCACCTCGCTGACCAAGGCCCTTCTCCCCCAATTGCTCAGTTTGGCGGGGCGGCCAGCTCTAGGAAGAGTCTTGGTGGTTCCAACCTTCTTCCATTTAAGAATGATGGAGGCCACTATGTTCTTGGGGACCTTCATTGCTGCAAACATTTTTTGGTACCCTTCCCCAGGACAATTCCTTTGACCTCATGGCTGTTTTTTTCTCTCTGATATGCACTGTCAACTATGGGACCTTATATAGACAGGTGTGTGCTTTTTCAAATCATATCCAATCAACTGAATTTACCACAGGTGGACTGAAAATCAAGTTTTAGAAACATCTCAAGGATGATCAATGGAAACAGGATGCACCTGAGCTCAATTTCGAGTCTCATAGCAAAGGGTCTGAATACTGAGATATAATAAGGTATTTCTGTTTTTCTAAAAACCTGTTTTCACTGTGTCATTATGGGGTATTGTGATGTCATTATGGTGTATTGTGATGTCATTATGGGGTGTAGATTTAAAATTGTTATTTCACCTTTATTTAACCAGGTAGGCTAGTTGAGAACAAGTTCTCATTTGCAACTGCGACCTGGCCAAGATAAAGCAAAGCAGTTCGACACATACAACGACACAGAGTTACACATGGAATAAACAAACATACAGTCAATAATAGAGTAGAAAAATCTATATACAGCATGTGCAAATGAGGTAGGATAAGAGAGGTAAAGGCAATAAATAGGCCATGGTGGCAAAGTAAATACAATATAACAATTAAACACTGGAATGGTAGGATGTACAGAGGATGAATGTGCAAGTAGAGATACTGCAAAGGAGCAAGATAAATAAATAAATACAGTATGGGGATGAGGTAGACTTGATGGGCTAATTACAGATGAGCTATGTACAGGTGCAGTGATCTGTGACCTGCCCTGACAGCTGGTGCTTAAAGCTAGTGACGGAGGTAAGAGTCTCCAGCTTCAGAGATTTTTGCAATTCGAGAGGCGGCCAAAGGAGGAATTGGCTTTGGGGGTGACCAGCGAAATATACCTGCTGGAGCGCGTGCTACGAGTGGGTGCTGCTATGGTGACCAGTGAGCTGAGATAAGCCGGGGCTTTACCTATCAGAGACTTGTAGATGACCTGGAGCCAGTGGGTTTGGCGACGAGTATGAAGCGATGGCCAGCGAACGGGAGCGTACAGGTCACAGTGGTGGGTAACATACAGTGCCTTGCGAAAGTATTCGGCCCCCTTGAACTTTGCGACCTTTTGCCACATTTCAGGCTTCAAATATAAAGATATAAAACTGTATTTTTTTGTGAAGAATCAACAACAAGTGGGACACAATCATGAAGTGGAACGACATTTATTGGATATTTCAAACTTTTTTAACAAATCAAAAACTGAAAAATTGGGCGTGCAAAATTATTCAGCCCCCTTAAGTTAATACTTTGTAGCGCCACCTTTTGCTGCGATTACAGCTGTAAGTCGCTTGGGGTATGTCTCTATCAGTTTTGCACATCAAGAGACTGACATTTTTTCCCATTCCTCCTTGCAAAACAGCTCGAGCTCAGTGAGGTTGGATGGAGAGCATTTGTGAACAGCAGTTTTCAGTTCTTTCCACAGATTCTCGATTGGATTCAGGTCTGGACTTTGACTTGGCCATTCTAACACCTGGATATGTTTATTTTTGAACCATTCCATTGTAGATTTTGCTTTATGTTTTGGATCATTGTCTTGTTGGAAGACAAATCTCCGTCCCAGTCTCAGGTCTTTTGCAGACTCCATCAGGTTTTCTTCCAGAATGGTCCTGTATTTGGCTCCATCAATCTTCCCATCAATTTTAACCATCTTCCCTGTCCCTGCTGAAGAAAAGCAGGCCCAAACCATGATGCTGCCACCACCATGTTTTACAGTGGGTATGGTGTGTTCAGGGTGATGAGCTGTGTTGCTTTTACGCCAAACATAACGTTTTGCATTGTTGCCAAAAAGTTCAATTTTGGTTTCATCTGACCAGAGCACCTTCTTCCACATGTTTGGTGTGTCTCCCAGGTGGCTTGTGGCAAACTTTAAACAACACTTTTTATGGATATCTTTAAGAAATGGCTTTCTTCTTGCCACTCTTCCATAAAGGCCAGATTTGTGCAATATACATAGGACTGTTGTCCTATGGACAGTCTCCCACCTCAGCTGTAGATCTCTGCAGTTCATCCAGAGTGATCATGGGCCTCTTGGCTGCATCTCTGATCAGTCTTCTCCTTGTATGAGCTGAAAGTTTAGAGGGACGGCCAGGTCTTGGTAGATTTGCAGTGGTCTGATACTCCTTCCATTTCAATATTATCGCTTGCACAGTGCTCCTTGGGATGTTTAAAGCCTGGGAAAAAAAATTGTATCCAAATCCGGCTTTAAACTTCTTCACAACAGTATCTCGGACCTGCCTGGCGTGTTCCTTGTTCTTCATGATGCTCTCTGCGCTTTTAACGGACCTCTGAGACTATCACAGTGCAGGTGAATTTATACGGAGACTTGATTACACACAGGTGGATTGTATTTATCATCATTAGTCATTTAGGTCAACATTGGATCATTCAGAGATCCTCACTGAACTTCTGGAGAGAGTTTGCTGCACTGAAAGTAAAGGGGCTGAATAATTTTGCACGCCCAATTTTTCAGTTTTTGATTTGTTAAAAAAGTTTGAAATATCCAATAAATGTCGTTCCACTTCATGATTGTGTCCCACTTGTTGATTCTTCACAAAAAAATAAAGTTTTATATCTTCATGTTTGAAGCCTGAAATGTGGCAAAAGGTCGCAAAGTTCAAGGGGGCCGAATACTTTCGCAAGGCACTGTATGCTTGGTGACAAAACGGATGGCACTGTGATAGACTCCATCCAATTTCTTGAGTAGAGTGTCGGAGGCTATTTTATAGATGACTTCGCCGAAGTCGAGGATCGGTAGGATGATCAGTTTTACGAGGGTATGTTTGGCAGCTTGAGTGAAGGATGCTTTGTTGCGAAATAGGAAGCCAATTCTAGATTTAATTTCGGATTAGAGAATGGGAGTCTGGATGTGAGTCTGGAAGGAGAGTTTACAGTCTATCCAGACACCTAGCTATTTATAGTTGTCCACATATTCTAAGTCAGAACCGTCCAGAGTAGTGATGCTGGATGGGTACGGGCAGGTGTGGGCAGTGATCGGTTGAAGAGCATGCACTTAGTTTTACTTGCATTTAAGAGCAGTTGGAGGCCATTGAAGGAGAGTTGTATGGCATTGAAGCTCGTCTGGAGGTTAGTTAACACAGTGTCCAAAGAAGGGCCAGAATTATACAGAATGATGTTGTCTGCGTAGAGGTGGATCAGAGAATCACCAGCAGCGAGAGCGACATCATTGATGTATACAGAGAATGGCGGGCCCTCCGATTTGACACACTAAACTCTATCAGAGAAGTAGTTGGTGAACCAGGCAAGGAAATCATTTGAGAAACCAAGGCTGTTGAGTCTGCCAATAACAATGTGGTGATTGACAGACTCGAAAACCTTGGCCAGGTTGATGAATATGGCTGCACAGTAATGTCTCTTATCGATGGCGGTTATGATATCGTTTAGGACCTTGAGCGTGGCTGAGGTGCACCCATGACCAGCTCTGAATCCAGAGCGTAGCGGAGAAGGTACGATGGGATTTGAAGTGGTCGGTAATCTGTTTGTTGACTTGGCTTTTGAAGACCTTAGAAAGGTAGGGTAGGATATATATAGATCTGTAGCAATTTGGGTCTAGAGTGTCTCCCCCTTTGAAGAGGGGGTTGACCGCGGCAGCTTTCCAATCTTAAGGAATCTCAGACGATACAAAAGAGAGGTTGAACCGGCTAGTAATAGGCTAGTTAAACAGGCTAGTAATTTCAGCAGATTATTTTAAAAAGAGAGGGTCCAGAATGTCTAGCCTGGCTGGGGGTCCAGGTTTTGCAGTTCTTTAAGAACATCAGCTGAGCAGATTTGGGAGAAGGAGAAATGGGGAAGGCTTGGGCGAGTTGCTGTGGGGGGTGCAGTGCTGTTGACCAGGGTAGGAGTAGCCAGGTGGAAAGCATGGCTAGCTGTAGAAAAATGCTTATTGAAATTCTCAATTCTAGTGGATTCATCGGTGGTGACAGTGTTTCCTGTCCTTAGTGCAGTGGGCAGCTGGGAGGAGGTGCTCTTATTCTCCATGAACTTTACAGTGTCCCAGAACTTTTTTGAGTTTGTGCTACAGGATGCACATTTCTGCTTGAAAAAGCTAGCCTTAGCTTTCCTAACTGCCTGTGTATATTTATTCCTGACTTCCCGGAAAAGTTGCATATCACAGGGGCTATTCAATGCTAATGCAGAACGCCACAGGATGTTTTTGTGCTGGTCAAGGGCAGTCAGGTCTGGAGAGAACCAAGGGCTATATCTGTTCCTGGTTCTAAATTTTTAAAAGGGGCATGCTTATTTAAGATGGTGAGGAAGGCACTTTTAAAGAAAGACCAGGCATCCTCGGCTGACGGGATGAGGTCAATATCCTTCCAGGATACTGGGGCCAGGTCGATTAGGAAGTATTTTAGGGAGCGTTTGATAGTGATGAGGGGTGGTCGTTTGACCGCAGACCCGTTACGGATGTAGGCAATGAGGCAGTGATCACTGAGATCTTGGTAGAAAACATCAGAGGTGTATTTGGAGGGCAAGTTGGATGATATTTATGAGGGTGCCCGTGTTTACGGATTTGGGGTTGAACCTGGTGGGTTCATTGATAATTTGTGAGAGATTGAGGGCATCAAGCTTAGATTGTAGGACGGCCAGGGTGTTAAGCATGTCCCAGTTTAGGTCACTTAGCAGCACTAGCTCTGAAGATAGATGGGAGGCAATCAGTTCACATATGGTGTCCAGGGCACAGCTGGGGGCAGAGGGTGGTCTATAACAAGCGGAAATGATGAGAGACTTGTTTCTGGAAAGGTGAATTTTTAGAAGTAGAAGCTTGAATTGTTTGGGCACAGACCTGGATAGTAAGTCAGAACTCTGCACGCCATCTCTGCAGTAGATTGCAACACCGCCCCCTTTGGCAGTTCTATCTTGTCAGCAAATGTTATAGTTAGGGGTGGACATTTCAGGGTTTTTGGTGGTCTTCCTGAGCCAGGATTCAGACACGGCAAGGACATCCGGGTTGGCAGAGTGTGCTAGGGCAGTGAATAAAACAAACTTTGGGAGGAGGCTTCTAATGTTAATGTGCATGAAACCAAGGCTTTTACAGTTACAGATGTCAGCAAAAGAGAGCGCCTGGGGAATAGGAGTGGAGCTAGACACTGCAGGGCCTGGATTAACCTCCACATCACCAGAGGAACAAAGGAGGAGTGGGATAAGGGTACAGCTAAAGGCTCAAATAACTGGTCGGCTAGTACGTTCAGAACAGAGAGTAAAAGGATCACATTTCTGGGCATGGTAGAGTAGATTCAAGGCATAATGTACAGACAAAGATATGGTAGGATGTGGATACAGTGATGGTAAACCTGTGCTTAGAGTGACGATGAAAGAGATATTGTCCCTAGAAATATAATTTAAACCAGGTGATGTCACCGCATGTGTGGTAGGTGGAACTAAAGTATTAAATAAGGCGTTTTGAGCAGGGTCAGAGGCTCTACAGTGAAATAAGGCAATAAATACTAACCAAAACAGCAATGGACAAGGCATATTGACGTTAGCGAGAAGCATACGTAGCCGAGTGATCATAGGAGTCCAGTGAGTAGCTTCAGGCAGCTTGGGGCTAGCGCAAGCTAACAGAAGGGCCTTGAAAGGACGCCGCGACGGAAGAAAGTCTGTCTATGAATTTGTCCGGTGGGCCTTTTAAACTAACAGTCCAATGTGCTCTGGACAGCTAGCAGGCTGCGGCTAGCATGCTAGCGGATGGGATTTCAGGGGGCGAAGCGACGGCGGAGCCAGTTGAGGAAGTACCCTATCGGGCGAATCACGTCAGTGGTCCAGTCGTGATGAGTCGGCGGGGTTCCAAGCCAGTTGGCAAAAATAGGTATTGTAGACCAAGTAGTGGCTGATCGACCTCTTTGGCTAGCCTGGAGATGGGCCTAGCAAGGCTAGCTCCAGGCTAATTGGTTATTGTTTTGGTACAGTGACGTTAGCCAGGAGTGGCCACTCGAGTAGCAGCTAGCTAGCTAGGGATGGTGCGATGGTCCAGGTGAAGAAAAAAAATAAAAAAAAAGGTTCAGAGCTTGCAGTAGGAATCCGGAGATATGGAGAAAAATAAGTCCAAATTGCTCTGGTTTGAGTCGTGCTGCGCAGACTGGCGAGAGTTGTCCTGGCTAGAGGTGGCTGATGACCGCTAGCTGACTACTAGCTAGTAGCTAGTTAGCTGGCTAGCATCTGTTGGGGTTCCGGTTCAGGCGACGGTTCAGACGACGGATCAGCAGGGCTCCGTATGGTGGGTATAGTGGCCAATGAGATTGCTGAGGATTTCTTTTTTATTTAATCCATTTTAGAATATAGCTGAAAATGTAACAAAAATGTGGAGAGATTCAAGGGGTGTGAATACTTTCCAAAGGCACTTTTAACTGTAGACTTTTAACTAACAATAACAATGACATTTTGATACAAATGAGACAATAACGTCCATGTAGATATCTTGGCGTTTTAACTGTAGACTTGTACCAGTGTATTGATCTTGATGATTCACCGCAGACTTAAATACTTTTAAAATAATCCGTCCCACTCGGCTTCAACCAGTCCAGACTGCTCTTTCTCTTAGTTCTCTCTTTCTTTTTCTCTTAGCTCTTTCTTTATCTTTCATTCTGTGTTGAGAGGCTAGGGGGGTGCCTAGGGACTGAGCACTTGGGTTTGGTGTGCGTGATGTTTAGTGCACAGTTGAGCCACAGAAATAGTGTTTGCTTGGAGTGAGTTACAGGGTTCAAGTGGGAGAGCTAAACAGGGAGAGAAATAGTGAAGGGTGCATTCAGGAGTGAACAGGAGGATAGAGAGTAACGAGTGAAAGGAAGTGAGTAAAGAAATAGTGAAGGGTGCATTCAGGAGTGAACAGGAGGACAGAGAGTAACGAGTGAAAGGAAGTGAGTAAAGAAATAGAGAAGGATTCAAAAGATGCAGGGAGGAAGAACGCAGGTAAAGGTCAGGTTAAGAAATGCTTTCTGTTATCATCAAACACAGTTGTTCTGTCTACAGGAACAGTCTGTATAGTACACAGAAGAGAACAGGAGGGTAAAGATCGCTAACAGTGCCTACACTAATAAACTTTACGATCACCGTTTCTAGATAGAAACACAAACATTGCAAGGCTAACCCAGTGACGCAGGTCAATTACACTGAGTATACAACAAATTAAGAACACCTTTTGCCCTGACATAGACGGACCAGGTGAATCCAGGTGGAAGTTATGATCCCTTATTGATGTCACCTGAAAAAATCCACTTCAATCAGTGTAGATGAAGGGGAGGAGACACGTGGTTAAAGAAGGATTTATAAGCCCTGAGACAATTGAATGGAGACATGGATTGTGTGCCATTCAGAGGGTGAACGGGCAAGACAAAAGATTGAAGTTTCTTTGAACGGGCATGGTAGTAGGTGCCAGGCACACTGGAGTGTGTCAAGAAGGGCAACATTGCTGGGTTTTTCACACTCAATAGTTTCCCGTGTTTATCAAGAACTGTCCACCACCTAAAGGACTGTGGGAAGTATTGGAGTCAACATGGGCCAGCATCCTTGTGGAACGCTTTCAACACCTTGTAGAGTCCATGCCCAGGTAAATTGAAGCTTTGCTGAGGGCAAAAGGGTTTGTTACTCAATATTAAGATGGTGTTCCTAATGTTTTGTCCTCTCAGTGTATCTCCGGTCCGTCCTGGGTAATCCCTTTGTGTTCTGTACCTCCAGTCGTTGTGAAGAGCACCTCGTTACATCTTCCTGAGTGCTTCCCAAATGACGCCATATTCACTGTATAGGGAGTACTTTTTAACCAGATCCTTAAGGGCCCGTGTCAACTGTAGTACACTGTATAGGGAGTAGGAATTGGGGAAGCACTCGCTATTAGAGTGAGTGTGTGTTAGGCCTAATCTGTTTTAAAGCCAAGTCCAACCTGTTACTTTACATCCTGTTTATCAGCGTTAAGAGGATTTGTCTCTGTGGTCTCTGCTGAGTGTGTGTGTTTGTGTGTGTGTGTGTGTGTGTGTGTGTGTGTGTTTTACTCTGCTGGGTGTGTCATCAGGGGTCCAACCAGACTCAGCACTGCACACAGATACGTAGACAGGCAGGCATGTAGACAGACAGGCAGACAGACAGGCAGGCATGTAGACAGACAGGCAGGCATGTAGGCAGGCAGACAGGCAGGCAGGCATGTAGACAGACAGGCAGGAATATAGGCACACAGACAGACAGGCAAGCAGGCAGGCAGGCAGGCAGGCATGCAGGCAGGAAGGCATGTAGGCAGGAATGTAGGCAGTTAGGCAGACAGGTAGGTAGGCAGACAGGTAGGTAGGCAGACAGGCAGGCATGTAGGCAGACAGGTAGGTAGGCAGACAGGTAGGTAGGCAGACAAGCAGGCATGTAGGCAGACAGGCGCAAAAACTTTCACATGTGAAAATGCTATTTGCTGTTTGAATTGTACTGTCCCATTATGCTAACTGTTACACCTGCTTAGCGGTCCTTCAATCTTCCCAATAGTTGGGATAATGGGACAATTCTGAGTATATTCTCACCGGTATTGAGGTACATTTTCTGAGCCATATTTCATGTCGGCTCAGCGGGGTCTTAATCTACAGAGCTTTCGGGAAGTATTCAGGCCCCTTCCACTTTTTCCACATTTTGTTACGTTACAGCATTATTCTAAAATGGATTAAATGTTTTTTCCCCCTCATCAATCTACACACAATACCCCATAATGACATCACAATACCCCACAATGACATCACAATACCCCATAATGACATCACAATACCCCATAATGACATCACAATACCCCATAATGACATCACAATACCCCACAATGACATCACAATACCCCACAATGACAAAGCAAAAACATGTTTTTTGTGCAAATTTATTAAATATCACATTTACGTAAGTATTCAGACCCTTTACTCAGTACTTTGTTGAAGCACCTTTAGTAGTGATTACAGTCTCAAGTCTTATGACTCTACAAGTTTGGCAGACCTGTATTTGGGGAGTTTCTCCCATTCTTTTCTGCAGATCCTCTCAAGCTCTGTTAGGTCGGATGGGGAGCGTCGCTACACAGCTACTTTCAGGTCTCACCAGAGATGTTCGATCGGGTTCTGGCTGGGCCACTCGAGGACATTCAGAGACTTGTCCCGAAGCCACTCCTTCGTTATCTTGTCTGTGTGCTTAGGGTCGTTGTCTTGTTGGAAGGTAAACCTTCGCCCCAGTCTGGCACACAGCCAAGACAACACAGGATTGACTTCGGGACAAAGCCCCCCCCCCCCCCGATTGCTCAGTTTAGCCGGGCGGCTCTAGGAAGAGTCTTGGCTGTTCCAAACTTCTTCCATTTTCGTTTTGTCATTATGCGGTATTGTGTGCAGAATGCTCAAATCAAATCAAATGTTATTAGTCACATGTGCCGAATACAACAGGTTTGGTAGACCTTCCAGTGAAATGCTGAATACAACAGGTGTAGTAGACCTTACAGTGAAATGCTGAATACAACAGGTGTAGTAGACCTTACAGTGAAATGCTGAATACAACAGGTGTAGTAGACCTTACAGTGAAATGCTGAATACAACAGGTGTAGTAGACCTTACAGTGAAATGCTGAATACAACAGGTGTAGTAGACCTTACAGTGAAATGCTGAATACAACAGGTGTAGTAGACCTCACAGTGAAATGCTGAATACAACAGGTGTAGTAGACCTTACAGTGAAATGCTGAATACAACAGGTATAGGTAGACCTCACAGTGAAATGCTGAATACAACAGGTGTAGTAGACCTTACAGTGAAATGCTGAATACAACAGGTGTAGTAGACCTTACAGTGAAATGCTGAATACAACAGGTGTAGTAGACCTTACAGTGAAATGCTGAATACAACAGGTGTAGTAGACCTTACAGTGAAATGCTGAATACAACAGGTGTAGTAGACCTTACAGTGAAATGCTGAATACAACAGGTGTAGTAGACCTCACAGTGAAATGCTGAATACAACAGGTGTAGTAGACCTTACAGTGAAATGCTGAATACAACAGGTATAGGTAGACCTCACAGTGAAATGCTGAATACAACAGGTGTAGTAGACCTTACAGTGAAATGCTGAATACAACAGGTGTAGTAGACCTTACAGTGAAATGCTGAATACAACAGGTGTAGTAGACCTTACAGTGAAATGCTGAATACAACAGGTGAAGTAGACCTCTCAGTGAAGTGCTGAATACAACAGGTGTAGTAGACCGCACAGTGAAATGCTGAATACAACAGGTGTAGTAGACCTCACAGTGAAATGCTTACTTACAAGCTCCTAACCAACAATGCAGTTAAAAAAATTATAAATACAGATAAGAACAACAAATAAAAGTAACAAGTAATTAAAGAGCAGCAGTAAAATAACAATAGCGAGACTATATCCAGGGGGTACCGGTACAGAGTCAATGTGGAGGCTATATACAGGGGGTACCGGTAGAGTCAATGTGGAGGCTATATACAGGGGGTACTGGTACAGAGTCAAAGTGGAGGCTAAATACAGGGGGTACCGGTACAGAGTCAATGTGGAGGCTATATACAGGGGGTACCGGTACAGAGTCAATGTGGAGGCTATATACAGGGTATTACGGTACAGAGTCAATGTGGAGGCTATATACAGGGTGTTACGGTACAGAGTCAGTGTGGAGGCTATATACAGGGGGTACCGGTACAGAGTCAGTGTGGAGGCTATATCCAGGGGGTACCGGTACAGAGTCAATGTGGAGGCTATATACAGGGGGTACTGGTACAGAGTCAATGTGGAGGCTATATACAGGGGGTACTGGTACAGAGTCAATGTGGAGGCTATATACAGGGGGTACTGGTACAGAGTCAATGTGGAGGCTATATACAGGGGGTACCGGTACAGAGTCAATGTGGAGGCTATATACAGGGGGTACCGGTACAGAGTCAATGTGGAGGCTATATACAGGGGGTACTGGTACAGAGTCAATGTGGAGGCTATATACAGGGGGTACCGGTACAGAGTCAATGTGGAGGCTATATACAGGGGGTACTGGTACAGAGTCAATGTGGAGGCTATATACAGGGGGTACTGGTACAGAGTCAATGTTGAGGCTATATACAGGGGGTACTGGTACAGAGTCAATGTGGAGGCTATATACAGGGTGTTACGGTACAGAGTCAATGTGGAGGCTATATACAGGGGGTACTGGTACAGAGTCAATGTGGAGGCTATATACAGGGGGGTACCGGTCCAGAGTCAATGTGGAGGCTATATACAAGGGGTACCAGTACAGAGTCAGTGTGGAGGCTATATACAGGGGGTACCAGTACAGAGTCAATGTGGAGGCTATATACAGGGGGTACCGGTACAGAGTCAATATGGAGGCTATATACAGGGGGTACCGGTACAGAGTCAATCTGGAGGCTATATACAGGGGGTACTGGTACAGAGTCAATGTGGAGGCTATATACAGGGGGGTACCGGTCCAGAGTCAATGTGGAGGCTATATACAGGGGGTACCAGTACAGAGTCAATGTGGAGGCTATATACAGGGGGTACCGGTACAGAGTCAATGTTGAGGCTATATACAGGGGGGTACCGGTACAGAGTCAATGTGGAGGCTATATACAGGGGGGTACCTGTACAGAGTCAATGTGCAGGGGCACCGGTTAGCTGAGGTAATAATATGTACATGTAGTAGAGTTATTCAAGTGACTATGCATAGATGATAACAACAGAGAGTAGCAGCTGTGTAAAAGAGGGGGGGGGGGGAGTAATGCGAATAGTCTGGGTAGCCATTTGATTAGGTGTTCAGGAGTCTTATGGATTGGGGGTAGAAGCTGTTTAGAAGCCTCTTGGACCTAGACTTGGTGCTCTGGTACTGCTTGCCGTGTGGTAGCAGAGAGAACAGTCTATGACTTGGGTGGCTGGAGTCTTTGACAATTTTTAGGGCCTTCCTCTGACACCGCCTGGTATAGAGGTCCTGGATGGCAGGCAGCTTTGCCCCAATGATGTACTGGGCTGTTCGCATTACCCTCTGTAGCGCCTTGCGGTCGGAGGCCGAGCAGTTGCCATTCCAGGCGGTGGTGCAATTGATGGTGCAGCTGTAGAACCTTTTTAGCATCTGAGGACCCATTTTGGTTACCATACAAGGTGAATGTAGGGGGTTTTGGTTACCATACAAGGTGAATGTAGGGGGTTTTGGTTACCATATAAGGTGAATGGAGGGCGTTTTGGTTACCATATAAGGTGAATGGAGGGCGTTTTGGTTACCATATAAGGTGAATGGAGGGCGTTTTGGTTACCATATAAGGTGAATGGAGGGCGTTTTCCAGGCGTGGTTACCATATAAGGTGAATGGAGGGCGTTTTCCAGGCGTGGTTACCATAAAAGGTGAATGGAGGGCGTTTTCCAGGCGTGGTTACCATAAAAGGTGAATGGAGGGCGTTTTCTAGGCGTGGTTACCAGCGCACAAATATAGTATGGCTCTGAATTATCAATTAAAACATGCTTATATGTTGCGTGCGACAGTTTGATAAATCACAATAATTTGCGGCGCTTGCAAATCCTACAATCTCCACGTACGGCAAAATTTAGTAAGACCTAATTTAGTAAATTTGCACAGTTAATACATTAGGCCCAACATCTTAACCAAATGGAAGACTTATGGGAGATTCTGGAGCGACGCCTGAGACAGTGTTTTACACCACCATCAACAAAGCACCAAGTGATGGAATTAATCTTGGAAAGAATGATGTCACATCCCTCCAATAGAGTTCTAGACACTTGTAGAATTCATGCCAAGGAGCTTTGAAGCTGTTCTGGCAACTCGTGGATGACCATAAAATACCTGCAGCCTCACACTAGGCATAGACTATTGTTATTTACTGCTACTCTTTAATTATTTCTTATTCTTATCTCTTACCTTTTAAAAAAAAAAATATATATATATATATATATTTCTTACAACTGCATTATTGGTTAAAGGGCTTGTATAAGGGGACGGCAAGGTAGCTATAAGGGGACGGCAAGGTAGCCTAGTGGTTAGAGCGTTGGACTAGTAACCGAAAGGTTGCAATCTCAAATCCCCAAGGTACAAATCTGTCGTTCTGCCCCTGAACAGGCAGTTAACCCACTGTTCCTAGGCCGTCATTGAAAATAAGAATTTGTTCTTAACTGACTTGCCTAGTTAAATAAAGGTAAAATAAATAAATAAAGGTTAAATAAATAAAATAAGTAAGCATTTCACTGTAAGGTCAACGCCCTGTTATATTCGGCGCATGTGACAAATAACATTTGATTTGACACGTAACTACGTAAGTCCTATTTCACAGTTGTAGCTTTGTCCGAGATCATTCTATGCTTTACACACCGTCCCAGTGCACCACTTCTCTACATCACACAGCTGATTATGGAGACATTATACGGTCCGTGATAACGGACATTATACCCACCAGATCACAGACATGTTTTTGGCGACCACATTATGGAGTCATGAAAGGACACTATTAGCTGGCTGATGAAAGGATTCAATTGGATGGGGGGGGGTGGCGGTTGGAGCAGAAAGATGTTTATAGCTGTCCCAGCCTTTAGCCCAGAGACATTAGAAACACATCTGTCTGTGTTCACGTGCGTGAGTGTGTGCGTGTGTGCACCAACCTGTGTGTGTGTCTGTGTGTGTGTGCACCAGCGTGAGTGTGTGCGTGTGTGTCATTATAATACACCTCCCATCTGTCTGAAGCCTCCTGGGTTTAGAGGGAAATATCATCATTACAGTCAGTCAGACCAATAGGGCCCTGGACTCTCAGACGGGGCTGGCTGAATGAGTCTCATAACCCAGACAGTCAGACCACTAGAACCCTGGTCTCTCAGACGGGGCTGGCTGAATGAGTCTCATAACCCAGACAGTCAGACCACTAGAACCCTGGTCTCTCAGACCGGCCTGGCTGAATGAGTCTCATAACCCAGACAGTCAGACCACTAGAACCCAGGTCTCTCAGACCGGCCTGGCTGAATGAGTCTCATAACCCAGACAGTCAGACCACTAGAACCCTGGTCTCTCAGACAGGGCTGGCTGAATGAGTCTCATAACCCAGACAGTCAGACCACTAGAACCCTGGTCTCTCAGGCGGGGCTGGCTGAATGAGTCTCATAACCTTGTCAGTCAGACCAATAGGATCCAGGCCTCTCGGGCCTGGTTACTAGCTGGAATGAAATGTAATTTATAACTGATTTCTGAGGAGTGAATTATTAATGTTGTATTTGAAATGTCTTTGTGTTTTTACTTTGTCAGTTGAAGTGGAGTTAAATTAGACCAATATATTAGCAGCTTGTAAAAAATGGTTTCAATAACTGGTTAACAACCCACACACAACCCACACACAACCCATACACAACCCACACACAACCCATACACAACCCATACACAACCCACACACAACCCACACACAACCCATACACAACCCACACACAACCCACACACAACCCATACACAACCCACACACAACCCATACACAACCCATACACAACCCACACACAACCCACACACAACCCATACACAACCCACACATAACTCATACACAACCCATACACACAACCCACACACAACCCATACACAACCCACACATAACTCATACACAACCCATACACACAACCCACACACAACCCATACACAACCCATACACACAACCCACACACAACCCATACACAACACACACACGACCCATACACAACCCACACACAACTTACACACAATTACACACAACCCATACACAACCCACACATAACTCATACACAACCCATACACACAACCCACACACAACCACACACAACCCAAACACACAACCCACATACAACCCATACACAACCCATACACAACCCACACACAACTTACACACAACCACACACAACCCAAACACACAACCCTACATTTTCTACTATCCTCACCAGCTACGCTATTATTCCACGGGTTCTGGTCAATTCTAGTAACCTGTAGACGATAGGTTCTGGTCAATTCTAGTAACCTGTAGACGATAGGTTCTGGTCAACTCTAGTAACCTGTAGACGATAGGTTCTGGTCAACTCTAGTAACCTGTAGACGATAGGTTCTGGTCAACTCTAGTAACCTGTAGACGATAGGTTCTGGTCAACTCTAGTAACCTGTAGACGATAGGTTCTGGTCAATTCTAGTAACCTGTAGACGATAGGTTCTGGTCAACTCTAGTAACCTGAGACGATAGGTTCTGGTCAATTCTAGTAACCTGTAGACGATAGGTTCTGGTCAACTCTAGTAACCTGTAGACGATAGGTTCTGGTCAATTCTAGTAACCTGTAGACGATAGGTTCTGGTCAATTCTAGTAACCTGTAGACGATAGGTTCTGGTCAACTCTAGTAACCTGTAGACGATAGGTTCTGGTCAATTCTAGTAACCTGTAGACGATAGGTTCTGGTCAACTCTAGTAACCTGTAGACGATAGGTTCTGGTCAACTCTAGTAACCTGTAGACAATTACACACAACCCATACACAACCCATACATAACCCATACACAACCCACACAAAACTCATACACAACCAATACACACAACCCACACACAACCCACACATAACTCATACACAACCCATACAAACAACCCACACACAACTTACACACAATTACACACAACCCATACACAACCCTCACATAACTCATACACAACCCATACACACAACCCACACACAACTTACACACAACCACACACAACCCAAACACACAACCCTACATTTTCTACTATCCTCACCAGCTACGCTATTATTCCACGGGTTCTGGTCAATTCTAGTAACCTGTAGACGATAGGTTCTGGTCAACTCTAGTAACCTATAGGCAATAGGTTCTGGTCAACTCTAGTAACCTGTAGACGATAGGTTCTGGTCAACTCTAGTAACCTGTAGACGATTGGTTCTGGTCAACTCTAGTAACCTGTAGACAATAGGTTCTGGTCAACTCTAGTAACCTGTAGACAATAGGTACTGGTCAACTCTAGTAACCTGTAGCTAGAGGAGATAGGTGAGGTAGATGATAACTACTTAGCAGTAGCTAATTACCCATTGTTAAGGGAATTTTTATCGATGATGACTAATTATGTATACATTTCAATCAGGACTAACTAATCAGAATACTATTATGTTACTGTAGATGTACTAATCAGAATACTAAATGTTACTGTATATGTATGAGTTTTCTTTCTTGATCCCAGTACTGAAAATAATGTGTGTGAACGTGGGCAAAAGTTAGAACAATGACTGTCTGTTCCTTGGTACAAATCTTCAGACTGCTATTTGAATGCTTATCTACTCGAAAAGGCCTTGAGTCATAAATTATATTAACCTCTCTGATCTACCCATCCCGGATCCGGTATCGTGAATACAGACTCAAGCTCATTACCATTACGCAACGTTAACTATTCATGAAAATCGCAAATGAAATGAAATAAATATGCTAGCTCTCAAGCTTAGCCTTTTGTTAACAACACTGTCATCTCAGATTTTCAAAATATGCTTCTCAACCATAGGAAAACAATAATTTGTGTAACAGTAGCTAGCTAGCGTAGCATTTAGCGTTAGCATTATCGTTAGCATTTAGCAGGCAACACTTTCACAAAAACCAGAAAAGCATTCAAATAATCATTTACCTTTGAAGAACTTCAGATGTTTTCAATGAGGAGACTCTGTTAGATAGCAAATGTTCAGTTTTTCCTGAAATATTATTTGTTTAGGAGAAATTGCTCCGTTTGGTGCGTCACGTTTGGCTACCAAAAAAAAACGAAAATCCAGTCATCAATTACGCCGAACTTTTTTCCAAATTAACTCCATAATATCGACTGAAACATGGCAAACGTTGTTTAGAACCAATCCTCAAGGTGTTTTTCACATATCTCTTCGATGATATATCCTTCGTGGAAGTGTGCGTTTCGTTCTGAATCCCAGGAAAAAATGACCGCAACTGGAGATTACGCACAAATTTAGATAAAGGCCACCGGGCGGACCCCTGGAAAATGTAGTCTCTTATGGCCAATCTTCCAATGATATGCCTACAAATACTTCACAATGCTGCAGACATCTTGAAGAAACCACAGAAAGCACATGGTCGTTCCTGCTGCATTCACAGCCATATAAGGAGACATTTGAAAACAGAGCTTCAGAGATTCTGCTCATTTCCTGTTAGACGTTTCATCTTGGTTTCGCCTGTAGAATGAGTTCTGTGGCACTCACAGATAAAATCTTTGCAGTTTTGGAAACGTTAGACTGTGTTCTTTCCAAAGCTGTCAATTCTATGCATAGTCAAGCATCTTTTCGTGACAAAATATTGCGCTTAAAACGGGCACGTTTTTGTTATCCAATAATGAAATAGCGCCCCTATAGGCTTAACAGGTTAAATTGGTAGGGAGGCGGATGTGGGAAGGCTGGAGAGACAGCCTTTGTACTGGAACGGATATGGCACGGATTGGGGCTGGAACTAAGGACGTCATTTTCAGTTTATAACCTGTGGTAACCTGTATTGTGGCAGTACTCTCTTGAATAAAGGCTGTTACTTGACTTTAAGACCGGGGCTCTGTCCATTCCTATAAAATAAGGGTCTTACAAATTCTTATGAATTGACAGAGTGTTTAGTTTTAATTGGGAATTAAAACAGAGGAATTAAAATTCCTTCAACACCCATACACAACCACACACAACCCTACATTTTCTACTATCCTCACCAGCTACGCTATTATTCCACGGGTTCTGGTCAATTCTAGTAACCTGTAGACGATAGGTTCTGGTCAACTCTAGTAACCTATAGGCAATAGGTTCTGGTCAACTCTAGTAACCTGTAGACAATAGGTTCTGGTCAACTCTAGTAACCTGTAGACAATAGGTTCTGGTCAACTCTAGTAACCTGTAGCTAGAGGAGATAGGTGAGGTAGATGATAACTACTTAGCAGTAGCTAATTACAACATAACCCAGTCAGCTGTAACTGAACATGAAACAATGTTTGATATTTTTCCATCTCTCTATTTCCCTTCTCTACAGTGGGAGGAGATAGGTGAGGTAGATGAGAACTATGCTCCGATCCACACGTACCAGGTGTGTAAAGTGATGGAACACAACCAGAACAATTGGCTCCAGACCAACCTCATCCTCAACGAGGGGGCTCAGAGGGTGTTCGTGGAGCTACAGTTCACCCTGAGGGACTGTAACAGCCTTCCGGGTGGCGTGGGTACCTGCAAGGAGACCTTCAACATGTACTACTATGAGTCTAATGATGAGGAGGGGAGGAACCTCAGGGAGAGCCAGTACTCTAAGGTAGACACCATAGCTGCTGACGAGAGCTTTACGGAGTTAGACCTGGGAGACAGAGTGATGAAGCTGAATACAGAGGTTAGGGATCTGGGACCGTTGACGAAGAAGGGGTTCTACCTGGCGTTTCAAGACCTGGGAGCCTGTATAGCGCTGGTTTCTGTCAGGGTGTTCTATAAGAAGTGTCCCTTCATAGTGAGGAACCTAGCTCAGTTCCAGGACACTATTACAGGTTCGGACTCCTCCCAGCTGCTGGAGGTGGCAGGAAACTGTGTCAACAACTCGGTGGCGGAGGACCTACCCAGGATGCACTGCAGCGCAGAGGGGGAGTGGCTAGTGCCCATCGGGAAGTGTGTGTGCCAGGCGGGGTTTGAGGAAGTGAATGACAGTTGTCAAGGTATGTACTGAATCAAATTGTTTATACACACGAGCAGGGACGGAACATAAAGATCTTAGGCCCTGGCCAGCAAGTATAACATTGACGTCCAAAATATGTTCCATGCGATGTTTGAAAAGACAGAATTTCATGGGCTAGTTTGGTACATTTTCTCCTAACCCAGTCTGAAAATTACTAGCCTCAGGCTAGCGGGCTAGCTACATTTCAACCCCTGCATACCAGTATGGAATATGATGACATGGGTAAGCTAATGGAATGTGTTCACATCATAATAAGGACAGGCATTGACAACCACATTATTACACTTGAAATGTTTTTCTCCTAATGAACAATATCATCATTTATCCTATGTTATTGCTGTCATGGTGGCTTTGATTATAACAAGGAAACTGTTAGCTAGCTATAGGCTATCAACCATAATCACTGCTCAGAAGAAGTGATCGGGGTGAAGTGAGTGAACATCTACCTCTCTCTACGTGTGTGTGTCTCTTGATTGACTTTGTGTGTCTTTTTTTATTTTTATTTCACCTTTATTTAACCAGGTCGGCCAGTTGAGAACAAGTTGTCATTTACAACTGTGACCTGGCCAAGATAAAGCCAAGCAGTGCAACACAAACAACAACACAGAGTATCACATAAATGTACAGTCAATAACACAATAGAAACATCTATATACTTTGTGTGCAAATGTAGTACGATTAGGGAGGTAAGGCAATGAATAGGCCATAGTGGGAAATAATTACAATTGAGCATTAACACTGGAGTGATAGTTGTGCAGATGATGATGTGCAAGTAGAGATACTGGGGTGCAAAAGAGCAAAAATAAATAACAATATAGGGGATGAGGTAGTTGGGTGGTCTATTTACAGATGGGCTGTGTACAGGTGCAGTGTTATGTAAGCTGCTCTGACAGCTGATGCTTAAAGTTAGTCAGGGAGATATATCTCCAGCTTCAGTGATGTTTGCAATTCATTCCAGTTATTGCAGCAAAGAACTGGAAGGAAAGGCAACCAAAGGAGGAGTTGGCTTTGGGGATGACCATTTACCTGCTGGAGCACGTTCTACGGGTGGGTGTTACTATGGTGACCAGTGAAATATACCTGCTGGAGCACGTTCTACGGGTGGGTGTTACTATGGTGACCAGTGAAATATACCTGCTGGAGCACCTTCTACGGGTGGGTGTTACTATGGTGACCAGTGAGCTGAGACGTGTAGAAGCACGGTGGTTTAGGAACCATTCCCTAGAAATGTCAAAACCTAGGAAGAAACCTAGAGAGGAACCAGGCGATGCAAGGTTTCGTCTCTGGTGGGACCAGTTAAGCCAGATGAGGTCTCCACATGTGTGGGGGTGGGACAAAAGAGCTATCTAAGGTGAGTGGGAATGAGGACTCTACAGTGAAATAATACAATTAGGACTAGCCGAGACAGGCATAACAAGGCATATTAACATTAGAGAGAGGCTTAAAGCAGTAAAGCAAGTTCCTTGCTTAGAACATGAGAACGTATGAACGCTGGTGGTTCCTTTTGACATGAGTCTTCAATATTCCCCGTTGAGAAGTTCCAGGTTGTAGTTATTACAGGAATTATAGGACTATTTTTCATTTGTATTTCATATTCCTTTGACTATTGGATGTTCTTATAGGCACTATAGTATTGACAGCGTAATCTCGGGAGTTGATAGGCTTGAAGTCATAAACAGCGCTGTGCTTCAAGCATTTCGATGAGCTGCTGGTAAACACAGGAAAGTGGTGTTTGAATGAATGCTTACGCGCCTGCTGCTGCCTACCACCGCTCAGTCAGACTGCTTTATCAAATATCAAATCATAGACTTAATTATAATATAATCAACACACAGAAATGCGAGCCTTAGGTCATTAATATGGTCAAATCCGGAAACTATCATTTCGAAAACAAAACGTTTATTCTTTCAGTGAAATCTAGCGAGGGCTAGAAGACTGGTGACGTCGAACGCCGCCCGAACAAGGAGAGGAACCGACTTCGGGGGAAATCGTGACAACTGCTGCATTTACCCTGACTCTGCTTGCACGGAACTAAAGAGAAGTGACACAATTTCCCTAGTTAATATTGCCTGCTAACAGTAATTTATTTTAACTAAATATGCAGGTTTAAGAATATAAACTTCTGTGTATTGATTTTAAGAAAGGCATTGTTGTTTATGGTTCGGTACATTGGTGCAACGACATTGCTTTTTTCGCAAATGCGCTTTTGTTTAAGTCATCACCCATTTGGCGAAGTAGGCTGTGATTCGATGATAAATTAACAGGCACCGCATTGATTATATGCAACGCAGGAGCAACTTACCTTGGCTCCTTGCTGCACTCGCATAAACAGGTGTTTAGCCTGCCACGCAGTCTCCTCATGGATTGCAATGTTAGGCGTCCAAAAATCCCGATTACCGATTGTTATGAAAACTTGAAATCGGCCCTAATTATTCGGCCATGTCTGTTAATTGGTCGACCTCTAGTGTTGTGTTGTGTCTGATCTCTGGTGTTGTGTCTGTTGTGGTGCTGTGTTGTGTCTGATGTGGTGCTGTGTTGTGTCTGATATCTGGTGTTGTGTGGTGTCTGATGTGGTGCTGTGTTATGTCCGATGTGGTGTCTGATAACTGGTGGTGTGTGGTGTCTGATATCTGGTGCTGTGTGGTGTCTGATATCTGGTGCTGTGTGGTGTCTGATGTGGTGCTGTGTGGTGTCTGAAATCTGGTGTTGTGTGGTGTCTGATATCTGGTGTTGTGTCTGATGTGGTGCTGTGTTGTGTCTGATATATGGTGTTGTGTGGTGTCTGATACCTGGTGTTGTGTCTGATGTGGTGCTGTGTTGTGTCTGATATCTGGTGTTGTGTGGTGTTTGATATCTGGTGTTGTGTCTGATGTGGTGCTGTGTTGTGTCTGATGTGGGGCTGTGTGGTGTCTGATGTGGGGCTGTGTTGTGCCTGATATCTGGTGTTGTGTGGTGCCTGATATCTGGTGTTGTGTGGTGCCTGATATCTGGTGTTGTGTGGTGTCTGATATCTGGTGTTGTCTGATGTGTGGCTGTGTAGTGTCTGATGTGGGGCTGTGTGGTGTCTGATGTGGTGCTGTGTTGTGTCTGATATCTGGTGTTGTGTGGTGTCTGATATCTGGTGTTGTCTGATGTGTGGCTGTGTAGTGTCTGATGTGGGACTGTGTGGTGTCTGATGTGGTGCTGTGTTGTGCCTGATATCTGGAGTTGTGTGGTGCCTGATATCTAGTGTTGTGTGGTGCCTGATATCTGGTGTTGTGTGGTGTCTGATATCTGGTGTTGTGTCTGATGTGGTGCTGTGTGGTGTCTGATGTGGTGCTGTGTGGTGTCTGATATCTGGTGTTGTCTGATGTGGGGCTGTGTGGTGTCTGATATCTGGTGCTGTGTCTGTTGTGGTGCTGTGTTGTGTCTGATGTGGTGCTGTGTGGTGTCTGATATCTGGTGTTGTGTCTGATGTGGAGCCAAACTGTCTTGTTGTCTCCCTCTCTTTCAGAGCCAACAGCTTTACTCCCGTTTCCATGGTTACCACAAAATACCTCTCGTCTGTGTCTGTCTCTTTGAAGAAAATGTTACATTTGACAAAGTATGTGTTTGTCCTCAGTTAGCTTGTTAGGTAGGTAGGGGCAGGTGTTAGGTGGGTAGGGGCAGGTGTTAGGTGGGTAGGGGCAGGTGTTAGGTGGGTAGGGGCAGGTGTTAGGTGGGTAGGGGCAGGTGTTAGGTGGGTAGGGGCAGGTGTTACGTGGGTAGGGGCAGGTGTTAGGTGGGTAGGGGAAAGTGTTAGGTGGGTAGGGGAAGGTGTTAGGTGGGTAGGGGCAGGTGTTAGGTGGGTAGGGGCAGATGTTAGGTGGGTAGGGGCAGGTGTTAGGTGGGTAGGGGCAGGTGTTAGGTAATGAACTAGACTGTACCCTGACCCTTTCAGTTAAAACATTCATAGTAGACCTATTTAAAAGCCTTTCCTAGTATTTATTAGGGTAATATTATATATTCATATTATAATATTATTATCAATATTTTATAGTTGATATTAATATACAATGGCAAAACAAAGTATGTGAACCCTTTGGAATTACCTGGATTTCTGATTGAATTTGTTCATAAAAACAACAAACAAACACATTGTGCTTAAACTAATAACACACAAATTATTGTATTTTTCTTGTTCATATTGAATACATAATTTAAACATTCACAGTGTAGGTTGGAAAAAGTATGTGAACCCCTAGGCTATTGACTTCTCCAAAAGCTAATTGGAGTCAGGAGTTAGCTAACCTAGAGTCCAACCAATGAGACGAGATTGGAGATGTTGGTTAGAGCTCCCTTTCTCTATAAAAAAACACTCACAAAATGTGAGTTTTCTATTCACAAGAAGCATTGCCTGATGTGAACCATGCCTCGAACAAGAGAGATCTCCGAAGACCTAAGATTAATAATTGTTGACTTGCATAAAGCTGGAAAGGGTTACAAAAGTTTCTCTAAAAGCCTTGATGTTCATCAGTCCACGGTAAGACAAATTGTCTATAAATGGAGAAAGTTCAGCACTGTTGCTACTCTCCCTAGGAGTGGCCATCCTGCAAAGAGGACTGCAAGAGCACAGCGCAGAATGTTCAATGAGGTTAAGAAGAATCCTAGAGTGTCAGCTAAAGACACACAGAAACCTTTGGAACATGCTAACATCTCTGTTGACGAGTCTACGATACGTAAAACACTGAACAAGAATGGTGTTCATGGGAGTACACCACGGAAGAAGCCACTGCTGTCCGAAAAAAACATTGCTGCAGGTTTGAAGTTTGCAAAAGAGCACCTGGATGTTCCACAACGCTACTGGCAAAATATTCTGTGGACAGATGAAACTAAAGTTGAGTTGTTTGGAAGGAACACAAAACACTATGTGTGGAGAAAAAAAGGCACAGCACACCAACATCAAAACCTCATCCCAACTGTAAAGTATGGTGGAGGGAGCATCATGGTTTGGGGCTGCTTTGCTGCCTCAGGGCCTGGACAGCTCGCTACCATCGACAAAAAAATGAATTCCCAAGTTTACCAATACATTTTGCAGGAGAATGTTAGTCTATCTGTGCGCCAATTGAAGCTCAACAGAAGTTGGGTGATGCAACAGGACAACGACCCAAAACACAAATGTAAATCAACAACAGAATGGCTTCAACAGAAAAAAAATGCCTTCTGTGGCCCAGTCCTGACCTCAACCCGATTGAGATGCTGTGGCATGACCTCAAGAGAGCAGTTCACACCAGACATCCCAATAATTTTGCTGACCTGAAACAGTTTTGTTAA